>NC_132990.1:78243448-78547241 GCF_048564905.1 Vicugna pacos
GGCCCAGGGCAGAGCAGCCCCAGGGCCTGACCTGGCTCACCGTCCCTCTCGCTAAGAATGAAGGAAGCAATTAAAACGGAGCGACACAAAGCCGAGTCCACAGGAAAGCTGCTCCCCCACCCGCAGGGGAGTGGGGTGCCTGCCTCAGGGGTGCCGCCCAGCCCAGCACCTGCTCTGCTCACCTGTCTTGCTTGGTGTGGTTGACTATGGACCGGACCTTCAGTTCCCCATCGATCTTCGGTCTGCCAAATTCCTCCAGTTTCACTTGCTGGAAAGAAAGGGGAGGCTGTGAGCCCCAGTGCCAGAGCAGGACCCCCAGCCCAGCCCCTACACAGAGAGACAGGGCAAGCAGACCCACACCGGGGGCCACCTCCCGCAGAAACCGAGGGCGGGAGCTGTGCGATGAGCCCGGGGGCCTGGCTGGCACTGAGGACGAGCAGGGGCAGCAGAGGATGGGGAGGAACCGGCCCCAGAGGCTCGGCACTTGCCCCCCAGCCCCGCCGAGGACTCTCTCCGGCTCTGCGGCAACAGAGAGCGATTGATGGTGTGGGTCATGTTAAACAGGCCACTGTTGTGTGGAGCCCAGAGCGGGAACCTGGCAGGAAAAGCCAGACGCCCAACCCCGAGAAGCCAAATTAGAAAGAGAACAAACAGCGCCTATCAGATGGAGCGGGCGGGGCGTGGGGGTCCTGCCAGTGGTTCACGGCCACAAGGCAAAACCCCCTCTCCAGTTTGCAGAGACCTCATTTTCGTTTTCCGCCTGGTTTCTGTCTCCGTTTTGCTTTGATTCAGAGAGATGTCCCTGAGCACGTCCCCTGCACGGTCTATGCAGACATAACAGGGAGGGGGGACGCCCCAGGATGCTGACAGGCCGGCCCACTGGCGCTGTGATGGGTTTCTCAGCATCTTCTTTCAGAGTTTTCTGCATTTTTCAGAAGCTGCCAGAGCATGACTAGGGGCACAGCTTCAGTGTCACAGAGGAAGGGGCCAGTGCCCTGCTCAGGGACTCGACTGGGCCTCCACGTCACATCTCTAAAGTGCCGAGGAAAAGTGCCACCTCCAGCGGCTGGGACAGAGCCAGGACCGGGTTGGGGGAACGCTGCAGGGCTGGACCGGGTCGGGAGAACCCGGCGGGGCTGGGCAGGGCAGGGCACCTGGCCACAGGGCTGCGCCACACCTGCTCACCTGCTGATTTCTTTTTGTTATTTAATGAGCAAATGTTACTCATATATAAGAACTAAAAACAAAAAGGTCTTCGTGTTACAAAAGTAGTGCCTAGCATTTAGAAAACATCTGACGCCCAGTGAGAGGAGAACCCACAGCCCCAGACCCCACCAGGCAGCAGCAGCAGCAGCCCGGGGCGCAGCCATCCTCAGCCCCCTCTGCACTCTGAAAGGAAACAAGAGTGGGGTCGGGACTTCATGCCATTTGGCAACTCTTATCTTTGCTGGGGGACACGTCACAAATGTCCTGTCTGGGTGCTTCTGACCCTGGTTAGGGGGACCGGGCTAGTGGGCGGCCCAGGCATCAGGGCCCCTTCGCAGAGGCTGCTGTGCTGACTTGCCCTTGACAGGGATCTGCTTGGACCCTGTAATTTCAGGGACCAGAGAGTGAAAATGTGTGTAAACCAATGGTTCCGGTCCAGGGGTACTTCTGCACCCGGGAGACATCCGGCGATGCCTGGAGGTGTATCTGGTCATCACTTGGACCCCGAAGGGTTGGGGGTGCTACCAGCACTAGTGGGCAGAGACCCCAGGTTTTGCTCAACAGCCTACAAAGTGCAGCAGATGATCCGGCCCCAAAAGTCAACGGTGCCGAGGCGGAGAAACCCTGTTTAGATGTTCGGCAGATCCGTGAGAAGTGGGGACTGGTTGGCAGTCAGGGAAATGTCTGCCTCCTGGGATGGCCCTGTAGGACACGGTGGCTCACCCAACACCCCAAGGCTGAGCCTCTGACGGACCAGGCTGGGGACAGGGTCCCGTGAGGTGTCAGCCCTGCCTGCTGGAGCCCAAGGCGGGGGGGAGAAGCCAAGGGCAGCTCCAGGCAGGGTGACCAGACCCTCTCCGTTGTCCCTCCTGGGACAGGAGTTGTGAGTGGGCCAGGGGTCCTGGACCAGAAGGAGCCTCCCGCCTCCCCGGGAGCCACATCCTCCTCCTGGACCCCAGAAAGTCTGGTCCAGGCCAGGGAGGGAGGGCGGAGCTGCCCTTAGCCCGAGGCCACAGCTGCGCTCAGGGCGGGCGGCTGGGCGGGCTGAGGCGCACAGCCGGCGGTCCGAGGTCAGACCCAGCCCCAGAAGCTGCTCCGGGCTCTCGGAGGGCAGCGCTTGGCATGGCCCGCTTGCCTTCCCATCCGGGATGGATGGAGTGGGTGGTCACCTTCCGCTTACTCAATATTGCGAAATTTTAAAAAATACGTATATGTGGTTTTCATACAATATGATGTAAATGTGCAGTCAAATTGTAGTAATTCTACCTGATAAAACTGAAAAAGGAAGTACGTGTATACGGTCTTAACCTTCACTCTTTGGGGAGTCAGCCGCACTCACCAGGTTTTCTATAGAGCTCTGAAATTCGCTGATTTTCTTCAGGGTCTCCTTGTCCCGCTTAACTTCGTTTATGTACATCGCCAAGTCCTGGAACACAACAGGGGTGGGCCCGGGTGAGCAAGGGGTGAGCAGGTCTGTGCTGGGTGGGGCGGGAGGGGGCTCAGCCCCCAACCCCCACCACACTTGTCCAGGGGCGGGGTATTTCCAAAGCACCTTCCACCGTCCCCAGAGGTGGCTGGTCCTGGAAATGGCACAAGGGTGAGAAGCCTCACCTCACTGGACAAATGAGGCAGGAAAGGTGACACCCCAAAGCTGCGCCCCATCGGTGGGCCAAGAAACTCCGTCTCCTACAGCAGCTCTCCACCCCTTCTAGGGGGTCCCTTGCCCCTTTCTTGACAGCGCAGTAGACTTGGACCAGCCCACTTCTTAGCCCTCAGGAAGTGGGCACCCCTCCTGGAGTCTCGGCAGAACTCAGGGACCCCATCTACCCCGCCATCCACACACTGCAGCCTCCTGCTGGCCACCAGGGGGCACTGCCCGCTGCAATCCAGAGGGTTGAGTGCGCCAGGCACCCAGCGTCTGGAGTGGAGTCCCTGAACCAGGCAGAGGGTGGAGGTGACATCTGGCTCCAGCCTCCCCTCCAATGCCTCCAGGTGGTCCCTACGAGGAGCCCAGAGGCAGGGCAGAGTCCAGGATCTTGAGGTACAACATTACAAGATGGGCCTAGTGAGCTATCCAACCACCGTGGCCTTCGTGGTGGTCCAGGCCACAGGGTCCACACACGGCTGGAGTGAAGCTCTCCAGGAGCACAGGGCCACTCCAAGAAGCTCTCGACACAGACCACTGAGCAGCGTGGGGACAGAAACCAGAGAGGGGACAATCCTGGGAATGTCACTATGCAAAGACCGAGGTGGCACAGGACATAGTCAGGTGACAAGGACAGGATCGGCCTGAGCCAACACACAGGTGGGAAAGGACGGAGCACATTCAGGGGCTGAGAGCGGCCCAGCTTGCCTGGGAGGTGGGGCACTGGTGGTAAACACAGCTGCAAAGCCGGCACCAGCACCTGGGGGGGGCCTGCTTGCGGGATGAGGAGCCTGACGCAGTGGGCAATGGGGAGCCGCAGAGGAGGGACGTGAGTTAGGCTCCCCTTCCAGGGGCTGAGCTGCACAGTGAGCTTCTAGGGACAGAGGTTTGGAGGGGAGAGGCGGTGTGGCTGGGGGTGGTGGGCACTCCAGAAGCAGATGCTGCAGCCGGGGCCATGGGCAGCACCGCGCCAGGTGGCCCAGAACTGAGTCCAGCGCCCGGGCACGGGTGGCGGCCCTGGCAGACGGTCAGGAAAGCAGGAGGACGAGTGGCCCCGGGGGAGTCACTGTGGGCCAGGGGACACCAGGAAGAGACCCCTTGCGGCAGCCCCCCTCCACCCAGCCTCCGCCCTTGAGTGTGTCTCACCCACCTCCCTGCCCCTTGCTGTCCCAGGAAAATCTACGCCTACGGTCACGGGGTAACGTTGTTAGCGAGTCCAAGTGCTGCCAACGATGGCGGGCCTGGCGCCTCCCGCCCCCGGCTGGCCCGGCCCCCCGGTCCGTGTACCCGCCCACCTGCATGGCCTCCAGAGCTTCTTTGAGCTGCTGCCTCTCTGGCCGGTCGGTGGAATGGCTCAGAAGTTCCTGGAGGGGAGAGAGGGGACTCACGTGTCACCACTCGGGGGTCCTGGTCTCTGCCCGCTCCCCCACTCAGCACCGGGTGTGCACACAGAGCCGGGCCCTCGGGACGAGAGCCCGCCGCCCACCCAGGATCTGGTCCGGCTGCCCAAGTCCAGCAGGCAGCCAGCCAGCCCTAACCCAGGGGACACACCGCTGCAAGGTGACGTGTCCCCAACTCTCGTGGACAACGGAAGGGACGTTAAGACAGTGTAAAGCAGCGTGCTGAGATGGTAGGGGGCCTGCTGATTCACTGACGAGCTTCGCACGGCTCCTCGCAGAAACAACCGTCCGCCCCACAGGCCTGTCTGTCCAGAATGACTCTATTTCCACGGCCACCAGGAAGCTCGGGGACTGGGTTCAGTGATCAGCTACGGCTCGTATTCCCGGCCTGACGACACTTCTGTCTCCTTCCAGTTCTTCTGCCCTCTTACTGACTTGAATCATAACTTCCCTTGTACATTCACTACGACAGACGTTCACGAGACACCTGAGCGCTGACCCGACCCTGACACGCATTTCAGTCTTTGCGTGCCGGGCCCGGACTGTCTTCCCTGTGTGGCCCCCACAGCCCTGGAGGCTGCCGGGCCCTGACACTCTGGCCGCTCTCACCTTCAGGAGCAGGTGGTATTTGAGGACCCTCTGCATGGGCACCACCAGCAGGTCCTGCAGCTTAAACTTGCCGTCCTGGACCTTCAGCGTGCATTCCTGAGGGCCGGGGAGCAGCAAGTGAGTTCGGAGCTCCCTGCCTGGCAACGCTGGGCCACAGTACTGCCGACCCCAGCCTGGGGAGGCAGGGCCGACCCAAGCCCAGGACTTGGCCCCGGCGTCTGGGCCTTGCCCGGGCTGGCTCCCAGAGACACGCCCCCAGCCAGGTGTGTGCAGACAGGTGGATGGGGGCCGGCTGCCTCTCACGGCCTCAGGGGTTTGCAGCGGCCACGTGGGGTCTCTGGGATTCTGACTGACCCCTGGCCTGCGGTCTACCAGAGACACTCGGGAAGCCAGCTCACTGAGGTGGACTGCCCTCAGGGGCTCCCCACTGGTTGCCTGGACACAGGGGCATCAGGCGTCTCCAAGGGGGGGCGTCATGCCTAGCATTCCTGGAGCAAAGGGACGTTGCACCAGGGTTCACTCTGGAAACAGTCTGGCCAAACACCACATGGGAAGTCCAGCGTCCAGGGGCAGCCCGGCTGCCCCAGTGAGGGGCCTGGAGAGGGGCTCACGTGGGAAACTCAGCAAGGACCAGAGTCCAGCCCTGAGCCTGGGGTGAGGACACAGCAGGGGTGGGAGGCTCTGAGGCTCCCAGCAACGTCGTTACCTAGGGCCCCCTTGGCGTCAGGGGTCAGTCGCAGCCCCTCACTCAGCTGGACCTGGTCCCGGGCCCTGCCACCCCCGCACCCCGGGACTCAGGCTGGGCCCTGGTCTGGGACGGTGACCTTCCCCTGCCCACTCCCAACCCCAACAAAACAGAAAGGAAAAAAATCATCTCCAAAAACATCTACACAAAAAGTCACATCACCGCCCCGTCCCTACCTTCCCACGAGACCCCCAAGAGGCCAGGGCACTGGGAAGGGCCAGGGCCAGGGCCAGGCCGGGAAGCCCCTTTACCTCGACTTTTTGTCTGAAGTCCTCCCTGCTGGCGAGGAGCTGGTTCAGCGTGTTCTGGGCGTGCTCCATGTGGCTGCAGTACTCCCCATAGATCAGGAGCCTGGACGGCAGGGGCGCACACACGGACACACACACACTCGGTGTGAGCCCGCTTTCACCGCAGGCTCTAAGCACAGCAGACGGGTCACTCCCCGTGACAGCTCCCCACGCGTTCACACGTTTGATGGTTTTGTTCTTTCCGTGTGGCTGCCTGCCTCCCTCCCTTCCCGAAATACCGCCGGCCTTGGAGGAGGGTTGTCAAATGCTGGGATGGAGGGCACCCCTGTCCTCCCCAAACCCGAAGAGGGACCCTTCTGTGGTTCTGTTTCAGGTCAGGGCCTGGTGTGGGGATGCCATCCTCAGCCCCGCATCCTGACCCTGGAAAAGGCCAAGCTGGAGAGAAGCCCCCTTTCCCAGGCGGGGGGACCTCAGCAGGCTGAAGCTCCAGCCCACACACGGGGCATGAAGGCCCGTCCTGGTGGCCCCTGAGCTGACGTCTCAAGGTGCGGGGACCCTGTGGGCCCCTCTTGCTTGCACCCGGCACTGCTGCCCTGTGCCTGGATCCTAGGCACCCGCCTCTCCGGGCAAGGTGACGTCAGCCCCAAGTGTCCCTCGGCTCCTGGGAGACGGGTACGTCGGCCTCAGGCGCCCAGAGGAGCCGTGGGGAAGCCGCCGTGGGAGCAGGCGCTCTCTGTGATCCAGCCCCGCCTCCCCCTGCAGGCCCCGCTGCGTCCACTGCATCCTGGTCTCCCACCGGCCAGCCTGGGTCTCATCTTGTGCTGCCTCTTCCTAACCCCCTCTTCTCTGACCCCAACTGGGCGTACGACCGTTCCCCAGGGCCCACAGACGGGAGCCCCCAGCCCCAGGGCCCCAGCACTCTCAGGGCCTCAGGTCCCTAGCCTGAAACTTCATCTTCGAAAACCCGGTCACCGGCTACAGAAGAGGCCCCTGCAGAAGAACCAGGCAGGGGACGCCTCCAGCGCTGGGAGCCACCCCGACCGGATGCTTCACCCACGACGTCATGACTTCACCCCACTTACAGACGTGGGATGATGAGCCCCACTCTCAGGCGAGGAAACTGAGGCCTCAGTGAACTTGCTAAGAGTCCTCAGCCAGTAAGGGGTGAAGGTCTGGCCGCCGCCGCAGCCTCGCCAGGCGGCCGGGCCAGGCACAGGAACCTGTCAGATGCCAGGTTACGCTGCGCGTCAGCACACGTCTGAGGCCGCCCCCAGCCCGGCTCTGGGAAGCTCGGGACAGTCTCTGGGAACAGGCCCGGATGGCCTCAGGGCCGTTTCTCTGTCCCCCGTGGACGCAGCTTCACCTGGGGGCACCCGGCGAGGCACGCAGGGTGGGCAGTCGGGCCTGCGCCGTCACTGGCTTCACTTTCCAGGGGGGAAGGTGCTCCAGAGCCTCCTGGTCCGTGGGAATCCCTGGGGTCTCCCCACAGGGCCCAGGGGGCCAGCAGTGACCACGGCTGGGCCAGGCATCGGGAGACCCCGGCTCTGCCAAGACCTCCCCGGGGCCTTGAGGGTTTGGGGCAGAGGGCCGGGTCCTGTGTCTGCAGCCTGGAAAGCAGTCGGCCCCAGCTGGCAGAGTGTGACGCTCCGACCAGGAGCCACAGTGCACGAGGGCCTGAGCCCTGGTTTCCACTTAAGTGACTCTGCTATTCAAGTGAGAATTTTCATTGAAAAGTTGCTTAAAATCCATCATCTCTGGAAGCAGTTGGGGCCTGGAGCCAGAGGTTTCTGTGCAAGTTGTTTGAGGTGAGCTGACGGGTGACGGCCTGGACACCCACATCAAGGAAAATCTGCGTGGGCAGCGAAAACGCTGATCGCAGCCCAGCAGACGCCTCACTTTCCAGGTCACAAAGGCCCCTGCCTCCTGCTCTCTCTCAGGGCCCCCACGCACTCCCCGTGCTCTGCAGACCTCATCCCAAATGCCCGGGGCCCCACAGCTCTGGAGCGGCCAAGCCAGCCTTTTGGGGGCCCCCTTAGCTTCCACACTCCCCAGGCTCAGCTGAGCCCGAGGTTTTGGCAGACAAGGTGTGCGGAGAGCAGATCCCAACCCTGCTTTCCCCACAGCATCAGCCTGGGCTGGCAGCCTTCTCCAGCCAGCAAACTTGTTCTCATCTGTCAAAACCCTGCCCTATCATTTCCCGCTGCATCCCTTCCACTCCCCACTCTGTCCCCTGGTTCAGTGGGGCCAGACAGAGAAGTATGGAATGGGCAGGGAGCAGCGGGGCAGAGGCCTGTCCGGGCAGGTGGCACGCGCAAAGGGGACGGGGCACCCCCACCTCCGCACCGGCTCCGAGCCCCGGGACGGGTCTCCCTCCTCCCCGCGTCCCAGCATCCAGCCTGGAGCCCCGGCCTGCACAGGCCCTCACGCGTGCACATGCCGAGCAGCTGTGACCACAAGCCTCCTGCCGTTCTCCTCATCTGTAAATAGGTGAGGAGGAGACCGCACCGCGGCCACGTACAGCCCAGACCCTGCGATGCAGCCACACCTCGTCCTCACCGATGCACCACTTCCAGCCTCTGAGACTCGACAGGACTCCTAGGTCACCAGTAAGGCAGTGAGCCGGCCGGGTCCCAAAGCAAACCCACGAGCCATGTGGTGCCCAAGCCCAGTCTTCCCGGCCACACGGCGAGGCTGCAGTGGTCTCTCCTGAGTCCCTTGGACAACACTCCAGGGCCGGACCCTCTTGCATCCCCGTCCAACTGCAGAGCAGACACACACCCCCCTGCTGACCTTGTGGGCAGCCTGAGATGGAGGGGTGGGACTGCACAGGGACTCAGCTGGCCAGCCAGGGATGCCCTGTACTGGGCCGAATGGGGGAGCCCAAAGCCACGTCCACCAGGAGCCTCGGGAGAGAACCATACTTGCACACAAACGAACGTATTTACAGAACAGAAACAGACTCACAGACAGAAAACAAACCTACGGTTACCAAGGGGAAGGGAGTGGGGAGGGATGAGCCGGGAGTTTGAGATTTGCAGGCACTAACCACTAGATATAAAACAGAGGAACAACGAGGTCCTCCCGTACAGCACAGGGAACTGCATTCAGTATCTTGTAATAGTCTATAAGGAAAGAATATGAAAAGGTGTACATATATATATTCACTTATAACTGTATCACTGTGCTGCACACCAGCAATTAGCACAACTCTGTAAACTGACTACACTTCAATTAAAAAAAAAGGAAAGGGAGTCTTTGCAGACGTAATTACAGTGAAGACTGAACTGAGGCCATACTGGGCTAAGGTGGGCCCTAAATCCAACGAGAGTGTCCTTGCAAGAGAGAAAAGGCGGAGGCACAGAGGAGAAGCCGTGTGAGGACGGAACAGAGGCTACAATGATACGGCCACAAGCCAAGGACGCCACGGGCCCCCCGGGGCTGGAAGAGGCAGGAAGGACCGTGGCCCAGGGACCCTGGCTTGGATGCTGGCCTCCAAAACTGAGAAAGAACGAAATTTCTGTTGTTTGACGCCGCCAACTTTGAGATCCGTGGTTACCACTGCCCCAGGACGCTCACACTGACCCCTTCACCCTCCATCCACACCGCAGCACGTCTGAGCGCTGACCAGGGCCCCCACCCGTCCTCAGCTTCGCCGTCCAGCAAAGGTATCGACAGAGTGGGAGCTACAGGCCTCTCCAGCTGAGGGTCCGGGGCAGCCCTCCAGACAGGGAGCCATGCGAACCCCGGCAGGAGCTGTGGGCGCTGAGATACGGGAGGGCTGTGTCCATGCAGGACACCCAACCTCGGGCTCTGAGATGACGGGCCCCTGAGACCCTGGACCCCACGAATGGAAGGCACAGCCAGAGTCTAACACTAGAGCAAGGAGAGGCCACAGAGCGCCAAAGCACTCACCTGCCCAGAGCCTCTCCCCAGACCCTCACGGAAATCCCACAGGGTCCCGTCATCGGGGGGACGGGTGGGGGGACCTGCTGTTCATCGTGTTCCAGATGACGTTCCTCCTGACAAGACCTGCGCGAGGCCCCACAGCAGTGCCCCCGACAGCCAGTCTCCTGCCTTCCCCGGAAGGCTGGCGTCCTTCCTGGTCCTTCCGCCCCACGTCCAACCTGCCTGACTCCCTGACCCACCAGAGGTCAGGCTCCGCCACCATGGGCAGCCTCAGCTCTGAATACAAACAATGGACTTTAATGCAAACTCCTCCCCAGAGCCAGCTCCCTCTGTGTGGGAGATGTCTCCTTCACTCCCACGTGGCAAGGCTCACAGGAGCATCTGTCTGCCTTGTCTGAGGACCAAGGCTGCATTAATGGAAGTATAACCTCCAAAAAGAAGGAGGTGACTGTCCTCTGCACTCGGTGCTGATCATACTGTGCTCAGATGCTACACCACCCTTCATCCGTGTTGAGCTGCTCAGATCTTGCCACTCGAATTCCTCGATGGTTTCTCCTGCTCTCGTTAAAAAAAAAAACTAAATCCCTATCTTGGCCTACCAAAGCCCGCAGAACCTTGCAACTGCTCCTTGGAGAACCTCCACTTTGTGCCCTTAATCCTGCTCCTCTGGCCTCTGCCAGTTCCCAAAATAGTCAGAGCTCCAATCCCTGGCCAGGGCCTTGCCCTCTGCTTCTGCTGCCCCCAGCTCTCCAGAGGTGGTCTCTTCCCACCTGGGACCTTGGGGGTCCCTATCCTCTGATACATACCAGCCCCCTCCCCACCTCGCTGATCCCCCTCCCCGTCTCTCAGCCACTATCACAGCTCATGAGAAGTCTTTTGTCTGTGGACTTGTTTCCCAGGAAGAGCAGAGCCTGCTCTGTTCACCATGGTGTCCTTGGCCCAGAGCTCAGGAGCCACACAGAACAGGCATCATAAATGCTGGTGGAATTGGTGAGCCAGCGGATGTCAGGGCCTTCGAGGACTCAGGGATCGAAATAAAACTAGAAATAAAAAGGAAAGTCCACTGACAGATGACTGGATAAAGACATTGTGGTGTACATGTACAATGGAATACTACTCAGCCAAGAAAAAGAATAAAACAGTGCCATTTGCAGCAACATGGATGGACCTGGAGATCGTCATTCTAAGTAAAATAAGCCAGAAAGAGAAAGAAAATTACCATGTAATATGAATTATATGAGGAGTTAAAAAAAAGACACAAGTGAACTTATTTATTAGACAGAAACAGACTCAGAAACATAGAAAACAAACTTATGGTTATCAGGGGAGAAAGGGAGTGGGAAGGGATAAACTGGGAGTTCAAAATTTACAAGTACTGAACTATATATAAAATAGATAAGTTTCTACAGTGTATATAACAGTATATATTTAATATCTTATAATAACCCATCATGAAAAAGGACATGAAAACGAATAGATGATTGAAACACTGTGCTGTACACCAGAAACTGACACAACATTGTAAACTGACTATATTTCAATTTAAAAAGGGGAGGCAACAGAAAAGGTGGACGCTGGGGTGGACCCAGTGATTTTGGCAAATGAGCTCTGATAAAATACAGCCAGCCCTGCTCCCAAAGGGACCCCGACAAGAGGGCTGGGCCCCCGACGCCTGGCTGGGCGGTGACTGTCGGCAGAGCTCCTGGTGCCAGGATGCACTCCGCTCACCGCAATGCTCAAAGGTGGAAAGGAGGCCCGGGGGCAGGTCAGCCCAAGGTTGTGCACAGAGGATGGCACTGGGCCTAAAGCACACTGGACCGCAGGACAGGATGGGCAGCCGAGCCCGTGTGCCAGGGAGGTGGAGGGTCCCGGGGGCAGGCAGGCCGTCCATCTGTGCCATTCCTGCCCTCCAGCCTGGGCACCGGGCCTCGGAGCCAGTCTGGCTTCAGCCTTCTTCCCACCCGCACCCCACAGCCAAGGAGCAGCGCTCATCAGGCACTGAGAAGTGGCTGCTGTGCCCGCCACCTGGGCGAGGGTGAGGTCTGACGGCAGCTCGAGGCCACCAGCCGGGCTCCATGGGCTCACCTGGCCCGTGGGCTTGCAGCCAGGTGAGAGGAAAACCTCCTCGGGGACAGATGGCAGGCTAGGGAGCCAGCCTGGCCCCCAGCCCCACCTGCATCCCCACCGCTGGGGCCGCCGGCACGCGCCCACCTCCTGCTGGTGCCTGGAGAAAGCCTGTCTGCGCTCCTCTGGCTACCACTGCCACCTGTTCGCGGGCACTGCTGGCCCCCTCATGGCCCCGGGAGCCCCCCGACCCACGGCCCCTTAGGGAGCAGGCTCGAGGACCCGTGCCTGCTCCGGGGGACACGGCTCCTTGCCTGGGGCTTCAGGACACCTGGGGAGAGCACCTGAGCACCCGGCCCTGGGCAGGGAGGGCTGTGAGCTGAGCTGAGGGACCTGGTGGGCAGTGCAGGGGGCGCTCCTGCAGAGGAGGACGGGACGGAGCCACGGCCCCACCAGCCCCCGGGGGGCCTCCTCCAGCTCCCAGGACCCCGACCCCCCATCAGACCCCAGGAATTGGTATTTTTAACAAGCTCCCAGGTGGCACCGCTGAGCAGCCAGGCAGAGGAACCACGAAGGGAGAACCTTCCGGCTCCTTCAGAGATTCTACAAGGGACAGAAAGCGAGGCGCCGTCTCCTGATGGATCCCTTGAGACGCCAGCCGCTGAACCCACCATCTCCCCCCCAGCCCCCTGCAACGCCAGCATCTTGCGAGCACTCCGCGTAGACTGGCTTCGTCCCTGTCAGCAGCCCCGTCTTGGAGAACCAGCTGCTGAGGTGTGAGAGAGGGAAGCAGGGGCCAAGGCCTCCGTTGGGACAGCAGAGCCAGCCTGACAGCTGTCCCCTCACACTTGGTCAGAAGCTTCCAGAATCCAGTCCTCCCCCACCAGGCTCCAGCAAGACATTGTGGAGAATAGAAGTCTGGCTCGGCACCCCCACCATCAACTTGGGGGACAGAGGGGCTGGTTTAAGGCAAAGAATCACACAGACTGACGAAGACCACAAAACAGCAATGCAGTTAAAAAAAAAAAAAAAAGTCCCTGCAGTGGTTCCCAGGAGCTGTCACCCTCCTGCGTCAACAGTGTGATTCTGGACGAGGGTCCCACTCACTCACGGGCACAGTTACCAGGGGTGACCTTCTGGCGGGATGGAGGCTGGGCCCTCTCCACATCTAGACTCAGCCTGACCACTTGGGCACCAGCCTGGGGTGGGGGACCACCTGGGATTCTGATGAGAGCATCTTCAGCCCCTCGGGCTCCACGGACATTTGCCCCGAAGCTGCCGGGAGCCGGATGAGACCAGGGCTCTGTGCATCACGGCCCCAGAACCACCGCCCCACTACGTCCAGGGCTGAAGCCGATTTCTGCCAGGATGGCTGCAAATCCCTGCCCGCTGCTGCCGCGTGCAGCCCGGCCTGGACACCCAGGTCCGGCCCCTCCGCCTGCCAGGCCTTCGCTGGGTGTGGACCGGCGTGCTCACAGCCCAGGACTGCCCTCTGTGCACCCTCACAGCACAGAGTGGCACAGACGCCATCCTTGTCCCTGACCGACCGATGAAGAAGCCAGGGTGCAGTGTCACCCAAGGGCAAGGAAGAGGGACTTGGCCTCGGCCCTGAGGACCCGGAGCCTGGGCTCCCAGCCAGTCCCCTGCAGCCCCGACCCCTCTCTCAGGCCTGCACAGCTGCTCCATGCCACCCCCAACCCGGGCCCAGCACGCAGGGACAGACTGTCCCAGAGCCCAGTTTCCCCGGGACCTGGAGTGCAGCAGGGGCACCGTGATGGCTCGATGCCCGTCAGCCACCGAGACCCCCAGGAATAGAGGTGGAGGGGCTGCGGGACCCCCGAGCGGCCCCTCCCATCCAGGCTGTGAGGGCAGTTTACATGTGAGGACGGGGTGGCGGGCGCCGCCCCCGCCTCAGACACCACCACACGCCGTAAACTGGGTGAAGTGGCCCTGCCAGCTCTGCCCCGACCCCGGGGCAGAACTAAAGGGACGCCTGGAAGCTCCTGAGGCCCTGCAGACAGGGAGGGTGGCAGGGCAGGCCTGCCACTCACCTTTCCTTGAAGTCCAGGAAGACCTTGGCCAGAGTGCTGCCCCCCGCCATCATGGACACGTCGATGGCCCTCAGGAAACTGTGATGCACCTTAATGACATCCTGGGAGGAAAAGCAGTAGGTGTGTGAACAGGCACGGGGGCCGGGAGAGCACACACGCTCTTCCGCCACACTCATCCAGACCCGTTGTTCTGATGAAGGATGCCACGCGAGCGGCCGGGCAGGGGGTGCACCCTCCACAGAAACGCCCTGTGCTGTTCACTAGAAGGTGCTTGGTGATGGGCGTGCACGGAGCCCTGAGCTCATGGAAGCCCCACCGCAGTCTGAGAGCAGCCGTCTG
Source organism: Vicugna pacos (assembly GCF_048564905.1). Classification (NCBI taxonomy): domain Eukaryota; kingdom Metazoa; phylum Chordata; class Mammalia; order Artiodactyla; family Camelidae; genus Vicugna; species Vicugna pacos. Next base: position 78,257,662 of record NC_132990.1, read on the forward strand.
CAGCCCGCATCAGCCTGTCCAGACACGTGGTACCCGACCCCGGGCAGGCTGTGGTGCCAGAAAGGGACAATGTCCCCAGCCAGCATCCTGGGGACCCGCCCGCTGTGCGAGGGAGTGAAGGGCCCACAGGCTCAGAGGGATGAAGTCTCCCCACCGAGGAGTCAGGGCTTCAGCCCCGGAGAAGTGTGTCCCACTTACAGAGCAGGCGGATGGACGCAGGCAACCCCACGGCCCCCCAGCCCCCCACCCGGGCCCCCCTTCTGCCTGTGGTCATTTTGCCACTGTTCATGGCAGGATGAACCCCAGGTCGGGAGCACAGAGGGAACGAAAATCCAGGGTCTGCATCAGCCTCGCCAGGAGGTGAGCAGCGCCCACCCCTGGAGCTGATGAGGGGCCGGGGAGCCACGGGAGCTGCCACACCAGCTGCTGGCATCCTGCAGGGAGCAGGGCCAGCGCCCCCAGGGGAAGCCCGGCCACGCGCGCCGCCCTGCTCTGCCGACCGCGTCACGGGGGGCCTCCTCACAAGGACTCGCCGTCCCATGTCCGTGCTCAGGCTCCGCAGAGCAGCACAGCTAGGTCTCTGCCCAGCGAGGTGGGGCGGGCACATTTCTCTCTGGCTGCTGACAAAACCTCACGCTTTCTCCAGGGTGAGTGCGTCTGAGGTGTGCCACCAGCACAGGCAGCGGGCGGGGGAAGCGCCCAGAAACTCCCATCCCCTAAAACCAAAGACTCTGGAGGGAAGGGCGGCCGCTTTCTTCCCATCTGTCGGCCCCCAAAACACCCTTTAGCCAGGACCAATCATGCAACTGGCAAGAACCAGCCCTCCGGGACCCCCAGGGATCAGCCCTCGGGGACCCCTGGGGATGGTCAGGCTGGAGCTGGCCTGAAGCCCCAGCAGCTAAGGAACCACAGCCTGCACGCGGCGAGCTGGGGTGGGGGGCCCTCACCTCCAGGTTGATGAAGACAGCTGCCATGTCCGCCGGGCTCAGCACCAGTCTCAGGGGGGTCATGTAGTTCTGCAAGAGAGAACCCCATCACTGCCGTCCCGCCCTAGGGGACACCAATCACCTTCCAGACCACAGTCTCCAGTGGGAGGGGCTCCAACACCCTCCGAGCAGACGGGTGACCGGCAGGCAGCATCCCGTGGCGCCGCAGTCCCCCCGTCAAGGGTCCGCGGATGGGGCTCCCCGCAGGGCAGCTCCTCAGCCCGGCACACAGCTCAGTGCTGACCGGAGAGCGCGTGCCTCCTGGGGAGGTCCGGGCACCACCCTGCAGGGCGAGCACAGTGCGGGACGTGCGGGCCCGGGTGGGATCGGCCTGAGCATCCAGGCAAGCACACTCCCCACCGGGGGGGCAGGCTGCACGGAGGGCCCCGCGCACGAGCCACTGGACCTCAACCCTACAGACCCCTGGCTGGGCTTTGCCACTGCTGCTGGGGCTCCCCGGGAGGAGAGGGCGTCGCCCAGGGCTCTACCTTAGGATGGAGACAGGGCCACGATGCCCACTAGTTCCTGAGTCTGCACTCCGGAGTGTACCCCTAAGCCTGCCATCAGAAGAGGCACTGCCCAGCCCAGTAAGCCCCCAGTGGCGGGGGCGCTTCTGCCTGAGGCTCTGAGCCCAGACTCGGACGAGGTGCCCACACGTGGAGCTCAGCCCCTGCCCCGGAAGCCCCTGCAGGAACCCTCCCCTCTCTCTGCCCCTTCTCCAGCAGGGTCCTGCCCCCTGGACCGATCCTGGGCCGCCGTACAGGCACTGGCCTCTCCGGCTCGGTTTCCTCACCTGTGACATGGGGACAGCAGTGTCCCTTGGGGTGGTCAGGGGAGGATTACAAACGTGGTTGTTCCCAAGAGTGTCCAGCACACCACACGCCCCGAGCTCAACCCCCGACGTGCACTGTGCCTGCCACGGGCCGCGCCTGCCCTCCAAGGCCGCGTTCCAGGGGTGGAGACAGTTTTTCTGCCACGGGACTCGGGCTGTGTAGAGCCTGCGGGGCCCTGGAAGGAGCTGACCCGGGAGCCGGACTCGAAGGAGAGGGTCTGCTGGGGGAGGGGTGGGCAGGGTGCAGCTGGGATGACGTGTCTGCGGAAAGGCTAGCAGGCGGGGGCCTGAAGGGCGAGGGTTGGGTGGGGGAGGAGGAGGGGAAAGGTCAGAGACCTGGGGCCAAGGGGCATCTTAGGACTCCTGGCTGGAGGCTCCACAGGGCCCTAAACAGTGGGGACCCCCCCTGGTATCCCCATCACGGCCACAGGTGGCCCTGCGCTGTGACCCGGGCTAGGCAGGGAGGTTCTACCTCAAGAACGATCCTGCTTCCTTCACCCCAGTAAGCACCAGCAGCTGGCAGTGAGGACGCCCCAGTGACAGGGAAATGGCGTCAAGCCAGCGCCCACTGGAGGCCAGGACGGGGCAGGGGAGGAGGCCCACTGTGGTCCTGCAGGAACTGGGCAGGCCGGCGCGGAGACAGCACTGACCAGCCACTTAGGGGAGCGCAGGGTCAGCCTCGGGGGTTCCAAAGACTCACGTCATCGGGCCCAGCTATGTCCCAGGTGCAGGCCACTCACAGCCACCTACAGGGGGCACTGCCGTCTCCCACTTACAGAGGGGAGGCCAGGTGCAGAGTGCCCAGCTGAGAAGGTATGTGTAAGGAGCTTAGCTCAGGGCCTGGCCTGGCTGAGAGCATACAGAAGGTGCTTAGCTCTGGGTGAGGGCGCAAACATAAAAAAATGAGCCGCAGTGACGCTGGGCTTAGGCTGGGAAGAACTGCAGAGACCCGCTCAGGACAGCCCAGGGCCAGAGCTGAGGCCGAGGGACGGGAGGTGGGACCCCGGCCGACGTGGCGGCTGACACGGAAACTGACCTGGATGGAGCTTGTGGGGAGGGCAGAGGGCAGAGGAAAGGTGAGGGCGACCTCCTTTTTGGCTACGAAACCGAGAGGGCCACCGCGCACCCCCTCCACCACCGTCGCCCCGAGGCCCTGCCTGGAGACAGGGACCCGGTGGCCAAGGCCCACGCCCACCTTCTCAATGTCCTCCAGGGTCCGGCAGTACTTGGCCTCAGTCTCCTGAATCTCCAGCAAGCAGCAGCTCCTCTTGTCGTCCTCTGTCATCCCCATTTTCTAGAGGAAGGATGCGGGACATGAGCCAGGACCCGCCAGGCCCACCGCCTGCTGATGCCCAGGCCCGGCCGTGGGGTCGCCGAGCTGAAAGGGTGCAGCCAGGCGGGAGGCGGGACAGGCAGGCCCTTGCCTCCCTTCTGCAGCGGAGGAAACTGAGGCACGGGCAGGGGACGTGGCGTGAGCCTGGCACCGGTGACAGTGCAGAGGACCAGTCAGAGACTTCTGAATCTCGGTCTCCACCAGACCGGCGTGAGGCCCTCAGAAGCGGCCCCCTCCAGCACGTGCAGGCGGGCACATCACACCTTCCCAAGGCCCGAAGCCCGGCTCAGCCTGGGAACGCGGCACTGAGGGCCCAGGACCCCCAAAACTGTGTAAGGATGTGTGCCTGACAGCACCTCCCTGGGGACAGGGTCCTGAGTTGTTTCAAAGGGGTCTGAGACCTCCCTGAAGGTGGAGGAAGGCGGCGCTGGCAGGACTTACCCCGGCCTTCCTCCACCTGCCACTTACCTGCATGTATCTAATCTGAAAGCGTGAAGGAAGAAACAGGAGAAAGAGCCAGTTAGCAGTGCTTATTCTCATTCAAGCTGTGCTTGGGGGAGGCCAGGGGGCTGCACACTTTGCCAGCAGCCCCAGAGGTCACACCACACCCTCCGCGCATCGGCCTGGCTGGGTGGGATGGAGGGACAGTGCCGGGACCGAGCACGGGGCAGCCTCCCCTTGGGTGGGGTCCGAGAGTGGCACCTGCCACCCCCTGGCTTTATCCTCCTTTGGAAACACCATCCTTCCTCGTGTCTCCCACTTAGACTGTTCAGAGAGCCCCAGACATGAGAGGGGAGGAAATAAAACAGCTGTTTTATGTCAGAGGACCTGGTGGGTGGCCGGAGGCCCACCCTGCCTGGACAGACAGGACAGCTCGTGGGTCCAGCACCGAGCACTGGGACCCAAAGCAGCACAGGGCAGGTGGGACGTGGGCCTGTCCCCAGCACACAGGCGGGCATCTGCCCCAGCCCCGCAGGTCCTGCCGTGTGCCTTCAGGACCAGGGACAGCAGCAGGCTCTGGGGAGCGCCCCCTAGGGCCTCCACAGGCCGGGCGGACGGGGTCTCTCGGGAGTCTGCACAGCTGGGGGCGGTCCCCAAGACAACCACCCAGAACTCTACACCCCATGCCCTTGCTTGACCTGCAGGACAGCAAGGTCCCAAAGGGCCCGGGGGGTGCGGTGGCCTGTCTCAGCTTGCTGCCAAAGACGGAAGGCCGGCCTTTCAGGGCAGCTCCAGGGAGGCTAAGCAGGGCCCCCTGCAGCCGGGCACCAGCCTGGCCTTCCAGCCCTCGTGGCCCACTGCCCTGGAAGGCTCGGGAGCAGGGCTGCCCACTGCAAGGCTGCCCGGGGGAGGGCAGACCAGGGGTCACAGACCCACAGCTGCCTCCGGAGCGAGATCCCTAGCACCTATGGAGAAGGAAACCCACCTTCAGACGCGTGAGAGGCCACATGAGAAAACGTCCTTGACGGCAGAGTCTGGAGGCTGTGAGCCGCCGCCCAGCACCCCTGCCCCTCTCCCGGCAGGGGAGCCCCTCTGAAAGGCCTCTGGGAGCTGTCTCCCAGAATTCTGCTTCTCCATCCCCAGCTGGTTACTCCCACACCAACGAAAAACACTGAAATTTGCTTTCTGAGAAATTTCCCCCATTTCTTGGGTGAAAACAAATGGTACCAAAAGCCTCTGCAGTTGGTACGCGGCATCTCGGCCGCCCCAGGAGCCTGGGGGTGTGAGGGGGCTGTGGCCCGCCCCACCAGGTCCCCGTCTCCCATCCTGGCCCAGCAGGGCCACCCCCTCTCCCCCAGCTCGGCAGCTGTGGGCGACACAATGGAGCTGCAGCAGACAGGCGTCCGAGAGATGATTAGCCAGCGCCCGTTGGAAAGAAGCACCCGCTCCTGAAAGATGCGCAGCTGGCTAGCCGAGCCAAGGGCGGCTCGCCGCTCTCTGCACAAAGGGGTGGAGGGGTGCGGGCTGCTGAGACCAGCAGAAGTCACTGCCTGGGCTCCCTGGGCAGGACCACGAGCCCCGGGCGCCCTTCAGAGACTGCCACGGCCGCGCGTCTGGGGAGGTGTCGTGCCGGGGCGGTCACAGTCTCCCTAGAACATTCCAGAGGGAAGAAGGGCTCCTGGCCGACTGGCCCGAGGGGAGGACCCCCATGGGGGCCGGGAAGGACCCGGTGCAGCTCCCTGTTGGTGGCTCAGACGCTGGGGTCAGCGCAGAGGCTGTGACGCGGCGCGGGGCGGGCGGGGCGCAGCGCAGGGCGGGCGGGGCGCGCAGGGGCTCACCATGGGCTGCTGCACCTCCACCTTGATGATGTCCTCGTAGATGTCGTCCCCTTCATCTTCGCACGGGACGCAGTCGTAGATGTCCTCTCCCACGTCATGTTCGCTGCACAGGAGGGAAGCAGGTCAGAGGGCTGAGCGGCCGTCAGCGCCACCACAAGCCACTCCCTCTCGGCCTCAGTCCCTTGGTCTAAGGACAGGGCGCACCCCCTGCCTCCCGGGGTGTCTGTGAGTTTCACTCGGGCAGCCTGGGGAGCATCTGGTGCCCTTCCTGCTGCGCTTCTAGAAGGTCCCACCGTGACCACGCCCAGCTTCTGCAGCCCTTGAGTAAATGCAGGGGCCACACGCCGGGACCTGAGGTGAGACATCGCCCTGGGGAATCTTTGCACAGCCAATCAACAGGCGTGCCCAGCCTGGGGCCTGCGCTCCCGTCCCCCGCGGCCCACACCTGTGACCTGGAGGCCCGAGGACTCCTGGCTCAGCCCAGGGTCCCCCAGCCCTCGCAGAGGAAGTGTGAAGGTCAAAGTGCAGAGCTCACACGTGAACATCTTCCCTTCCAGGCGGCAAAGAAGTGGAGCAGAGGGGCTCGAAGTTTGTGACAGGACTCACCAACCCAGCAAGGAAGCTACTGCTTAATTTGTAGTTCAGTAATAAACCTTTGTTTCAGCTCATGATCTTGCCAGCAAGTCATCCCCTCTGATCTGCAAGACTTAGGTCATCGGACACCTCCCCCAAGAGGCCTTCGGGGCTCCACCGCCCGGTCTGCGATCCGGGACTCTCCCTGACACTCCTGTACGAAGTGCACCCCTCTCACCGCTTCTGCACTTGCTCTGTAAGTGCCCGTGGATGAGCCTGCCTCTTCCCCAGGAGAAACCCCGCTTCTTAATTCCGCTGACCTCCACGCCTGACCCAAGGAGGTGCTTGGTAAACATTTCACTGAATCAGCACACGCGCCGACCGAACCACCCACCAGTTCCCTTGGGGCCGGCACAAACCGCCCCCCATTCCGCGAGGGTCACTCTGGCCTGGGGCTAAGGGACGGGAGCCACCCTGGGCCCGGGGCGGCCAGCAGTTCAGTCTGCCGTGGGGTCCGTCCTCAGCGCAGCCATGCTCCGGGCCAGCTCACCCTGGAGGCCCGTGCCAGCCCCGCGCACCTCTCTGTGCGAGGACACACCCCATGGCCTGGCCCGGAGCAGGCCCGGCACAGTTCTCTTCCGAAAGGCTTCAGAATGAGGTGGAGCAGCCCCCTCCCCACCGGCAGAGCCGGAGTCCCAGGGACAGGGAGGGACGGAGGCCAGGGCAGAAATGACACCACCCGCTCTTAGGAATGGGTTCCTGGCCCCGCCCCACACCCAGCTTTTGAATATTAACTGTCATTCTATAGGCTGGGGTGGGCAGGGTGGGTGGGAAGAGAGCGCTGAAAATCTAGCGGACAGGGAGTATTCAAGGAAGGCCTTCCCGGCCGGAGGGGCTGGTCTCCCCAGAGCCCTGGACGCCTCCCCGTGGGACCGAGCTGCAGTGGGGCTGTGGGCAGGTGCATCTGGACTTCTCTCTGGGCGGTTCCGGGGCTGGGCCAGCTCCCATCTTGGTGAGACCTCCACAGGCGGCTGCTTTGGGGTCCTTCCCTCTATGCTCTACAGCCACTCCAGGTGTGAGGTAGCCAAAAGCTGGCCAGAGGACAAAGCCAGGTCACACTGTGCCGGACCAGCCGCCGGACTCTTGTAACTACGATGTAACAGCCGCCCACCCACTGACGAGACACTTCGGACCCAGTGCACGTGTCAGGCACCGGAAAGCATGTCTGCCTTTCAACCTCACAGACCCTTGGCGGTGGAGAGCACCGGCCGTCTCAGGTGAAAGTCGCACCGAGGCCCCAGCAGCTACCAGGAGAGGTGAGGGGAGCTCAGTCAGGCTGGTCCTCACCCTCTCCCGTCCGCCCTCCACCGCAGGATGAGTATCTGGATGTCGGCAGTCCTGAGAATGCATCCTGGGGTGCAAATCAGTACCCAGACGGTGACAGAGCCTCCCCGCTCCCGCTGGAACCAACGAGAAGGCAAGGAGGAGCATCTGCAACTCCTGGATTTGCTCACTCCCCGCCTCGGAGGTCCGTCCCCCAAGGCAGGCCAGGGGAACGGTCACTTATGTTGACACAAACCACCCCCGCCTCTCCAGATGCTGTCCCCAAAGGAAACAGTTCCCGCAGCTCTGCCCGCCAGGTTCCTGGGGTCCAGGCGAGTCCCTGCAGGGGTCCCTTCCTCTGGGTTTCAGACACCCCGGATTTCTGTCTTGCAGCCAAGCGAGGCTGGTGACAGAGGCCCCATCGAGAATTCTGACAGCGTGGAGCAGAGGGGAGACAGGGAAGCTCCTGGGCTGCTAACTTAGACACCCCGAAGGCACATCAGGCTGCTCGTAAGGTCTGGAGACACATCGGCTTTGCTCTGATGGGCCGGTGGAAGGAAGGTGGTGGGGCGCGTGACAGTTAAATAGTTGAAGAGCCGATGAAATGAATAAAAATGACAATGCCAGCCTGGAAAGAGTCCTCCAGGTCACCAGTGCAGCAACGGCAATCTGCCAGCCCAGGAGCCCCGGTCCTCACCCTACGTTTGGGGAAGCACCCTAGTTGATCCTAGGATTCCATCCCACTCAGCCCGGAATCCCTTTCAGCAAAGGCCTCCGTGCCGCCCCCACCACCAGGCAGCCGGAATCAGGGCCCAAGATGCAACTCGCTCATCTCCCAGAGGAACTCAGGCTCTCCGTCGTGGGGTGGGGAGACCGGGGCGGACATGCGGGAACTGGCCACGGTCTTGCAGAAGCCGTGTTCCTGTTCCGGGGCCTCCCGGTCAGGTGGACGGGTCCCCTGCTTTCATTGGCCGAGTCCCCGATGACGCGGGCACTGAGGGCTCTTCAGAGAAATACAAGAGGCGATCTGTTGATCTTGAGGTAAGGCGGGCACCTGCCCCACGTGGAGCCAAAGCAAGAGCTGCAGTATTCCTAGGAGGGAGAGGACAGCGAGGGCTGGAGGGGTCAGAAGCTTCCAGGACGGGTGGGACTTGAAAGGTGCTTGGAAGCCGTGTGGACTGCAGGGTCCTAGGAAGGTGCCCTTCTACGCCTCCCTCCTTCCTGGCGCCATCCTCAGATCCTGGCACACCGACGTCTACAGAGCTCCCGCTGCGTTCTAAGCACGGGGCAGAAAGCCTTCGCACAGGTCTCTCACCGTGTTTTGACGACGGTTTGCACAGATCGAGCTGCACCCTTAGGCGTACCGTTCTGACGAGGGGACAGACACACCGGTATTGTGCACACCCCGCCATGTCACAGACATTCTCATCTCCGGAGACGCCCCCTCCTCCCTGATCCACCCCTAGTAGCCGGCCCCACCACAACGGCTCCTCACCGCAGGCTACTTCCGTCTGCTCTAGAACGTCATACCAGCCGCCTCGTGCGTCATGTCGCTTCCGTGTCTGGCCTCCTGCCCTCACGTCACGCCTCTGAGATCCACGCAGTTGCCTCCACCGCAGGTCATCCCTCTTTACTGCTGGCCCTAATCCATGCTCTGAAGGCGCCGCAATCTGACAGCCACTCTCCTCCTGAGGAGCACCTGGGTGGCCTCCACGTTCTGGTCGTTCTCAGTAAAAGCTGCTATGAGCATCCCTCTTCTTTTCCTTTCCGTGGACTGAAAGCGCCCGGGGAGCGGAATGGCCGGATCACAGGCGGGTGTGTTCAGCTTCATCAGCAACTGCCACGCGCTCTCCCAAAGCGGCCGCGGCATCTACTGCCCCCCGAGCAGCGTGCACCGGCGAGTTGTTCCTGGTCCTCCCCAGCTCTGGCGCTCCCCAGACTTTTACATTTTAGCCACTGGGGTGGGTATGTAGTGAAATGCACCTGCGGTTGCTTTTGCACCTCCCTCCTCATTGATGACGCTGAGGATTTCCCCATGTACCGACGCGCACCTGTGCATCTTCCCAGGTGGAAGGCTTGCTCCAGGCTTTTTCCACTTCTAACGATTGGTCGCCTTTTTCTTATTGAATCCTAGGAGTTCTTTGTATATCATGGATACAAGTCTTTTGTCAGATTTGTTTTGTGATTTTTTTTTCAGTCTCTGGCATGGCTACTCATTTTTTTTCATGGTGTCTTTTGATAAGCATTCATTCTGAATTTTAATGAAAGCAAATCTATCGCATTTTTCTTCTTCGGTGTCCTGATGCTACCCCGTGTCCCATCTAAGAAGTCTTCATGCCTCAAGTTAGAAATCGTTGCTTCCTTCCATGCTGCAAGGAATTTTCTCCTACGTCCTCTCTAAGAACTCTGCGGTTTCAGTGTTTATGTTCAGGTCTCCGATCCATCGCAAATTAATTTTTGTGTATGGTGTGAGCTAGGGGTTGGGGTGCACGTCCCCATCCCCACATGGATACCCAGGTGTTTCAGAACAATTTGTTGAACACTTTCTCTTCCTCGTTGGATGGCTTGGATCCCGTGGACAAAAGCCAGTGGGCACGTGGGTGTGGGTGTGCTCTGGCCCCTCGGTAGAGTCAGCTGTACTTATGCCACTCAATTGCTTTCGTCTCATCGAGAGTCTTGAATTCAGGGAGCGTAAATGCTCTAGCTCTGTTCATTTATAGGACTGTTCAGACTATCCTCAAGTCCTTTGTGTTTCCACACAAACTTTACGGTCACCTTGTCCATTAAACGAAAAGAGAGACTGCTGGAATTGTAACAGGAGCTGTAGGCGAATCTACAGTTTAACCTGGGGAAAACTGACATCGTAACAGTATCGCCTTCCAATCCATGAAGACAGTATACACTTTCGTTGATTCGGGTCTTTAGCTTCTCCCGGCGACACCCTGCAGTTTTACCACCGAGGCTTCGGGGTGTAGGAGGCGTGTTTTTGCCCCGCCTATTCCCTCCCCCTTCAGCTTCTGGGATTCCGGTTATACCTGCTAGACAACTTGACGCCGCCCCATGTCTGAGGCTCTGCACATTTTCCAGTCTCCTTTCCTCTGTTATCTAGAGTGTGCAACTTCCACTGAACTATTTTCAAGTTCAATGACTCTCTCCTCTGCCATCTGCAATCTCCTATTAATGAACGGGGACTGTTCATTTAAGTTATCGTGCTTCTTGGTCCGGGAAATTCCATTTGGCCCTTTTTTTAATAGTTTCTGTTTCTCTGCTGAGGCTCCCCATCTGTTCCTTCGTTTGGCACACACTTTAGTGGGAGTCCCCAACCGTATTTGTAAAAGCTGCTCATTGTGAGGCCAAGTCACCTCAAGGTGGGTTCCCACTGCCCCGTTTCCTTCTTCCCTTGACTATGACTCACTTTTTCTTGTTTCTTTGCAAGTTGGATGCTTTTTTTTATCGGACGCTGGACAGTCTGAATGATTTATGACGAGGACTCTGGGTCTGACTCTCTCTCCTGAAGAGGAATATTTGTTCTGACAGTTAGCTTGGTCGGCTGGACCCAGACTTCACACTGCATCTTCCCTGCCGTGGGCAGCAGCCGAAATGGCTGCTAAATTAAGTTTCCAGCTGCTTTTTTTTTTTTTTTTTTTTTTTGCTGGAAACCTTAGGGACTTCCCTGCGTTTCATGGTCAACCCGGGATTTAGGTGGATTATATAAGCAGATTCAGGTCTGTGGGTCCCTCCCCGCCAGCATTCCCCTCCTAACTTTCTGGGCTGTTCTCTCAGCCCCAGCTTCTTTCCTCTGACACCTCAAGCCAGTGAGAGTGCAGCTTTTCGCGTGGATGAAGATGTGCCCTCAGCAAAGGACAACAAACTCTCCAGTCCCATCCACGGTGAGCGCCCCTCGAAGAAACGGCAGGTTCCTGCGGGTGGGAGAGATGACTCTCTTTCCCTTCTTTGTACTCACGGAGCGAACAAGACCACAAGACTGAGACACCGGGAGTACACCCAGGTGGCTCCCCAGACACACGTCCACCACCATAACCTCGGCTGTTTCTCTTCCTCAAAACCAATAAAGACAAAGCACAGTCATTCACACGGGGTCCATTTTCACGCACCACATTCACCTCTTCTAATTCACTCTGGGCGCTGAGGTTAAAAATAGGCAGCCAGAAACAGGAGACGAAGAGCTGTGTTCCGGCATCTGAACTTGGGACAGAAAAATCTCAAAAATGCAGACACCATCACCTCTCTCCATTCCACAAAATGTCTGTTGCCCACAGCCGGCTGAAGGCTGCGGACATGAAGGTAGGGGTCACGCCTGTAACAGCCTAACTTCACCCTTGAGTCATGAGGGCCCTCACCATCCTGCTCTCCGCACTTACAGTGCTTTGCACTTATGAAAATACTCTCCAACCATTATTTAATTCAGGCCAATGAACACTAAGAAACATAGGTTCCTGCATATTATATGAAGTCATAAAACGGTAACACTAAAATTTCGTCCTGTGCGTGTTCCACGTTAGGGGAGAAGGAGAAGTAAAAGAAACAGCAAAGAAGTGGGTTTTTTTTAAAATGAAAACAAGTAATGAAAAGGAGTCTGTATGTATTTACATGCGTAGCTGAATCGCTGTACTGTACGCCGGAAACTAACACTACATTGTAAGCCACCTGCACTTCAATTTTAAAAGAGAAGGAAAAAAATGAAAACACAATCACAAAGCAAAATTAAACACATCTGTTAAACTCAGCAATTAAGCTGAAGAGACTATCAGACTGGAGGGTTTAATCAACACTCTTCCTAAGAAGAGCTCTGTGCCAGGAGGTGGCGTTAGGGCCCGGGGGATGCAGAGAAGACAGAGGAGCCAGCGAGGTCTGTCCCAGTCCAGCTGGGGAGACGGTCGGGGCAGAAGGTATGTCTGAGACGCAGACGCCTCTAGAATAAGGGAGTGTTCTTTGCGTGGGTGGCAAGCTCTGGTCCCAAGAGTTTTCTGTTCCTTTGGCCGATGCTGGCACGGAAATTCCACATGTGCGCTGCTAACTCTTAGCGAAGGCGTCGCCCCCAGGAACAGGGTAGGGGACAGGCTGCAGGTCTCAGCGCCTGCTCAGGCAGATTAGCCTGTGCTGTGACCGGCCGGGCCCAGTGCGTCTGACGGCCGTGGCTGCTGACGGACACAGCCGGCGGGTGTGGGCTGGCGGGGAGGGGAGGGGTGCAAAATCAGGTCCCGGCGAGTCTGAGTGTCCCGGAGCGCAGCGCGGTGACCTGGAGGTGAGCCTGGCGGCGGAGGACCCGGGCCTCTGTTTCCTCCCGCGATACGAGCTTGACGGACGTCCAGCTGTGCCCTGGACCTCAGAATCGGAGCCAGCCCCCTCCCCCCGCCACGGCCCCCCGCACACTGCCCTGCGGGGGAGGGGCAAGGAGGTCGCGCCTGCCCATCCGGGCCTGATGCACTTGACCCAACCCCCAGCCCAACCTCCCACAGTCCTTGAGAAGGACCCAAGACCCTGCAAAGCCGGAAAGAGCCTCTGAATTGCCCCGGTGCGAGCCCACCGCGTCAGGTTGCTCCGACTTCATCCCGATTCTCTCCACACCATCTCGTGGACACACAGAGCCTCGTCTTCAGGTTCCAAGTTGTCAGAGGCTGCGCTTCACGGAGAAACTCCATGTCCCGGCGCACTGAGCCGGCTGCGCACAACCGCTCCCGGTCAACGCTGGACCACAGGGCTGGCGCCCCCTTCTCCCGCAGCTCAGGCTGGAGCACCCCTGGTCTCCCGCCATAGGAACTTGACTCTCCCGAGAGTGACCCTGAGAGGGGAAGCGGTCAGGCGAGTCCAAGGTGCCGGTTTCCTGCTCTACAACTCTGGGTGGGAGGACCTAAGCCTCAGTTTCCCCATCTGCAAACCGCAAGGAAGTCCAACCTCCTGGGAGGGTCGTCGGAAGGATGAGCCAAAACGTGGCGACCCGCGCAGGCCTAGCATGCAGCAGGTGCTCAGTAAGTGACCGGCGCGCCCCCCTAGACGGTGGGAGGGGGTGCAGTGGGAGGACACTGAGCCCAGGACCACGCGCAGTACACGGAGGCCGTCAGCCCCGCACAGCCAGACGCTCTGAAACACAGCAGATGAGACAGGTGCAGCCGGGCGTCGGCACTGATTTGTCTTCCGAGGGTGTCAGAGAGGGCAAGGTGGCCCCCCTCTGCCCAGCTGTCCAGGAGAGAGTGGAAGACGCTGTGAACGAAGCAGTCCTGGACTGTGGCAGGGACGCGGCCACCCACACCCACGTGAGCCCATGCCACAGCGAGCCCTCAGTGCCCCCTTCAGCGGGACGCCGCGGCCTCTCCAGCCCCAAGGCCACGTTCCCGGGGGGCAACCTCCCTTCTGGCCTCCTATGCACCTCGTCCTTTCACTCCCGCTGTTTTCCAAAAGGCAGCTGCGCCGACAGACGCTACATCCTGACCATCATCTTGGTCCTCATGGTGGCCGGGGAGCCTCGAGGGGGGCCCGAGCGCGGCCTGCTGCCCTCCCGAGAGGGCAGGACCCGCCTCCCTCACCTCCCGCAGTCACCCCGCGGCCCCCGGCCGCCCCGAAGCCTCGCCTGCCTGCCCCGATTTTGTTACAGAAAGTCAGCTGCTCAGAGAGCCCCTGAGTCCCCGCTCGGCCGCCTTAGGAACATCAGACAAAAGCAAACAATCTCTCCACTTCTGCCTCTGGCAAGCCTGTGTTTACGGTGGACATGAGACATCGCCACCCACAGGCGCGACGTGCATCCTGGCCCCGGGCGTCCGACGCTGGGGAGCAGGCACCTAGCCTCCGGTGACTGGTTGCTAGGAAACCAAATCGGACGTCTCCTGACCTCCGTCCACACCAGTCAGTGGGGGCGGCAGAGAGGGTGGGCCTGGAGGAGCCGGCTGTGCGCTGTGTGGTCTGCACGTGGGGACAGACGGACAGGCAAGGCACCGCTTACACAAAGGAGGGCGGCCTCACGTGCCCTTGGCAGACCCTCGCCCCAGCACACGAGGAAGGGGTTTCTCTCCCCACAGGTGGGGAAAGCAGGGGCCAGAGAGGGCAAGGTGGCCCCCCAAGGTCGCATTCGGGAGCACAGCTAGACAAGCTGTGGCCTCCAGATTCCCAACGGGGGCTCGGCTCGCCCGGCAGTGCCTCCTGTGTTTCCTGCCAGGACACCCTCTCTTCCAGGGATTCTTGCTCAGCAGTAGAGGGATCTCCCATCCTCCAGACCTGGTCACAAGGATGAGGATGGCTCTGGGTTTCCATCCTTCCTGTGTCAGGTCAAGTGTGCTGTGTGACCTCAGGCAAATCACACACCCTCTCTGAGCTTAACTGCCTCAACTACAAAATGGGGGTAGGACCACTCAGCTGGCAGTGTCGTTGTGAAGGCTGAGGTGATGGGGTCAAACTCAGGCCCAGGGTCTGGCACCAAGGGGGACCTACTGAGCTGTACCTGGAGCCACTGCTTGGATCCTCAGTATAGGAGGAGAGAATGTTCAGGACTTTGCTCCCCTGGGCACATCCTCTGTGTCACAATGTGGAGGGCCAAGCTCAAGTTATCTGCTTTTCCTGTGCTCTGTCCCCTTCGGGTGACCCTCATGGGGAGCTCATCTCTGGGGCAGGAAGACAGTGACAACACAGTGACAGATAACCCTGGTGGACTTTTTAATTTCCTGGGGAAGGGCCACCTCATTCAACCTGGTGGGGTTGGTGATGCCTCCTTGGAGGAGGTAACCTCTGGGTGGGTTTTGTAGTATGAATAAGAGTTCGGCAACCACTACAGCAGATATTTTGTACATGACGGGATTTTTTACAGTAAAATCTGGCACGTTATGTTTATTCTCTTCTTTTTAAGCAATTATTTCTCAAGCGCCACTGTGTGTCAAATCGGTGTTGAACACATGGGACGTACCGTAAAGAGGGCTGAGTCTTCATCGTCACGGGTCCCGGAAGGCAGTACCAGGAGAATGACCTGGAGAGGCCCTTACTGGACGGAGTAAACCCGTCCTCCTGCCCACAGCCCAGCTGGCCCTGCCCTCTGCTTGGAAACAGCAAATGAATGTGCACATCCCTCCACATGGGCCCCCTTACCCTGCAGAGACTGTGCTAAATCAGACCACAGCATCGCTGTGACAGCCTTGGCCCTGAAAGGACCTGAGTTTAACTAGGCATTAAAAATAAAAACTCGTGTAAGTCTGTGCCGGATCTGCTGACCTGCACCATGTGGATATTCAGCGGGACAGAGTGGCAGCGGGGCCCCTGCTCTGCGTTCATTCCGAAGGGCCCCTGTGCTCGTTCTAGCACAGGGAACGAACAGACTTCTTGCCCACAGGGCGAGGGGTCAGGGTTTCGAGGTCATTGAAGCCCTGGGCCCCCATAGTAGCCAGGGCCTTTTGGGACAGCTCAGGCGCAAGGAACAAGGGGCCAAAGTGTCCCAGGAGGGCAGGGCAGGGAGCCTCAGAGCCGCAGGGAGCGGAGCCGGGGGCTGTCGGTTCCATGGGCTGCAGCCAGCTGCTTCTAGAACCAGGAGAGAGAGGTGCTCTGAGCCTGTTTACCGGGCAGCCTGTGTGGGTGGGCTGCCTTCAGCCCAGCCACCCTGCAGCCAGCTCCGGGCAGAGACCACAGGGGCGGGAGAGCCAGGCCAGGGGTCCAGGGCCACCTGCTCCACCACTGGGCTGCACGTACAGGGTGACTCTGGGGCCAGGACTGCCGCCCTCGGTTCCTGAGAAACAGACACAGCTGAGACCCAGACTCTCCTAGGACCCCGGCCCCGAGTAAGGCAGTGGCTTGCCCGGTGGGGACGGGGGCAGGTTTTCCCCACATGTGCGGGTCTCCCTGAGTGACAGTGAACTTCCACGCAAGGCAGCGTGAACGCGAGGGAACGTGGGAGAGCTTTTAAGAGCTTTCTTTGCAGCTGGGAGCGGCGGGCAGGCATGGTCGCTGGGGTGGGGGTGAGTCTCTCCCTCGCGTGAGGGTCACAGTCAGGCAGAGGGACTGTTCCTCGCGCCCTGCAGTAAGGGGCCGGTGCCCTCCCAGCAAGCGGCTGCCCCCCAAACCTGTGCACCCCCACCTCACGCCCCAGGGACACAGAAGACCAGCTCCAAGAAGACGCCCAAATCCCCCTGAAGGCAGCCTCGCGACTCGGGAAATTTCCACATTTTGTGCAGCTTAAAAAAATTACCCAGACGATGCTAACGTGACACATTTAAAGCTGCGAAGGTCATTTTACGATGCAGTAAAGCACACGGCTATACGTTCCCGGATAAATCACATTCCCTGCTGTGTCGCGACCACATGTGTTTAAGCCTGAGAAGCACTTCAGTTTCAAGGACAGAGAGACCGGTGGCCAGGAGCAGGCTCCTCGACCGCAGACCGTGGCTCCGTCCAGCTGGAAGGGGTCCACGGACCGCCGGGGCGGACGCCTTCCCCCGGAGCAGGGCTGAGCGCCGCCGTGCGAGCCGCGCGGGGCCGGGATGCACGCGCCTCTGCGGCCACTTGGCCTGCACAACGCTCCCTCTTGAAGCAGCAGAGACGGCAAACCCTCTCTCGACGCCAGGCGCCCCACCCTGAGGCCCAGCCCGGCTGGGGGTCCCTGCGGGCCTTCCGAGATGTGGTCCTCCCCATGACTGCCACAGAGCCTGAATGACTCTGGTTTCTTGCAAACACCACACGGTGTCTCAAACCTGCCACACCTCCACAGGGTGCAGGAGGCCTCGTCTGAGGCGGGAGCTCGGGGTCTGGGGCAGGTTGCCCCACCACCACCACTCCCTACAGCCCCTCTCGCGGGCATCGCGCCCTGCCAGGCCTTTGCAAGGCTGCTCCCCCTGCTGGGACGCCAGCTCGTGGGCTCCAAGACCCGGATGTCACTTCTTCCGAGAAGTCTTCCCTGATTTCTGAGCTGGCTGTCACCCGGCCCCACTCTGGGCTCCCACGGTGAACTGTATCATGCACGTTGGTCTTCTGTGTGCAAGTCTGGCTCCCAGTCCTGGGTGGGGGGCACCCCCAGTGCAGGCACCTAACCCCAGGCCCGCCCAGGAGTTGGGCAGGTCTGAGAACCAAGGAGCAGCTCCAGGCTCCCGGGAGCACCCGGAATGCAGCAGGGGGCCACAGGGAGGGGCAGGCCGTTGTCTCACCGGCAGTTCAAAACCAGGCCTCGCACTTTGGGCTCAGTTTGCCTGATAACGCGTTTTTTAAGTGGCAACATTTTGTGTTAATTTTTTCGAGCAGCTGCTCTATTATCTGATTATACATTATTCAGTGATCTCGCAAGGGAGCTTAGAGCACCTGAGGGCAGAATCTCAGTCCAGAATCAGCCACTCAAGCCCGGGGCTCTGCCCTGCTCCCGGAGTGCTGTCTGGATCAAGACCTGGGCTGCCCGCAGGGGCCAGAGGACGGGCGGCGCCTACACGCTGCAAAAGGGACGCTCAGCGGCTCCAGTCCCGACGCTGTGCTGAAACATGCGCCAGGCTAGACACTGCTTTGGATACAACGGGTTAAGTGAAAATACATTCGTAAAATTCACTTCTCCTGTTTCTTTCTCTCTTAAATGTGGCTACAAGAGAACTTACAACCACCCAGGCGGCCCGTATTGGACAGCACTGCTGTAGCCACTTGGGAACTGCAGAGGCCACATTCCTGGTAGAATGGGAGGCCGGGACCCCCGTCCCTGCCTGGGAGCTCACGGTGTGCCCGCTGGGCACCGTGCTATGCCAGTGCCACCGCGAACCCTCCCGCAGACACCGACATGGGTGTTACACACAGGGAAACCAGGGTGCGGAGCCTGGGTGACCCGCTGGAGGCCACACGGTGGGACATGCCAGAGCCCGGGCGCCAGGTCTGCCCAGAGACGCCCGCAGCCGCTTGGGGAACAAGGCAGACTCTCGCGCGCAGCCTGGTCGGTGCGCCGGCTTTAGGGGTGGGCCCTCAGCGTGGGGCAGCACCTGTGTGGGCTGCGGCTGCAGGGCCCTCAGTAGCCCTCCGGGGTGACACTGGGGCGGTGAGGGCTGGAGACTCCCCGGTAGGAGCAGCCCCTCCAGGGAGTATCCTGAGAGGGGCCCGTGTGGGAGACGCACGCCTCTCCTCCGGGGACGCCCGCGCTCGCCCCTCTGGCCACCCCCGCCTCCCGCTGCGCAGAACCCCGGGTCCCGGGAGGCAGGGGCGCGCCTCCTTCCCCTTGACAGTTCCAGCTCCTGGTCTCGAGCTGACACGGAAAGTGCGGAGTAACCAGTTGGCGGCTGAACACACGCAACGACTGACTGGCTGGCTGGCTGAACGGAAGCGTTCTTCAGGCCTGCGCACCTGGCGGTCCCTCACTGGCGACCCAGATGCCCCCAGGCTCCCACGAGGTGGGTGAGCCACGTGTGGAACGAGTGTGTGACCTTCCCCCAAGCAGCTGCAGGACGCCGGAGGTCTGGGAGACGCCCCTAGAAACACAAGGTGATCATCATTCCTGACGCCCAGCCGAAGCCCAAGGGAAGAATTAGCCACTTCTGCCGGAAACGTCGCTCCCGCGCTCCCCGCTGCTGCCTGGCCTCAGCCCCAGGCCACTGCCCCGGCTCCAGCCTTTAGGAGCCACCGCTGCGTTCCCTCACCCGCAGAGGCCGGGTAAGAAGTGACATTTCTGTTTCCGTCTTGTAAATTGCCATAATGGATAAATATTAATCTCAAGTCCGCAGAGACAGGATGCTGGGAAATCCTGATTTTCAGTGAAAGGAGAAGGGGGGAGCATGAAAAATTTATTAAAATGGAGCCTCTGGGACCAAACCACAAGTTAAAGGCTCAAATTCATTCCCCTTCCCTATAATCTATGATTTAGGTTTGCAAAGCTGCAGTCATGAGGAACTCACTGGATTAAGGAGGCTCACTCTTAAGGTCACGGAATAACATTACTGAACTGGGCAAAGCCACACATCGCCCGGCTGGCTTCTCCGTGCGAGAGGAATGTACGTTTTGGTTTGAGAGGTCGGTCACGACCGAGACAGGCAGAGAAGGGGGAAACGGGCCCCCTGGGGCCGCCGCGTCAGTAACTGCCCAGGATTCTTCAAAACTGAATGTGCAGCGCACGCCACTGGGGACAGGCAGCGGCCCGGGGATGGCAGCAAAGTGGGGCCAGGGCGTTTCACGCCAGGTCCGGGCGCACAAAGCCGGCGCGGTCCCGGTCCTCCTGGAGCTCAGCTTCTGCTGACCACTGAGGCGTGTTTCCGGAGGGCACAGACCCCCCACCCTCAGCTCGGTGACTTAGGAGAAATGGCAGATCAGGGCCTCACATCCAGCACTGGGCAGGGGGTTCCCCTGACTCCGGGGGGCACTGACTGCCTGGTGGGGGGGTGAGGGCACAGAGTCTGCCACTCGCTAGCTGGGTGACGTGGGCCAGCAGCTCCCCTCTGGAGGCCTCAGTTTCCTTATCTGTAAAGTGGGGGCACAAGGAGATGGCGGGGGTGGGTGGGGCTGTAAACAGAAGTCCCAGCAGGGCCCAGCCCCATGAACGCTCTGTAAGCACCGCCCACATCACTGCCATCATCACCTGGGGGGCGCTGTTAGGCCGTGTGCACAAGGTGAGTACTGCTAGGGGCCGAAGATGGCCGGGGCAGGGGGTGACATGGAGATGCAGGCCAGCCTACGGCAGACAGACCTTCCCCACCCGATCCCAGAGCATCCCATCAACAACCCAAGGCCAAACAGGTGTGTGGCGGCTCGGCGGTGCATGGGGGGTGGGATGCTGGCCAGACCAGTGGAGTACAGGGTCTTCCCGAAGCAGGGGACACTTAGGCCTGGAGTTGGCAGACCAGGGCTGGCAAGGTGGAAAACGCCAGGAAGGGAGGGTGGGAGGCAGCTCCAGCCCTGCGCTCAGCACGCAAGGGGGCGGCAGGTGGGCTGGGACCCGGGCCCTCCTCCAGCTGCGCCTCTCTGGGCCTGGGTCCCCTCCCTCCCTGCAGGGTGGGTGCGCAGCCGTCACCCAGCCCCGCCCTGAGGGTCGGAGGGCATTTTCCCGACTTGTTCTCAGTCGCCCTCTTGACTGCGGGGACCGAGCTGGGTGGGCGCCAGCGTCCAGGTGGGGAGTTCCGGGCCCTGGCTGTGACGGGTGCAGGCCCCACTTCTCCCCATGGGGAGCTCTCCACCCTCCGACCCACGGTGGGGTCGGCCAGCTGTCCCAGGGAGTGGCACGCTGCACCCCGGGGCCACCCCGGGGCCCTGGCGCCAGCCCAGTGCCAGGAAGCCAGCCGGTGGCAGCTCTGCCCACTGGCCGGTGAGGCGCTTCGTTCACAGAATCACGTGAGACTGGGCCGCCAGCTTGATGTCCACGTGCTGATGCTTCAACGACTCAAATTATTTAAATGGATGGGGACCCTGCAAAGAATGTCTGCCTGGGTCCCCTACCCTGGAGGTGGCCCCCGACAAGCGGGCGGGCATCGAGCTGGAGGCCTCGCACTGCAGGGGCACAGTAAGCGCGGCTCCTCCTCCGATCCTGATCCCCAGTCTCAGTCCGTGCCGTGAGAGGGAGGCAGACAGACGGCGAGTGTTTCCAGAAGGAGCAGCCGTTTGTCCGGGAACAAAGAAACAGGAGCAAGGCCCCATTGGCAGGAAGCTCGGGAGGAGGGTCCTTGGCCTGGCCTGAAGGGCAGTGCACCAGCCAGGTCAGGAGCCACCAGGGACCACCTCATGACCTGGACAAGCCCGTCACCTCCCAGGCCTCTCCGTCCCCCTCCTGCAGGATGGGGCAGCCCCCCCCCCACCTCCCTCCCACTGCCCCTTCTAGGAGCTGCAGGCCACAGGGCCCCACCCTGGCCACAGCTGACCACGCAGAGCCCAGAGATCTCTTCTGGAAGAGCCAGGGGTTCCTGCCAGTCCCTGGGGGCTCCAGGACCCGAAGGTGAGACAGCTGGGGAGGGGTGTTCATGGCACAGAACACGGAAATCCTCAGAGAGAGGAATGGAGCAGACACAAAGCAGGCAAAGATGGGGCCACCGGGAGAAGGGGAGACGCCCAGTGGCTTCGGGTGGCCTGGCCCCTGTCTGGCCCCACGTCGGGCCACGAGGCAACCCTGAACCGCCAGCCACCTTTCTGTGGCCTGTGCTCCAGGGGCTCCTGCTTTTGGGAATGCCAGCCCCCGCTCTGAGACACAGACTCCGAGGGCCGAGCCAGCCCCACTTCCCAGCCCTCCTCACATCTGACCCGGGCAATCACAGTCAGGCCACTGGCAGATCACCCCAGACAAGCTGGGAGCCTCCTAGAATGCAGCTGAAGAACTCACCCACGAGACCCCACTAGGGCCCGCGGGAGCTGCACCGCCAGCACCCCCCAGGGGATGCCGGGCAGGACGGCCACGGCCGGCTCCCCGCACGGGGGCCGCTGTGTGCGGCCCCTCGGCCCCGGCCCCCCCTCCCGCTGCTCCTTACTCTGCCAGCTCCTCCAGGCTGCGGTAGACGTCATCATCGTTCTCCGCGGTCTCCTCCGAGGGAAAGGGCCTGCGGGAGAGGAGACGAGAGGGTGTGAGCGGGTCTCGGTGGCATCGCTGCCCCTGGCCTGCCGTCCACCACGGGCGGGCCCCTGGAGCGGGCGCCCTGCTGGGCCCTGCCCGGAGGCGTGGGCGGGCTTCTGTCTGCTCTCCCGTGGAAGGAGACCGGAGCCACATCACAGGGCTCTGTGTCACAGGACCCCCGGCGGAGGTGCGGAGAGTGAGGACACCGTGCCCAGCTCAGCCCTGGACACTGCACTGTCCGTCCCTCTCTCTAGGCCCCCACATCTCTGCTGACAAATGAAGGGGCCGGGCTGGGGACAGCAGGACGCTTCCGTCTGTGTGACTATCATGCCTGCACACATCCGAGGAACTCCAGAGACAGGGTGTGGGGCTCCCCCAGGCACCCTGGGCGTGCAGCACGGGAACCTGCCTCCAGGAGACAGCAGGTGGGCCACCAGTGCTCTTATGCACAGCCCTGCCCGTGGGGGGACAGCTGTCCGCACCCCAGGTCTCTCTGGCCGTAAGAGCACGTCTGCTCATATGTGGGTAGAGCTGGCCTCTTGAACACCAGGCGGGGGGCCTGGAGGCGAGCCGACCTCCTCGGCCAGCATCGCCGAGGTCCTGCACCCTCCCTCTTCCAGCTGTGCTCCCATCAGCCTGACGGGCAGCATCGCACCCCCTGGGGGCTGGACAGACATGCCAATTCTCAGGCCCCATCCCAGGCCCAGGGGGCTCAGGATTGCCAAGGGTGGAGCCCAGGAATCGGGCTTTTCATAAGGCTGGGGTGACTCCTTCACGTGCTGGCCCCTGCTGTAAAGCCCTGCGCTCTGAAGTCCCTCGGGCGGGTCTACCTGCCCCGCTCTGCCAGGGGCTCCCTGAGAGACCTGGGTAGCAATGTCCTTCTGTGTAAGGTTGTCCGTGGGGAGGTCTCTAAGGTCCTTCTTGCCTCCAGGGCCCTGAGAGCCCAGACTTGGCCTCAACATCCTTGTGGCTGGCTCGGACCCTTCCCAGAGCAGGGGAATCCAAGGTTAGGGGCACAGGCTTGAGGAGGCAGAGTGGGGCAGGGCTATGTCTTGTCAGATGTTGAAAACAGGTCAGCATGCTGGGACACACTCAAGACAAAAGTAACTGTCTCCATTTAGAGCTCCATTTAGAATTTCTAATAATGAGGGAGCATCTGTGTTCTGCTTTATGATCCGAAACCTTCCATTTTCCGGCTCAGGGTGTCAGCAAATCCACGGCATGCACACCACCTCTCGCTCTGGATGTGCCCCGGCAGACATCACTAATCAACTGCCTACTCCTACCCTCGAAGCCCAGTTCTTAACACAGGGCTCTCCCCCTCAAGCAGACCAGGCACTCAGAGGAAACGCACCTGCTCTGCAAGTGAGCTAGGGCAGAGGGAAGGAGAGGAAAGGTTTTGGAGTGAGGCACACCCAGGCGGACCTGACTCCTAGGTCCTAGGAGATCAAAGTGACCCCTTACGCTGGGCTGCTGTGAAGACTCGCTGAAAACGAGGCCCCAAAGTGGGAGCTGCTACTTATTATTTCTGTGCATCCTCCTCCTCCAGACTAATTACCATGACCCAAGAAAATCAACTTTTGGTGCCTCATTAGAGCCTGAGAGCCCGGTGTCCAGAATATTTCAGGGTCTTATTTCCTTCCAGACAAATAGAAAGTTAGGGTTCGCTAAAACAAGACAGAGTAGTCGTTTCAAAACATTTTGTCTCTTTTTAAAAAAAGAAATTGATCTTGTGTGTGTGTGATTTCCCTATAATTTCCCTTCTCTGTGTCTCTGTCAGTGTCTTGGTTTACACCTCTTTTCATCTCCTTCATCTGTCCTACCCGACCGAGATGAAACAGGAATGTTAAAGTCAGGAGAATTACCCCGCTGCCCACAAAACCCTTCCTGCTTTTGTTCCAACACCCCTACTGGGGGCTACAAATCCCCTCGAGAACGAAGCTGCAAATCCAATTAATTTCTGCCATCGCCAAACAAAGACAGGCTACAGCCGGAGTGGGGAGGAGCGGACGGGGGGACCGCCTGTCAGGGATGTCGTGGAGCCTCGCACCCTGGCTGCTGGGACGGGAATGCAGGGGGTGAGGAGGCCGTGCCAACCATCTGGCCTCCCTCTGCTCCCCTGTCCTGTCCCCACTGCCCCGGGCCCACTCTACCTAAGCCTCTGTACCTGCTCTTCCTCCGCCTTCAGCCCCCCCCTGCCCCATTCACCCAGGTCCCGCTCTACCTCATGTGGGAAGATGCGGCCACTCTCTCAGCCTGGGTCCACTTCTGCCTAGCAGAGTCCACATTAGAGAGGCATGGATGGATAGATGGCAGACAGACGGGTGGGTGGATGGATAGACGGATGGATGGATGGATGGATGTACGAACGGATGGATGGACAGATGGACAGGGGGATGGATGAGTGGGTGGACGGATGGATGGGTGGTTGGATGGACGGATGGATGTCTGGGAGGACAGGTGGGTGGGAGGGGTGGACTTTGTGGGCTGATGGACAGATGAATGAGATGAGTGAGTGAGCCAGTAGGGGGCAGGGGTGGGAGGATGGGTGGGTGGGTGAACTAGTTGGGGAATGGATGAGGGGACAGATACACGGGTGTCAGATGTTCTCAAGCTGTTCACTCCCCCCAGACAACAACAAACGGCCGTCCTGAATAAGACACGAGGAAGCATCTTCAAGACGTGCTTATGAGAAACCACACAGCGGTACCCAAGTCAGCCTGAGCTGTGACTTGACGACACCGACCCTGACTTAACACTGGGGGAGCATATTTGCACAGAGGGCGTTTGAGCAGTTTCCGGGGCCACATTCCAGCTGTAACTTCCAGCCCGGCAGGGGCTGGACCAGGTGTGACTCTGTGGTCACTCTGGCTCCCTCCTTCTGTCGCAGGCACCAGCTGATCGCCCAGACCCACTATGCAGCTCCCCCCCAAGCCCCTCTCCCTGGCTCAACAGGACATCCAGACGCTCCTGGTGCAGTTAACTTGCTCTTTAAGAGAAGGGGATGAGAATCAAGTGTGGTGAAACCGCACAGAAACGCCCGTGGGTCAGACACCAGAGGGCAGTCATCCAGGTCCCCAGGGCGTGGGAGGGGTTCCTCTCGTCCCATCAGACCTTCATGAGGACGCATTTCCTCGAGCCTGGCTTCTGGGAAGCCAAGCTTCCCGCTTTCCCCACTTAGGGAATTAAGGGGATGCCCGAGCAGGAAGCGGAAAAGCTGTGAAGAAATTGCCAGCAGAGCCCACGCACTGGGCAGCAAGAAATCCACCCTGGCCAGACTCCTCACTCGTCCTCCCAGGGCGGGGCGAGAGGCTCGAGCCACACTTCCACCTCCCCAACCCAAATCACGCCTCCCACTCCGAGGTCAGTTTTAGCATCCAGCTGCTGTGACTGCTGGCCGTGCGTGGGCAGGACAGCAACAGTCCCAGTGCCAGAGGCAGAGGGTCCCCAGCTAGAGGAAAAAGGCCTAAACAAAGGGCACCCTGAGTGGGCGGCTGAGACAGACCCCAGAAGAACAGAGAGGGCCGCCGTTCCCACGCCAAACCCTGCCGTCCTCCCTTCCCCCATCCATCGGGTATTTACTGGGCACCTGATCGGAGCTGGCCTGGGGGCTGCCATCCGTCACTGATCCAGGGAGAAGGCAAAGCCTGAACGTAGCCCTGGGTTCAACAAATCAGTCTCTGGTCCTTGCCCGCGGGACTTCTTGGAGAGGCTGCTAACAGCTGTGGCCTCTGAAAAGTGCCCGCTGGTGCGACTGTGCCTGTGGCCGCATGGGAAACAGACACGTGGGGAAGGGGCAGACCCGACGCTCCGGGGCCCTGGGTGGAGGTGTGAGCACAGGAGCCGTCGGACGGGGACGGGGAAGGTCCTGCGTGGCGGCAGCAGGCTTGGTTTATCAAAGACCGAAGGAGCCAGTGAGAGGAGCTCCGAGCGCAGGGGCCCCCTTGGGAGGAGGTCCCAGGCCTCCGGCTCCTGGCGGAAGGACTCGCCCAGATTCATGCTCCCTGTGCTGCGGAGGCTGCGGGGCCTGGACCCGGGGCTCCGGGGGAGCTCGACCCGCCTGTCGGCGCTGATTTACTATCTTCTGGACAGCAGCTGCCGAACCTCCCGTCTGAGTTTCACGCACTTCAAACCCAGCCCCAGCGCAGCACGCGGCGGGCCCAGCCCAGCTGCCGTCTGGCGGCGGCCGGCCCTGTGTTATTCAATCCATCCTGGAGCCCCACGGGCAGGGCCACTTCCCTGGGGGGCCCTCCACCCAGACCAAGGAGCCCCTGGTGCAAGGCAGGTACACATTTCGTTACTGCGCTGTCTGCAGAGGGCCCTGCCAGGACCCAGACCGCTGCCCCCAGGCGCCACCGTCCCCCACCCTGGCGAGCAGCCAGAGCAGAGACCCCACTGCCTCTGTCACTCTCATCTTAGGGGAGGCCTTGTGGGAGGAGCTAAGAACCAGGCCTGTGTAGATAACAGATCCAGGTTCAAACCCCAGCTCTGCTGCAGACTTGCTGTGTGACGCTGAGCAGTGCACCCTCCCTCTCTGAGCCAGCTTCCCCAGCTGTGGGATGGGGGTAATGGTAAGTGTTACGATCAAAGGAGAACACACACAAGCCAAGTCTCAGCCCAGGTCCTTGCTCCCAGCAAGTGTCCCATGAGAGCCTGGGCCACTGTCCCTCCCTTTCCCGCAGTTCACCCCAGAGCCCACCTGCAAGTCCAGGGCCTCAGACACAGGCAGTCCCCCGCCTCCCCACGGCCTCCCAGTGGGCCCACCCCGGGTTTCCACTACAGCTGTAAAGTGCCCCTCGCCCAGGGCGCCTCCAGGACCACCACCAGGTCCTCCCACCCAGTGCCTCCGGGGAAGCACGCTCCGCAAACCAACGTTCACACTCGGGAGGTAAGAAAGCTTCGGGTCCGAGTGTGGCTCCGACCGCCTAGCGGCACCCAGAGAACCTAGGGCACCGGGTTTATGTTCCCACCTCTGCTGGCGTTGCAGATGCAGGTGATCCGGGCCTGAGGCACCTCAGCTCCTCCCCGCACTTGGCACGTGCCGGGAAGAAGGCAGACTCCTGACTCATAGGAAAGCGCTCCCTGCGAAGAAGATCCGCGTTTACCGGCAGCCTTACAGAGCAGCGCCATCGGCAGACGCCCTGGTCCTCCTTGGCCACTCTGGTGCGTCCGACAGGAAAGGCGGAGCCTTGGGCTCCTGGGTTCACATACTGGAGGGGGAGACCAGCCCGTGGCCCCCCAAGAGCAGACTTGGCCTTAGAGGCCTGGGGGTGCTCAGCTCCTGGCATCTGTCCTCTGGGGGCGACCACTGGCCAGCTTGTGCAGGACCAGCGATGCAGGAATTCCAGTGCTAGCGCCGGGACAAGCCAGCCGCTCCAGTCCCGCACGCGGAGGACCGGCAGCACCTGAGAGCCCTCGGAGGTCACTCCTCTGGCCCGGACAAGCTTCCTATTCCGAAGTTGGCCTCAGAATTAGGTGCGACGCGGCTGTGGGAGGTCCTGGCACCAGGCCTGGCATGGACACCGCCACACTCAGACTCACCTCACCAGCTGTGATCAGGGGCCCAGGCAGGTGCAGGGGAGCAGAAGAGGGCGCGTGGGTGGGAGGGGTGGGGGAGCGGCTAGCCAGGGCGCCGGGCACTGGGCCACACCTCCGGTGTACCACTTTGCTGGGGAACCGGCAGCCAGGCAAACTTTAAAGTCACATCAAACCACAGCCTGAAGGCCCTGACAGGCCCGTTTAATTATTCAAAGAGCCACCTGGGTGCCGCCTGCTAATTGGCTGGGAGGCCTTGAAGCACCGGGTTTTGCTTATTAAAAGTGGCTCCCCGGCTAAATAGCCTGGCTGCCCAAACAAGCCAAAGGACCTCGTTTCTCTCCTCAGCCCACCAGGCACCCACGCAGACAGGCCATCACGCCAGGGGCTGTGCCGGGCCGTGCCCGCTTCCCACCACACCTACACTCAGCTCAGACTGAGTACGCGTTGTGCCAGAGAGGAGGGGACCCATGCCCACACCCCCAGGAAGGTCGCGTAAGGCAGAAGGGCGCGAGGATGGCCACAAAGGCCCAGGAGTAGGTGGAGGAGGGAAATCGGGAGGGCCTCCCACAGGAGGTGCCAGGGAGCTGATCTGGTGAGAAGTCTAATTGGAGCTCAGAGTTCCGGCCTGTGTCAGACAGACAGGGCTGGAATCTGCCATCTGGCTTCCTAGCCCCTGAGCTCGCCAGGGGACCTGAGTTAACGCCTCTGTAAGACGGGGACAGACCACTTGCATTTTGTGACACTTCAGGAGAAACAGTGTGGACGTGCCTCCCGCACGGCCTGGCACTAAAGGAGGTGGAGGCGAGGGTGACAGTGGACATGGTCAAGATTTAGGGGCTGCAGGAGGCAGAGGTGAGCACGTCACCTGCACACTCGGGGACGGGCAGGCTCAGAGGCTGCAGGGCCGGGTGGGGCAGGAGTCCAGTGGGGGCCAGGGCTGAGGGACAGAGTGACAGATGCCACTCAGGTGTCACCGCTAAGACCTCAAGCCAAAGTCAGCACCAAGGTAGGAAGGTTCTCGGTCTCCCTGTGTCATGTGCAGAGGCAGGCCCAGCAGACGTGTGGGTTGGGGAGGAGGTGCAGCTGGCCTCAGGCTACTGGGGGAGAGCCGAGTGAACCCCCAGGTCCCAGCCAGGCTGTCCCTGCCCTTGCCTCCAGAATCCCAGAGAGACAGAAGAGGACATGGACCTCGGGACAGGAAAGGACGGTTCCCCCTCCCCAGCTGGTCATCCGAGTGAGGGGGCGCCTGGAGCTGCTGTTGACTGACAGAGGAACGCGGTTTCTCGGCAGCTGCGAAGCTGAATATAGTTTGGTTTTCCGACAGCTTCTCAGAACGGCAGCAGTTGGGAGCAGAAAGGCCAGTGGGTCAGCAGGGCCATCTTCCCCTGGGAGCGAGGTCCAGCCTCCTGCAGCCACTCGGCTGCTTTCTTGCCCTGCCACCTTGACCTCTTCCCGGGGACACCTGCCAGGCCAAGGCGGACATCCTGGTGGCCTGCCAGGGTCCCGCCCGGACAGAATGCTCTGGAAACACCCCCTGGGGAATAGGAGGCACTACAGAGCCCGCTGTGGGCCTGCACAGAGAGGCCACACAGCCCAGGCTTCCCAGAGCCACAGCCTGAATGCCCCTTGGACAGATTCTGCTTCCAGCCCGCGGGCCAAGTTCTTGTGCATCCCCGCCTTCACCAGCAGAAAACCACAGCACACTCTGCACAAAACACTTCCGAACTGGTCACTGACAGGCCAGATCCCCTTGGCTGGGGGAACCGCACCCAAGCGCAGACAGGTCGGGCAGGGAGAGGTGGCGGCTGGGAGCACTGTAGGGTAGGGATGGATGGATGAGGGCAGGCCCGGTCCCAAGATGAAGCAGGCCGGGGGGGGCGGCTCTGCCCAAGGTTCCAGAGCCTGTCGGCCGCAGGGCAGGGTGGAGGCCACCTCCTGGCCCTCAGCTTGACACTCAGTGCCCTGACAATGGCCCCGATGCCCCAAACTGCTCCGCACCAGGGCAGCTGAGCCTGGATGGAAACCCGTGCCCTCCCACACCAGGGAACACGCTGCCCTTTCTTCTTCTCCACGACCAAGGCTGTCTGCTCCCGTCGTGCCCCTGCCAGCCCGGGACGGCCTGTAGCAGCAGAGCTCGTGACACTTCCTGACCTCCCTCTGCCCCCAGGCACCACCCGGGCTTCTCTGGGACATAGTGACAGTGGCCTGTCCGGGTTCATGTCTGGGCACAGCAGTGAGAGGCAGTAAGAAACAGACTGGGAACTTGCTGTGCCGGGTGGGCATCCAACCCACACTGCGGGCTCTGGACGGAGACCACAGGAGCAGATGGCACGGCGAGCCCGTGCTGGGAAAGGGCACCCCCCTCGTAAACACACGAAAGCTCGGAGACTCCGTGGGGCCCCTCCTCAGGGGCCCGCTCGGGGTTCTTAGAGACCACCAAGCAGCTGTGTGGCCTCAGGCAAGGACCTCCCCTCTCTGAGCCATGTCTGCCACCTCCAGACGGTGGCTGGAGGGCTGGGGTCAGAGCCAGGGGTGCTCCTCTCCCCTCCCCCGACTGCCTGCCTGTCTGCTGGGATGAAGGGTCAGCCCAGTGGCCCTTCCACCAAGTTCTAGAAAGGCCTCTGCAGGCCCCCAGGACCTGCCCACCCCTCTGTGGTGGACCCACCAGGACAGAGAAGGCAAACCTGGGCCTGCCCGCAATCACCTCCTCCCCTTGCCATCCGCTCTGGCCGTGGCAGGCATCACTAGCCGATCACATGTTCTCTCTGGCAGAGCAGGGATGGATTGAACTCCAGGGGGAAGACTGGTCTGTGGACTCCAGTTAGAGAAGCAGGCCGTCTTCTTGGGGGACCTCCAGCCGGCCCTCCTTCTCACACCTGCTGCCCAGAGGTGGGGTCAGCCCCAGGGCAGTCAGGCTGAGCCTCCACCCCTGGCTGGGGGGCACACCCACCCAGCTGAAAGGACACAACTGAAACCCAAGCCCTTCCCCTGCTTCACAGACAAGGGGTTCACAAGGCCTCAGGGTGGGGTGCCCTCAGTTTCCCCCAGTCAGTCAAGACAGATACCCACAAGACGGCGCCAAGGCTCAGAGGTGGAGACAGCTGACCGAGGAGACGAGCCAGGAAGTGGCAGGGCCAGACCTGGAGCCAGGACCACCCCCAGGAGGGCCACAGCGGGGAGGAAGCCGGGGGGGAAGGAGCCCGCGCCCCTCATCCCTGCCCAGGTGTCCGCAGCATCTTGGGCTGCAGCCCCTGGCCACCCCGTGGGACAGACCAGCCGAAGGGCCTGGGGTGTCACTCCCTGCACCGCCAGCACCGCCCGTGGCCTGTCAGGCCCCCGCTCCTCTCCCATCACAACCCCTCCTCCGAGCCTCCATCCGTCCTGGCTGCACATCCACCTCACTGGTCCTGGGCTCCACCCTGGAGGCCCTGTGGGGACGTTTCTGGACAGAATCTCCAAGGACACTGCCTTGAAGAAGCCCCCTCCCACCAGGGCTTCCCCACACACTCAGACCAGAGACCCCGCCCCCATCCTGCCCACCACTCCCAGCACGGTCTCCCTCCCGCGCCCTCCCACGTGCTCCTGTCCCCCTACAAGGCCCCCTCTATCCCACAGGGACACCAAGCACGACCCCTCCCTGAGCCTCCACTGCCCAGATCTGTCCACACGGCTCTGCTCACTCTTCGGAGGACAGAGCCAGATCGAACGCTGCCTCGTCTGGGAGGTGCCCTGACCACTGCATCTGAGCACCTCCGTCCCATCCCTCTGCCGTTCCCCCACCAGGCTCGTCCCCCTAGAGCCCGGGCCCCGAGAAGGCAGCACGCAGTAGGTGCACGTGACTGGAGACGGTCCAGGACACGAGGGGACAGCTGAGTGCCAAGGTTCCAGCACCGGGTGGCTCCGGGCTCGTGTGAGGACAGGGACAGAGCTGCCGCCCCAGACTGTGCCCTGGGGCACCTGGCTTGGCCAGTTTGGAGCAGAGAACTGGGCCGCAGTGCTTCTGGATGGCACCAGCCCCAGGTCTGGAGGCGGCCCTCAGCAGGGAGGGATGGGTACCGGCCAGCTGTCCAGCCCTGCGATTGCTCACCTTGGAGTCTTTAGGGCCGAGGGCCCAGCCAAGCCTCAGGGCTGCACTCCAGGCCTCCACTTTAATCAGAACCACTGGTGTCTCGCTGCTGCCCTCCTGGGGACGGGACATTCATTCCATCCCAACCCCGCTCCCGGGCTGCTGGGCAGAGTCCCAAGCTGGAGAGAGACGCAGGGCCCGTGGGTGCTGGAGGGCCGAGCACCCAGCCTCCCGAAGCCACCAAGCCCGCCGGAGATGGGGCCAAGGCCAGAACAGCGCCTCCGCCATGAGTGGCCCTGCATCGTGGAGGGCCGGGACCTTCAGCGCTGGGCGGGGAAGGGCCTGCCTCAGTACCCCCACCAGTGACCCCACTGAGAAAACAGAGCCTCGGCCGCCCCCAGGGTCAGCTCTGCCAGGGACTGAGGCTAGAAGGGGCCCAGAGACACCAGGGGCGGCAGATCTGTGCCCATCAGTGCTGGACCCAGGCCCCAGGACCTCGGACTCCCGCTGGGAGATGGGAGGATGGAATCCAGGTTCCACCCCCACCACCTGGGCCACCCTGGGCGAGAGGTGCCTTCCGGGGCCTCCACCTCCTCTGCAAAGTGGGGCTGAAACCCTGATTCCCAGGGTCCAGGTGAGCACTGGTGAGCCCCTCCGTGGGACAGACGTGGCCTCACGCCTGTCGCTGCTGCTGTGATGGAGGTGGGGGGACGCGGGAGGAAAGGCAGCTCTAGAAAGGCCGACGGAGCCACACAGGACACAGCCCTCAACCTCACGCCCGACTGGTCACGTGACAGCAGTGAACCCAGCTACTGCCAGGGGCCGCTTATGCCCGTGACTCTGCGCTACAGGTCTGGGCGTCGGGGACTAAGCAGAGCTACACGCGAAAGGTAAGTCAGTCACCGTGTGACATAACTTTACAAGAGTAAAGAGGCGGAAGACCGAAGATTCAGGACAGTGATCACTTCCTGGCAGGGCCGCCGGGGGCAGGACCGGGGACAGGACTGGGGATTGGTGCCCCATGAGCTAGAAGGCGGGTTCCTGAGATTTAAAAAGAATTAAAAAACTAAATAAATGAATAAATAAAAAGAGACGGGCTACTGTTTGGCACCGAGGTGCCCGGTCCACCCCGACAACAAGCATGGGTGTTGAGGAGGGACGCGACAGAGAACCATGGAGAGACGGGCGACCCAAGTGACACGGGGGGGACTGTCCCTTTACTAGCAAAGACCCTCTTCCGACCATGAGATGAGCAAGTCTCAGGCTTGTCCAAGCACCGTCTTCACACTTCGTAGCTGGATGGACCCAAGGCACCTGAGAGCCTTAGCAGACGACACCAAATCTCGCGGAGTTTCTGATTCACCAGCTGGGCAGCCTCTTTCCAGGCTGAGCCTTGGGCCGGTCCCTCCCCACCGGCCACAGTGCGGCAGAGCTCAGGGCTGCAGAGAGCACGGCTGACCTGGCCCCAGGGCTGGGCTGGGGCCCGGCTAGCGACCAGCCTCGCGGCCACACCCCCCACACCTCTGGCCGCACGGGACGTCACCTTCTGTTGCAGAGCTTTCTTGATGAGCTCACATCCCTCCACGTATGTATAAATCCCACTGCAAAACATGACAAGACCTCCTCCTCGGTCTCTGAAAACGAGCCGGTAATATGACACAGCTGCCCGATAAATGTTTGATGTGGTATTTGCTGAAGAGGCAGCCTTTGATTGCTTTGCTTGTTACAGAGTGAAGCCGTCCTGCTCCCTGGGGGCAGGGCCGGCCTGGAGGGGGCCGTGGCTCCCGTGCATGTGTACACTCAGCACCTCTATCACTGAATGTCGTGGGGACAGGGCGCCCGCCAACGAGGACACCACCATCCTTGGAAGCCCACTCTCCCACCCCTGCTCTCTGGAGGGGGTCTCCGAACCCCAACCCTCCCTGCCAGCTGCTGGCTGCCTTCTGGGTATTTAGGTCCCAGGCCGGCAGGGGCTAGAGGCTGAAGGACCCCCGCCTGGTCTCTCCCAGAGCCTGCTGCCCAGCAAAACTCAGGGCTTGAAACAACCAAAATTCATTCTCTCAGTGCTGGAGGCCAGAACTCCTAAATCGAGGTGCGGGCAGGGCCACAGGGGGCTGGAGGGGAGAAGCCCTCCGGCCTCTCCCAGCTCCCGGTGGCCCCAGACGGTCCTGGGCTTGGCAGCCTCGCTCCAGCCTCTGCCCTGCCTCCATGTCCCTCCTCTGTCCCTGGGTCCCCTCTCTGTGTGTCTCTTACAAGGAAGGACACTGGCCATTGGATTTAAGGCTGACGGGGCAAGATCTTTAGTTTAATCACATCTGCAAAGACTTTTTGCCAAAAAGCTCATATTCACAAGTTCGGGGCACATCTTTTTGGGGTCACTGCTCACCGGCTACACCCCCCAGCCATGGGTTCACCTGAGGCTCCATGGCAGGCAGTGTCCTCAGACCTCGCTTTGAGAACCATGCTCCAGCTGCTCTGCACTGGCCCTGGGCTCTGACCACAGGCGCTGACCATGGCCAAGGGAGCCTCCCCTTCAGAGACCAGGATACAGGCTCAGGGCGAAGAAGCATGCTGAAAAGCACGCCGGCAGCCCAGACCCGAGTGCCTCAGGCCAGCCCTTAACCCTGCGCCTCCGTGCTCCCCTCCTGTCCCCGCACCCTGCCCTGCACTCACCTGCCAGCGACCGGGGTCCAGTGTCCATCTCCCCCCCTGACAGTGGCCAGTTCCCGCCTGGCCCGGGGGCGAGCATCACCAGGCATGCACAGAATGAATGAATGAGTGAATGAACTGACAACTCCTGGGCCCAGGCACCACTGGTTCAGGCCCCAGTTTCCTCATGGGTAAAGTTGGGGGGGGTGTGGGAGCGCACAAAGGTCTGAAAGGCTGGGTTCTCAGCACCCCGGGCCAGGTCTCAACCCCCCAGTGTTTTCGACCAGGAGGCAGCTCACGCTCCAGGAACTTATTCAAGCAACAGCTAGCTGATCCTCTTGTCTTTGCACAGGGACACCTGTCAGGGAGGATGGACCAGCCCACATGGCACATGGCACATGGCACATGGCATCTCTCCCACCAGGATTCCGAACTTGGGTCCCCGGAGCCACCGGAGGAGTCCTGGGGAGCTGGTGTGGCCCTCGTGAGCTGTAAACTGGAGCAGACAGGTGCCCCGGACGCACACAGCCCCCAACAGCTCTGTGAGCACCGCACGTGGCTGGGGCGCCGCCAGACACTCCCTGCACTGCGGAATCAGAATCGGGAAACACACACAGCCTGCCTCCGCCCTCACAGCCTCCAGGCGGGTGCGGGCAGAACCCCCCCCCACGCAGACGAGGACGCTGAGACCCAGAGAGGCAGCTCCTCGTCTCCCATCCCTCAGTGCTGGACCCACTGAGGGCAGCGCTGTGCTGACAACGGTGAGGACGCCACCTTCTGAATCCTGACAGCCACCAGGAAGGAGCCACAACTGTGGCCCCGCTGTACCAGGGGGGCCGTGGAGCCCGGGGGGGCCGGACCCGGCATCCCACCCGCCCCCCAAGCCCGCCAGGTCACTGCCAGGTGCACGCCTGCCCCCGCAACACGCTGCCGAGGGCAGACTCCGCGCCGGGGAGCAGACGGGCCCACTGATCTCTGCCAGGCCATGGAGGCCGTGACCTGGACCACTCACAGCAGCACCGTGTGGAGACCCACCAACCGACATTCACGTGGAAGAGGACAGAGGGAGGGGGGACGGCAGGACAGGGCACGGATGGAAAGGCCGCAGGACAGATGGGTGGAGCACAGGTGGGGGAGGGGGATGGACACGTGGAAAGATGCTGGGTGGACGGACAGACGGGTGGACGGATGGATGGCCAGACACACAGCTGGATGGCTGGATGGACAAAAGGACATGCGGGCAGGTGAGGGGGGCTGTGTAGATGGAACGGAGCAAGTGTGGAGGGGACAATAACAAAACCCCATTAGCTCAGCCGAGCTCAGCTGGACGCCTGTTCTCTGTGGGCAAACTGACAGCACAGTCCAGTCCAGCCGACAAGGCCACCGAAGGTCCAGGTGTGGAGCAAAGACAGAAACCCAGCTGTGTTTTGTCTAGTGAATGCCCCCTGCCCGCCGTGGGAGCCCCAGCCGGCCGCTCAGCCCCGGCCCGGCGGGCCTCCGGCCTCTCCTGGCCGTCTCCAGCAAGAGCTAGCTCCCCGCTGCCCGGCACGAACTGGCCAGTTAAGATATTTTTAAACAAATGTGTCTCTTTCTGGCCCTCGTGCCCGCAGTGGAAGCAGCAGAGAGACGCGCCCACAGCGTTTCTTCGAAATTCTGTTCAGGGGCGGGTGACGGATTGAGAGGACGTGGCCTTCCTGGTGTCTGTGGTATAGACGGGCTCAGTCAAAGTCTACCGGCCACCGCCTGTCAGGCACGGAGCCCGCTTCTTCCCTCAGGCCTTCTGACAGCCCCACTCATAGATGGTGCCCAGGCTCAGCTGCAGGGGGTAACCACTCCGGTGTAGGGGAAGGATGCTCTGGGCCCTGGACCGTAGAGCAGTTTCAAAGGCTCCACAGTGCTGCCCAGGAGCGCCTCCTGGGGGCCAGTGTGGACAGGACACAACCTTAGTGCCGCCAAGGTCAGCGTTCGGTTCTCCCCTTTGCCCCAGGTCGGAGTCTGAAATGCGTCTTGTGGACTCCAAGGCGGGTGCCTTCCAGCGGCCCCGGGGAGGGTCTGTCCCTTGCCTTCCACATCTAAGACGACCCGCATTCCTCGGCTTGTGGCCACATCACTCCGACCTCAGCTCTGTCAGCTCATCTTCCTCAGACTTAAAATTACAGATGTAATCACATCTATAAAACCTTTATCCACAGAGAACCTTCGCCCTGTCACAGGGTCCAGAAGTTAGGAGGTGGACATATCTTTTTGGGGGGGTCCACCTTTCAGCCCACCACCCAGCCAGCTGCCCGTGGACATTTACAGAGTGTGGGGTCCTGCACTATCACGTTGCATGGTGCGCAGGCTCACAGCAGCCTTGAGTGGCCCGGGGAGCCTCCCCAGCCTGGAGGAGAAGAGACAGAGGTGCCAAGAGCATCCTGCCGAGACCGCCATGGGCTGGGGGCACCTTGGCCTCACCTTTCAGCTTGTCACAGAGAGGGTCTTGCCCTTTGCCATCTCTTCCTTCCTAGGCTGTGATGACCCCCAACAGGACACCCCTCAGTCTGGGTGGCCGGTTACGGCTGTGACAAGGACTCGCATCCGCACACACTGGGCTGGACGGCCCGGCAGGAACCGCGCCGACCGCCGCCCGCCCCGCCCCCACCGCCGGCACCAGGCTGGGGCTCTTAGGTTAAGTCCCCCGTTCCTCAGCCTCTGAGCAGTGTACCCGGGGCTTTTGTGGAAAGTCAGCTCGTTATGCACAGAGCAAGGGTTGTGAAAACGGTCACTTTTTAAAGGAGCACGTTGGGCTCCCATCCAGCTGGAGAAGAAACGAGGAGGGGATTCTTCAGGGCTGCGGCTTCGTCTGTGGGCTTCCAAAACAGAAGAGCAGCCGAAGCAGCCCCTTTTTGCGGACTGACAACACTGCAGGACGCCCGCACACGGAGGGCCCAGGAGTGTTTTGTGTCAGCGACGGTGGCACCCAGGATGTTAAATCGCCTGTGGAAACCTCGCCTGAACCGTGGACGAGGAGACTGTTCAATCGCGTTGCGCCACGGGGCAGCGGGAGCCTGTCTCCGGGCCGCGCCCCGCAGGACAGCAGCAGAGCGAAGCCCCCTCCGCAGTTCCACCAACCTCGCAAGGGCGCCCGCACCCACCCACCCCCAGGAGGAGTCCCTTCCGCCCTCCTGGGCCTCTCAGCCCCACCCTGCTGACCCACGTTCCCCAGAGACGTCAGGACGGGCGGGTCCTGTGCTTGCCCCCACCCCATCTGGAACCTGGTCTCCCGGACCCCAGCTCTGCGGGTCAGAGTCCACAACGGCTGGTCCACGGCGGGGGCTGCCCGCCCCCCACCCCGGGACTGTCAGGGACGAGAGGGCAGACACCCGGGGGCCGCGGGACTCTCTGAGGCTGAACTTCGCTAGAAAATCCAAGCGGGACTGAAACGGAGAGCGGGGAGAGTCCTGTCGGGGGCCTGCAGCCCCAAGCAGGCGGCCCCCGGCCCCGCCCATCGGCACAGACAAACTCGGCCCCTTCCTTGGAGGCCAAGCCCGGCTCTGAGCACGGAGAGTGCGTTCAGGTCGCAACGATCTGTGAAAGGACGCACTGGCCGATCTCATTACCTAAACGGAAGGAGGTCCTGCAGCCTCAGTAACACGCTCGCGAGCTCTCCCTGGTGTGAACGCGAGCCTCTGGCCCCCCCGCCCCTTCCAGCCGCCGCCAGCAGGCCACTGGACAGACACCCATTACTCTCAGGACTGAGACACAGGCAGCGTCTCTGCGCCAAGCCCCACTGTGACCGGGGGTGCCTGGAGGGCCGGCGCGGCAGCGCGCTCCGCAAAGCTCACCTGATGCCTTTGTTCTGGGCCAAGTTGTGAAGTGAGAGTCTGGACACCGCGGAGATGACCTGGGGGGAGAAGAAAAGATGCTGCTGTAATATCGCAAGAAGCCCGAAAGTCATCATAAAACCGTAACGCAGCGTTTCGTAGACGTCGGAAAACAGTTCACAGAACTCTTTTCATCTCGGGTTAAAAACAACCCACAGTGTAAGATGCTTCAGGCTAGACACCAGTTTTGTGCTTGTTGTGAGGAACGTGTCATTGTGGCCGTGTCGTCGTGGCGCCCTACTACTTGCTGAGGGCTGCGGCACTCCCGGTGCAGGGCCCCGGAGGGGAGCAGGCGGGGCTCACGCCCCCTTCTGCCAGCCCCCTGCACCTGCTGTTAAGCTCCTGCCGAGCCTTGTTCTCATCCAGGAAAGGGTCTGCCCCCCCCCAGGGCCACGAGCATGTCAGCAGACATCACACCGCGAAGCGTCCATCCCAGGCTGCTGCTCTGGAAGTTACCGTATGATTAATGACCACCTCTGTTCACGGCAGGTGCGCGTCCATTTCAGAGATGGGGAAACAGAGGCCTAGAGAGGCCAAGTGACTTGCCCCACATCACACAGCAGCTCGTGCACAGTGTAGACGCAAGCATCTGAGTGCAGGGCTCCCTGCTCTTCCAGGCCCTCCTCTCTATGGGTGACCATTTAATCAGAAGTTTGGCTCCCTGGGGGGGGGTCAGGCTATAGAAGGAAAACAGAAAACCCCACGTTCAGGCTGCATGACGGATCCCAGCAGGCCCTCCCCGGACTGACAGCCTTGGGGGGCTCAGGGAGGAGCAGCGGCCTGTCCCACTTCTGCTGCCCCTGCCCCTGCCCCAGCCCAGTCCCACCCCGTGTCCAGCCTCCCCCAGTCACACAGGACCTGTCCGTCTCCCAGCCTCAGAAGCCTCAACGCAGCCACCCACAGATCTTCAAAAGGACAGGCGGCACGCAGGGGGAGGCTCCACGGACGGCTGCTGGGACCCGGGAGGAGGCGAGGGCGGCGATGGATCCTGGAGCACCACACGCATGCGCGTGCGGGAGGCTGAATGAGACTCACTCCGGGAGGGACAGGGCGCCCGCCGGGCCAGATCCCACCCACCACGGAGACAGGTGCCAGCCTGGACTTTGAGAGTCCGCTGTGCGTGCAGGAGATCATCTTTGTGTGTGTGCGCGTGCGTGTCCGAGGACAAGGAACACGAACGTGGCCCACAATGACCACTTGCTAAGTTCGCCGCCACACTCTTCTGGGCACCGAGTGTCCCAGGAACTGAGCCCGACAGGCCTTGGACGCGCACCGTCCCGGCGAAGCCTCACACCCCTCCAAGGCCAGGACTGTGTGCGCGTGCGGGGAACGGGCAACTGAGGCCAGGCCACTTGCCCCAAACCCCCGCCCAGGACACAGGGCCCAGGCTTCTTTCAGGCTGCTCTCCTGACAGAAAGGTTTTCAAAGGGGGAGCAGAAAACTCCAAGCAGCGCAGAGGGGCCCTTCCTCAGCTGGCGGGACGCAGACTCAGCCACGACGCCGAGGGCTGTGTGCTGTCTTCCGGGGGGCTCTGCTCCAGGGGCCGGGACTCGCGGAAGCTACGAATCCGAGGAATGGCACGGTTCTCCTGTGTTTTCTCAGACGAGACTCAATCGGCTTATTGTGCAGCTGCCCAGCCGGGGCGCCCATACTTGAGTGCTCCAAGAGGCCTTTCATAAATAACGAGTAACTTGACTTCTGCCATTATTCTTGGCTTTTAAGGGCTCTAAATATTTAGGAAGGACAAAAATTAAAGCAATACTGCTTTATGGCCTTCTAGTTATTGGACAGAACGCTAGAAACGTTGGGGCTGAAGGGTTTGGCAACTGGAAAGCACACGAGCCAACCATCTCCTGTGCCTCCCATGGCAGACATCACCAATCAACTGCCACACTCCTCCCCAACGAGCCAGACACGGGCTTGGAAGCCTACCCGCAGAGTCTGCACAAGGCACCAGCCGCTGGGCAGCACTGGCACCGGGGCCGAGACCTGTTTGCCGACCTGGACTCAGTGCCAAGGCTGAGTTTCGCACCGGTGGAGCCCAAGACAGACAGGGGCTGCTGCAGGTGAGTGAGCAAGGTCAGGAGACAGGTCTCCGCGCCCCTGGTCCCAGCGGACAGAGCAGCTTCTCCAGCCTCAGCCCTGAGCTCTCCGCTGCTTCACTCCAGGCCACAACCTGTCACTGGCAGTTCGTGGAGGGCTCCGCTCCGGGTTCCCACGCCACACAGGGGCAGCTCCTTCCACAGGGATGGCCGCCCCAGCTCTGCCAGACGCGCCCTGTCCGTCGCGCCACCTGGGCTGCACGTCTCCTCCCGGCTGGTGTCTGCAGGGATGGAGACTCTGGGGCTGAGCACCACCCGACTCCGGCGACCCAAGCCCCAGGGCAGGGGCTGCTGGGAGCAGACGTGGGGCCCGAGAGTTGTGTGGGTCAGACGAGGGGTGGTGGCCCCCGTGAAACGTTGGGGAGCAGTGCGGCTCCCTGCAGGGGGGCGAAGCACCTCCCCGAGGCGCCTCTGGTGGGGGGTTGCCCCACCCCCAGGACACAGAGGAGCTGGGCTTCCCCGGAGACGTCGCTCTCCAGTGATGATCAAAACCCTTCCAGCCCACGGCCCTGCCCACCCCGCTGACAGCGCAAATGTCAAAGGATGACATTTTCCCACCTTTTATGTCCACTTCTCACGCATCCCTGACAATGAGTGAAAAGACACCCGCACCTGCCCCTCCTCCCCCGCCCTGCCCCCTCCTCCCTCCACACACGAACGGCTCAGAGACCCGCCGGGGCCCAGGCTGCCTCAGCGCCAGGCAAGCAAAGGAACGTGTGTGCAGGTTCGGGCAGGGGAGCACTGGGAGAAAGGTGTGCGTCTTCAGGGACCAGTCCCGCTGGGGCAGAAACGTGCACAGCCAGCTCCCCAAACCCGCGGCTGTCTGCGCTGTCCTCTCAGCTCCACCCCCGCCTCGACCATGACCTTTAATGTTGCATCTCCTTTAATACTCGGGGAAGGAGCAAGGAACAGAGTGACAGCCCAGAGGCCGGGAGGCTGGGGTGTGGGGTCTGCACCCTGGATTGCAGTCTTGGTCTGCGCTGACCCCGCGGCTCTCCACCTGGTCTGCATTCAGGAGACGCCGAGACGCCAGCGGCCAACCAGCGTCCTCACAGGCATGGGAGGGGCTCTGGCAGGCAGACCCCCAGGCCCACCGCAAAGCCTTCGACAGAGGCCAGGCGACTCGGCCTCAAGACAGGGTGCCCGGCTTCTCCTCACGCTCGACTGTCTTGTTCACGTTCAAAGCCCCTCCTTGTCCTGGGAAAGCTCTCCAAGGTGAGAGCTTTCCACTTCATCCCTCACGTGCTGGACGCAGCCATCGGCAGCGCACCCTTTCCGGCCCTGCTGGCGTGAGCCTGCCCTGGGACACGGGTCTGTGCAGACGGATTCCGGGGGCTCCTCCCCCAGGGGCCCCCAGCAGAGCTGTGTGCCGGGGGTGGGGCTGGGGACCAGAGCAGGTCTGGGCTGCAGCCGGGGGCCTGCTGGGCGGGGGTGGGACGAGCCCAGGCAGTCCTGGGTGGAAGTTGGCCTCCCCCAGCCCCCCGCCTGTGCCACGGGGAGCAGGCTGCCTCTCCCGTGTGCCTCTGCGGGGTTCGGTGGCAGCAGGTGCTCGGAACAGCTCCCAGAAGGGGGTTTTGCACAACCAGGGCAGCAAGCAGATGCAGCCTCGCCACCCCGCTTACTCGAAAAACACACAGGAAGCGGGAAGCGCCTGCTTCGAGCTCCAGGCTCACGTGCTTGTTAGGATTTAAAGATCAGGACGAGGGCTGGAAGGGCAGACAGAGACCAGAGGCGGAGGGAGAGGTGGAGGGGCAGAGAGCGAGGGAATCCTTGACTTTAAAAAGCAGCATCGTTCGGGGGTCTCCTGGGGAGGCAGGGAGGGTAGCCCAAGGCCTCTGGGCAGCTCTGCAGCCGCCGCCCCTTTGCTGGAGCCTCTGCTGAAACCTGCGGGAAGCAGCTGGACAGCAGCCGTGCAGGGCTGGCCCCCGCGGGCGGAGGCAGCTCGGGGCTGCTGGCCCGGCCCACCCTCCTCTGCTCAGGTCCCTGGGCTGCGGGAGGCCCAGCCACGACCAGACAGCCACCTGCCCAGCAAGGGCTATAACTCAGGTGAGGGCTCACCCCCTGCCTCTCCTGGGCAGAGTTTGCAAACTGCAGGAGCTGACCCACTGGTGGGGCATTAACTCACAAAGGGTCCTAATGGCATTTTTTTTTAATCAAGTAAGACGGGATGGGAAGAAAAAGGATGCGATGGGAAGGGTTGGGAAGGGATGGGACAGGACGGGACGGAATGGGATGAGATGGGATGGGGTGGGATGGGGTGGGGTTGGGTGGGGTGGGATGGGATGAGAAGGGGATGGGATGGGATGGGATGGGATGCGGTGGGGTGGGAAGGGATGGGATGAGATGAGATGGGATGGGATGGGGTGGAGTGGGGTGGGGTGGGATGGGATGGGATGGGATGGGGTGGAGTGGGGTGGGATGGGATGGGATGGGATGGGATGGGAAGGGACGGGGTGGGATGGGATGGGACGGGAAGGGACGGGGTGGGATGAGATTGGATGGAGTAGGGTGGAGTGGGACAGGAAGGGATGAGATACAACAAGACAAATAATACCAGAGAAAAGAAGTAAATTAAATATTATTTCATGAAACTTCTGTTTCAGTATAGAGGACACAGATGATTTTAGCTTCTCTGAACTAATCACTCAACAAGCGTTTCACGCACCCTCCTAAGTGCAGGCACTGTGTAGCCAGGACGTGACAGACACAGGGCCAGATACAGGGGCACTTGGCCCCTCCATAAGCTAAGCGCCATCTCAGAGCTCTAAGAGCCCCAGGAGGCTCCCTCCCACGAGATGGGCAGGGCTGCAATTGTGGCCCCATTTTACAGACAGGGAATCTGAGGCCCACGACCCACGGATGTGCTCGAGCTCACAGTCAGCCGTGACTCTGAGAGGGGAAACTTCCGTTACCCACCCCACTGTACCTTTGGGGGGTGGTCTGTGACAAATGTCCTCCAGCCTCCACACCCCTCTCTTTCCCTACAGGGTGGGCAGAGGCCGTGGTTCCTGGGGCTCCATGCAGAGCGCCTCAGGCATCCCAGGCAATGGACACATTTCATGTCCCACATTCAGCTTTTCCAAGCTCTTCTGGAGCTGGCATCACATTTGACCTTCAAAACCAGGCTCTGAGCTGCCTCTTCTCATTTCACAGATGAGAAAAACCGCAGCTCACCAAGTTTATATGATGGGCTTAAGTCAAAGAGTGACTTTAATTAGAACGCTCAAAGAACGTCTCAGGATATGGGTGAGTAGGTGGATGGGCAGACGAACAGACAGGCAGATGGGTGGGTGAACGGTGGATGGATGGTGGATGGTAGGTTGGATGGATGGATGGACAGATGGGTGGACAAATGGATGAATGGATGGGCAGATGGACAGACAGCATCAGCAGCAAAGGTGCCAATGGGAGCCTGCCTCGCGATCCCCGCTTCTTAATTACCAGAACACGAGCTACCATTCACTTAGCCCTGACCAAGTGTTAAGAGCTGGGATCAGCACGACAGTCATTTCCCCATGTGTCACTCCTCCCCCAGCTCTCCATTTATGAGACGGGGACACGGGGCTAGAGAGAGCAAGGACTTGCCCAGGTCACCAGCCGTCAGGGTTGCCCTGGGAACTGATGGTGCGTTACCCACCCTGAGCTTCTGTCCGCTGCGCCACACACCACGCGGGAGCCTGCAGTGTGCGACGGACCCCGCACCCCACCTGGATCACCTCGCCCCACTTCTCCTGCGGTTAATGAGGTCCACCCAGTGGACGGCAGCAGACGTCAAGCAGGCCACTTGCAGGCCTGGCTCATGAGACCTCCCCTCTCCTGGAGGAGGGCGGGGCTCACAAGCCCTACATTAAAGGTGGCAGAGCTGCCACCAGCCTGGGCCCCAGACGGTCTGCACGGAGCAGAGGCCAC
Source organism: Vicugna pacos (assembly GCF_048564905.1). Taxonomy (NCBI): domain Eukaryota; kingdom Metazoa; phylum Chordata; class Mammalia; order Artiodactyla; family Camelidae; genus Vicugna; species Vicugna pacos. Next base: position 78,301,594 of record NC_132990.1, read on the forward strand.
ACATGCACGCACTCTGCCCACCGGGAACCGCCTTGAACGGATCCACCACCTCCCGTGAAAGCCCTCACAGCCCAGATCTTGTCACAGCAGCCTTGCTGTCACCACAAAGCACATCGCTCTGCACTGCAGCTCGGAACGGGAACCTCAGAACGGCCAGAAGTGATCGGGGAAGAACAGAGATGGATACAAGTCGGCCTTGGAAAGCGCCAGGCTCCTGGGTGCTGGCAACAAGGCGCCCAATTGCCAGTCAGCGGGCAAGGGGACGAGTCCGCCAGCCCCGCCTCCCCGCCCTCATCAGCAATCATTCAGCAGGAAGAGCGCAGACCAGGAAGACGTCCTTATCAGACAGGACCAGCATCGGGAAACACAGGCAGCTCCACGAGCCAAACGGGAAGATTACCAAACCCATTTAAAGACGTTGCCCCGGAAACTCGCCTACCTGCCGGGGAAATCTGCAGCCACCTCCGCTGCATGTTTAGAAGCAAATCGTTGCTTTCCCCAGCTCGGCCCGCGTGGCCCTTGGTTTTTTTCTCTTCTCACCTCGGAGAACAAGGTCACAAAACCTGCGCTGTTGCCTTTGGAATGACAAGTGGCCGGCGAGGAATGATTCATTATGAATCACATGCAGCCCCAGCTCGGGTTCAAGCTCTGCCTCACGGAGAAGCCGGGAAACAAAAGTGACTGGGGGACCGGCCACCTCTCAGCCATCACCTTCTGCACGGCGGCGCCACGGTACCTGATGGATGGGGTTTTCCCTCGAGGGAGCCGAAAGGATGCAGAGAAACCGGAGGGAGCTGGACCCCAGACCCCAAGACAGCAAAACGGCAAAATGAAAAATGCCACTCAGCAGAGCCAGGCGACCTGTGACAGCCTCGAAGGGGGCAGCACTTGGAGGGAGGGTCTGAGCTTGAAAGCGATTTAGGAGGAAAGAAAAAGGCTGAAAAAGTCTACGACCCGCTCAGAATCGGCCCAGTGCTCCTTCCTGCCCCGAAACTGGGCTTCGGTGAGATCTGAAACAGTACCCCAAACACAGCTGCGCTCCCTCACTCAGTGGGACCCTCACAGGCAGGGGGAGGAGGCCACCCCGAGCCTCGGGCACCAGCAGCCTGATCTTCAAGCCCCGTACCCTGTGGGTGGTGGCATCTGGGGCGCGGACAGATGAACAGACGAAGGCCAACATGGAGGGATCCCCGAGCCCCGCTCGCTCCTGGGCCCCTGACGGCAGCTTCGCACCCCTCTGCCCCCAGGGCAGCCAGCATCGCACACGCCCTCGGCTCTCTCTGTGCAAGGGTCCCGCTGTCTCCACAGCCACCCACCCGGGGACAGCACTGCTCACCCTTGCAAGTTGAGAAAAGGGAAGCTCAGCGACGTACGGGGACACGAGCGAGGTCTCACAGCTAGGGGTGGGGACGCCCGAGCCTGGCTCCTAAACCATGAAGGAGGCCCCACAAGAGCAAGGACGCTGAGTGTCTGTCTCAGCCACCCCCCCGGCCCCGACCTCACCCGAGGCGGGGTGGTCAGGACAGATGCGGGCTGCGTCCTGGCTCTGCCCCACCCCTCCGGCCTCAACTTCCTACTGGGAATGAAGGCTGAGACTCCGGTCTGGCGTTCCCATGGCTCAGATCATGTCTGACAGTACCGTCATGGTGCACAGGGCAGATCCAAAGGGCAGGGGGAGCCCCTGGAGGAGGGGGCCGGGATGTCAGAGCTGTGAACCGCCCAGGGCCAGGGGCGTGGGGAAGTGGACTGGACACGGCCCAGGGCCTTGGAGACCCAGGTGCCCACTACATTAAGCCCAGGACGGGAGATGGTGCGAGGGCAGGGGCCAGCCCCAGTTCCACCCTGAGTTCTCTGATCCCAGCACCCCACCTTCTCTGTGCCTCCGAGGCTGTGTTGGCTGGAGAGCTGAGATTTAATTTCCCCTCCTTCGTGACACCCCTGGGAGAGCTGGTAGAGAGGGCCTGACCCCGCTCCTTGGCACCACCCCCTTCCCACTGCCGCCAGCTAAGGTGCCAGCTGCCCCGGCCAGTGTGGGAGGGTGGCGACCCAGCCTCTGACACCTCCGGAGGAGAAGGAAGCCCAGGGCCCAGCCAGGGCAGGAAAGGCCGGGGGAGGCACTCCGTACACCATGGGAACCAGGAGAGGAGAAGCTGGAAGGGAGGCTGGACCCAGGTGGCCTCGTGGACCCAGCGAGGGGCCGGGTACAGACGGAGCACCGGAGCAGTGCGCCCCTCCAGGAAGCCTCCCAGAGGGGGCTCGAGGCCCCTTCAACAGACAGAGTCCGTGGCTCATGGAGGGAGACAGGTGCGGGCGGAAGGGAAGGCGCACGACCCTGACCGGGCTCGTCTGTACATGCCTACGCTGGGCTGGCCTCGCAACAGGCGTATTTTAAATACCTGTGATTCCCAGCAAAGCAGCAGAGAGGCCCGGACCCAGACAGGACCGGCCTCTGCCTACGAACACGCTCCGGCGGGCGAGAAGAAAGCTGCGTCCACCCTGAGCGATGCCAGGACCGGGCGGTCTCAGGAGCCGCTGCGCGCCGGCCGCCTACGGTCCCAGGACTGGGACGGGACCAGGTGCGGCCTGCACTTCAGCGGCTGCCAGTCAGGAAGGCTGGCAGGATCGGCCAGGGAAGCTTAAAATCCTTGGTGGAAGGAGCTTAGCGACCCTCCGGCCCACATTCTTCAATCTGCAGGTGGGAGGCCTAAAGTCCACCTAAGGGGATGTAAGGGATGTGCGAAGGCCGCCGCTGACTTCCAGGCAGGCCCAGTCTGGCCGGCAGGGATGCCGGGAGAGCCCCGCTGGCCGGCCTCGCTGACGACCGCGGCCAGCGGCTGGCAGGCCTCCCCTCGCCCAGCCTTCACCAGGCTTACCCCGCCTCAGTCCCTCACAGCCCCCTCCCTCCGTGAGACCCTCGTGCTGCTCTTCCCTTTCACAGACGAGCGACTGAGGCGCGGGGCGGGGGGTGACGCACGGGTGGCGCGTGCTGGGCAGAGGGGGACCAGCTCACCCCTCGGGCTGCGGGCTCCCAGACCCTCTCCCGGCCCTGCTGCAGAAAGGCCGCTCGCCCCCACCCCTGGTCTGAGGCCAGCAGACAGCAGAACAGCAGATCACACTTCCCGCCTCCAGGCCTAGGAGCAGGCTTGCCCAGTGAGGCCCTGCGGCTCCCGGAGGCCAGGAAGCCCATCCACCCGCAGCAGAGACTCTGGGGGCAGCTGGATGGGCCGCGCCCCGGCCACTCACTGTCTGCGAACGCAGCTCACTCATTCACCCTGACACGCCCACCCTCCTCCCTGTGCTCACAGCGGGGACGGGGCTGCTGCTGGAGGGGAGCAAGGCTGGGCCCCCCCCCCACCTGGCAGGTAAGAGGCGGATGCAGGTGTGTCCACACCTCAAGCCCAGCTGCAGACCAGCAGGACGTGGCTCCTGTGGACCCGACGCGAGGCCGTGATCCGAGACGCAGGTCTGCCGCCCAGCGGGGTGAGCCACTGCGCCGCAGGTTCAAGGACCCCAGGGCAGCACCAGACGCCCCGCCCAGGCCTGCGAGGCCGACACGCCCCACAGAGCCGCACGGGGCAGGGCAGGAAGGGACCCGGGCCCACGCGGAGACCTCGCCCTCTCCAGGAGGCCCCCGCCGCACTCTTCCCTTCCCTCTTTCTGGTGGTGGAGACGGCGAACCAGGAGTCCGGACAGGAGGCGTTTACACAGCCTGCCCCCACCCCAGCCACACCTGGCTCTGCTGTTACATCAATTCCTGCGGCGCCTGGGTGGTCTGACCCCATCACAGTCCTATGGGGTCAGGACCAACATCCCCATTTTCCAGGTGAGGAAACTGAGACCCCGACAGGGGACCTCACTTACCAGGGACCAACGGTAAGAGGCGGCTCCGGGCTGTCTGACCCCAAGCCCTTCCTAAGAGGTGTCTTCTGTCTTTTCACTGAGGAGTGACATGCCTCCCCCTCAGACTTATAAGAAGTTGCAGAGAAACAGGGAGTGGATTCTGTTCACCACCCACCCCGCACCCTCGAACTGCAGCTGGGGACACCGGGTGCCGGGACAGTGGCAGTCCCCCAGCACACAGTCCAGAGGATGCCAGGCCACACTCCCCAGAGGCTGGGACACACCCACTCCCCCAGGCAACCTGGCAATGCTGCTGAGTGTCAGCTCAGGAGCGGAGCTCAGAGCACCACACCAAGCAGCAGCCTCCTTGATTGAGCCGACACGCAAGTGAGCCTTGAGCCCTGACCCCGAGCCTGAGCCTGAGCCCTGACCCCGAGCCTGACCCCTGACCCCAAGCCTGAGCCCTGACCCCGAGCCTGAGCCCTGACCCTAAGCCTGAGCCTGAGCCCTGACCCCGAGCCTGACCCCTGACCCCGAGCCTGACCCCGAGCCTGAGCCTGACCCCGAGCCTGAGCCCTGACAGTGAGCCCGGCACTGGGCCCACCGCCTCACTGAATCCTGAACTGTCCAATGAGGTGACTGTTGCAGTGCCCTTGTCAGAGGAAGAGACAGGGTCAGAGTGGTCACCTACATGCAGTGGTAGAGAAGGCTGAGAACTGGGATGGTCTGATTGGCGCCTCAGCCTCTGGTCTGAGCCTCACCCGGAAATCCCCCAGCCCCCCTCCACCAGCCCCCCTCCACCGGCCTCAGCATTTCTGGCTCATGGGCTCCAGGCTGAGCGTCCTCCATTTGTCAAACTCCCGGCTTGCTAATGGGGGCGAGGTGACAGCAGTCATTACCTGGAGAGGGCCGATGGATTTCAGAGCTGCCTCACTGCCCTCCCTGATTAATGGCCATTTTAACGGGAAGGGGAACAAAAATTGTGTCTCTTTACTGCGGCAATAATTTTTCAATATACACACTTATCTCTGAAGCGATGACTGAGGAACTCGGTTATTAACTGCAAGCACAACCCCGCTCACTGAGCGGCGTGAATCTCTCCTCTGCTGGATCAGCCCTCGCCTACTCCTCGCACCTGCCTGACGCCAGCGCCGGGGAGGGCCTGAGGAGCCCCGCGGTATTTTCTCCACTCTCTCCCTGGAGCTTCTGATGATGAAGGAGGGTGTGGCTCTCCGGCCCTTGCTCCTGGTGCAGGGAGGAGCCCAGCCTGTGCTGTGTTCGCAGGCTCCCAGCTCTGCTGACATCTCTGCTGACAAACCGGGGAAGGGGAACAAGGATATCAGGTTCAACCGCCGGCACTGTAGCAGCCTCGAATCTGCATGAGGATGGCCTGGAGCAGCTCCACAAATTACAGGACCAAGCGGCAAATCCAAGCATTTTAATGGCTGGGTGGGTGTTTCTGGAAAGGTCTGACAGCAGCTGAGCATTAAGAAAGGTCGTTCCGAGTCTGAGTGATGGGGGTCCCCACCCACCCCCAGCCAAGGAGCTGGTACTCAGTGCAGCTGAGTCCCTGACACCTCACCAGAGAAATGGAGGTGATACAGACCCACACGGTTGAGAAGGTGTACCCGCTCTGCGGAGTCGCCATCACAGTCACAGTCATCATCTCTGCCCCTCCGGGGGGACAGCCTCCACTTCCCCCACCTCCAAGTCTCCTGTGGGTGTCACCGGACAGCGGTCACCCTTCACTGTGGACTGAACATTTGTGCCAGTTCATACACTGAAGCCCTAACCCCCGACGTGACTGCCTTTGGAGGTGATGAGGTCATGAAGGTGGAGCCTCATGAAAAGGATTAATGCCCTTAGAAGAACAGACCTGGGTGAGGGAGGAGCGCAGTGGTAGAGCATGTGCTTGGCGTACGCGAGGTCCTGGGTTCAATCCCCAGTGCCTCTGTTAAGGGAAAAAATTAAAATTACAAATTAAAAAGAACAGACTGAAGAGAGGTGGTCTCTCTCTCTCTGTCTCTTCAACACATGAAGACACAGCAAGAAAGCAGCCCTCTGCCAAGCAGGGAGAGAGCCCCCAGCAGAAGCTGACCACGTAGGGACTCTGATCTCAGACTTCCAGCAGCCAGAGATGTGAGACATACGTGTCCTGTTTCAGCCACCCGGTCTACAGCATGTCTGTCACAGCGCCCTGAGCTGACAGGACCACCCTAAGAGGCGGGCCTGCAGACCCTGCCCCCGCCAGCCAGGGAAAAACCTCCCAGGAACACACCTCGGGGAGGGGGCACCCCCAGCAGCAGCCGCACCACACTGCCCACAGCGGGGGGCCCTCGTTCTTGCGGGGGTGGGGGGTGTCCAAAGGCAGGGGCGGGAGGAGCCAAGGGCAGTGGCTGATCCCTGGGTGTGGGGCACCCGCCCTCCCTGCTCAGACATCGCGGGATTCAGCCTCTGGCCCCTGCAGGAGGGAGCAGGGGTGGGGGGCTCTGCCACCCATCCCAGGGTCCCTGTGGTTCAGCCGTGGAAGCGGGGCAGAGCGCCAGGTTTGGCGTCACTAACCCAGCTCTGTATCCAGCTAGGAACTGTCCCCGCCATCTCGGCAACACCCTAAGCCCTGGCGGTCCCAGGCCCTCATCTGTAACGTGGGGTTGACAGTCGGCTGGGGACTCGCCCTTCCTCACCTCAGCAGTGTTCAAGGAGTAGCTGGGACATGCCAAGCACTGCGCTAGGGACAACAGACCAGAGGTGGCTGCTCAACATGACAGGGACAAGACAGGGGGTGGGGAGAGGATGGCATCAGGGAAGGCCTCCTGGAGGAGGTGCCACTCAACCTAAGTAAGACCCGAGGGATGAACAGGAGTCCGCTGGGTGTCAGAGTGCCAGCATACACGCAGCAGGCTCACCACAAATGAAGGCAACCTTCCCACAGGGTGGCCTCGGGGTCGGGCCCAGGGCCCTGCCTCACCGAGCACCTGACACCACACACGGCCCACGAAGAACCTCTCTCCTTCCCGAAGCAGTGTCAGCCCACGAGTCCCTGCTGCCTGGCATCTGCAAGCCCCCTTTGTGCCAAGGAAGCCCGCGCAGGAAGGCAGTCTGAAGTGGTTTCCCCCTGCGCACTGTGACTGGGGAAAGAGACGGAAAACAGCCACGGACAAAGCTCCGGATCGCTTCCCGAAGAGCAGTACCATCTCAATTCCTGCTTAAGCCTGGCCCATCACGGTGGATTTTCTTCCTACCTCAGGTAGGGTCCAGCGATGCGTTTGGGGGGAGGGGAAGGCAGAGCCTCTGCCTGGGGAGGGCAGCCGAGGGACGAGCCACCCGCACCCCTGGCCGCACGAGGGCCACGGCCGGGAAGAGCACGAGGCACGCTGTCTCCGGGAGGAATCTAGTCTGTAAAACAGCGAAAAGGGGGCTGCCAACTGTCCCAGCCCCGAGGAGCCCGAGGGCACCAGACGGTCACTTGTCATGTGGGGCCTTGATGGGGTCCCGGGACAGAGGACACTGCGGAAAACGAGGGAAATGTGAAGCCAGCACGTCCACGCTGGCTGATCAATTACCGCCGTGCCCCACACTAACGCAGATGCCGGCACTGAAGGGAGGCTGGGTGCGGGGGACGGGAGCTCTGCAGCATCTTCTCTGTTCCTCTGTAAACCCAACATGTCCTAAAAACAGCATCTATTTAAGGGGGGCTGCCCTGGGGTTGTGCAGGGGTGGGCAGCCCGCCCGGTGCCCCCGTCTGTCATCCCTCCAGGTCGCTGACCTTAGAACTGACGGGAGGCAGATGAGAACTCTGAGCCTGGGTCGCTACAGGTCCCCCGCGCAGGTGTCAGTGCTCAGACGCTCCAGTGACCAGAGCCGCAGCTCCACCCACAGAGGGGCTGTGGCAGATGCTGAGGGGTCACGCCTCCCCCGTGTCACCAAGCGGCCCCGTGTGGCCGAGCCGGGCCCTGAACCCCGACTGGCAGGCTTTTCCCGCCAGCCGCGCAGCTGTAAGAATTACGCTGCCAGCAAAGCACCTCCAGGACACCAGGCTCCAGACACAGAGGGACGCAGACGTCCAGAGGCCTGAACCCTTGTCTGCTGGTGGCTGGACACAGCTGACCCCTGACAAGGCCCTTCCTCTCGTGCTCTGGGTTGTTCTCTATCCACGAGGATCCTCCCCAGGAGGAGGATGGAAGGGACCCACCAGCTCCGGAACCCCGAGAACACAGCCCCCCGTCGGGGGCCCCGCTGACAGTCCGGTGACGGGGACTTGGTTCTCAGAACCAGGCTCCACGGGTTCGAGTCCCGTCATGAGCCTTCTAAGGCTCGCCAGCGTCTCCTTAAACGGTCTTCCCCGGAGCACCAGCAGGGACAGCAGGTGGACACGGGGACGGAGGGGCCTTGACTCCTTGACCAGCCTCCCCGGAACCCCCACCCCAGGCCCACAGCCCACAGCAGGGACTGCGGGGAAGGGGGGACCCAGAGAAAGAGCCCACAGCTCGGGGAGCCCCCAGCAGCCCCCAAGGTTTCCAGGTCCTCCCTAGCACAGCTACCGCCAAAATGTATAATTCAACATTCTGTATTTTCATCCCAGACTGGAATTAATTATCTAATGTCCTATCAAAAGCAGTTCTGTCCTCTGCACGGATCCTGATGTGGCACTTCCTCCCCAGCCCCGGCTGGCATCACAGCACAGCCAGGGAGGCCGGTCAGGCCTCCAAGCCGGCATTTGCTGAGCACCTACTATGTGCCTGGCCGACTCTGCTCGCTGGCACAGAGCCAGACCAGAGTCGCGATGTCATGTCTGGTGCTTGGCGGGTGCCCAGGGAGCATCATCTGCGGTTACCAGGGAGGGCCCCAAGATTTCAACCTATCCTGAACTAACTCTGATCACTGAGGATGCGTCACGGAAAAGAGAGTGCAAGGAGGATACAGGAGTAGAAAGTGGTGGTGGTGCGGGACACTCTGGGTAAGACGGAGGGGAAGGCCTCTCCAAGGACATTCACATAGTTAACGTGCCACCAGCAAGGACCTTGGTCCTCCCCTGCAGGCCCTCTGCCTGGCTGCCCAGCCCTCTCCTTCCCTCTCTGGCTCAGCTGGGCCACGCCCTCCTCTAGGCACAACTCAGGGCGATCTGCCCTCCTTTCCTTTGCCGCAGTCCCCACTGCTCCCTGCTGTCTGCACCTCCCGCCCATTCACTTGCATCCTTGCTCGGCCTCTCTAGGTGTGAAATGTCGGAGATGTGGCTGCACTTGGCAACTGCTCAGGACCAGGTAAGGGGCTGGGACTTAACCAAGGGATCGTGGCAAGAAAGGTCCTGGAGGGGAGGAGGCCATAGCACATTAGAAAGACACAGGGCAAGGCCGGCCTCGGGTGCCTGCCACAAGGGGGGCTCCTCCACCCCACCCTGCACCCCCTCACTCAGCCCAATGGCAGAGGCCTTGTCATCACAGCCCCCCAAGGGTGGCCCAGCTGGTGCTCGGCACAAAGGACAGGTCACCAGAATATGTTGCTGTTACAGCCAACTGAGGTCTGTACTGGGTTTAAGGGTCCCCCCAAAATTCACATCCTTCCCAAGGCCTCAGAATGTGACCTATGCAGAAAAAGGGGCCACTGCAGGTGTGTATGGTGGGCCCTTCATCCAAGGTGGCTGCTGTCCTTGTAAGAAGAGAACCAGAGACACCTGGAGAGGAGGAGCCACGTGGCCACGGAAGCAGAGCTGGGAGCAATGTGGCCACAAGCCAGCAACACCTGGCATCACCAGAAGCTAGAAGAGGCTGGAAGGACCTGCCCCCCGCCCCCGCAGAGCCCTGGAGGGAGCATGGCCCCACCTACACCTTGAATCCAGGCTTCTGGCCTCAGAACCAGCAGGGATGGACTTGCTGTTGTAAGCACCTGGTGTGTGGTCCTTGTCACAGCAGCCACAGGACACTGACGCAGGCTGGAGGTCACAGACACCGGTCCAGGGTTGAGGGCGCTCAGCCCTTCAGAGCAGACCGACCCCTGAATGCTCGGGAATTACAGCGCCTGACCCAAGGCGACGCTCCAGGGCCGGGGGCCCCCGCAGCAGAGGGCAGCCAGCCACCGAGGCAGGGCTCCCTGAGGAGGCAAGAGCCCAACAGCCCAAGAGGACAACGATGGCTTCATCCAGGAATGAGACAGGGCTGGCGCATCACGACGGCCCGGAACACAGACTCAGTTTTTCCCAGAGGCCCCTGCCTGGCACCCGGGGTTCCAGAGGGGGCTGCACATCCACCTGTGCTGGGCCTGACCCTACAACGACCCCCAGCAACAATCTCCTGCAGCTCCATCCCTGGGCCCCGCCCCTCCCCCTCTCTGATGCATGCCTCTGAGTCACAGGGAGGGATGACCCGAGGCTGCAAAAGCCCGGATGCCCCGCGCACAGCTCCTCGAGCAGGTGGACCCTGCATCGTGGCTCCCCTAATGATTCTGAGAGTCCCGGCAGGTGACAGCGACACCCTGCACAAAGTCCAGACCAGGGCTGGCGAGATGGCCTGTGGCTGCCCCGGGGAAGAGGTGAGGGGTGGTGCCAACGTGGGGACAGCGCAGCGGGAAGCAGGGGCTCACAGCAGGGCCGGCGGTGACCTGCCGGGGAAGCTCAAGCACGTGAAGATGAATAGGAACATACTGAAACAATGTGAAGACGAGGACAACCACTCTGCTGATCCCATGCTGTCCCCACAGGGCGGATGGGCCGCCTTCGAGAGGCGGGCTGCAGCTTGGGGAGGTGACCGCCCCGTCACGGGAGGCGTGCAAGAAGCTGGCTCTGGCTCTGCACAGGCAATCAGACCAGAAGGCTTCCCAGATCCAGGGCCGCTCCGGAGGTCAAGTGTACCGCAAAACCCTCCCCGACGACCGACAGCTTCGCCTACACGGACTCCAGCAGCTCTCCTGATGGAGCAGAGGGACTTCAAAATGAACGGCAAGCATTCAGGGCACTAACACTAAGATAAGATAACACCACACACACACACACACACACACACACACACACACACACACACGGGCATGCACACACTTGACAAGCCACCTGGACAAGGTCACACGCATCGATGATGTGCCGCCTCCTCCTGCCGCCCCCCACGCTCCACTGTCCCTCCGCCGGGAACGCTCTCACCTGCCTCCTGCCTGACCTCAGCCTCCTCCCAAGTGCCCTCAAAGGTCACTCATCCAGAAGCACTTCCTTCTGCTCCCTGGGCCTTGCTGGAGCCGCCGCCTGGCTGGGCCCTGTCCACTGTGCGGCCTGATCGGGGCGGCAACTCCCACTGTGGAGCGTGGCAGGAACTCCCAGGGCGCCCAGCAGACGCTGGCCACGTGCTGTCTCTCCACCCGGGTTACCGGGCTGGGTTGACTTTGTGAAAACTCATCAAGCTGCCCACTTCCGACAGATGCTTGTTTTGTTACATGCGGGACACTTCGATGAAAATTTACATGAAAAAACAAACCTTTCAGCTTTACACCTAGAGCCCAGAGACATTTAATCAGCTTTAGTCATTCAGAACCACACAGCTGGAAGCCTCCGGGTGAGGCTCAGTGAGAACAGAATGCACACGAAGGGAACTCCCAGAGGGGAGCAGGTGGGACCCCCAGGGACACCTGGGCCCTGTCCTGGGTCTGCATCAGCCCCCTGTCCCCGCTTCCAGCCCAGCCACCATGAGCGCGAGGGGGCCCACACAGCGGGGGTGCAGGGCTGTCCCCAGCTCACCCCGGCCTGTAAGTCCTCCCAGGAGGGCCCGTTCACTCCACCTGCGGCACGCGGGCGGACAGGCAGAGTGTGGACGACTTGGACCCGGGAGGCCTCTCCAGGGCTGGGAAGGCACAATCCATATTCAACAAAACCTGCGAATCTTTTCTGAAGCGGTGGCTTCGCTGGCTCCAGAGCATCCTGTGATTCTTCCAAACCTCTGAGCACATTCAACTGGGAGAGGGGTGGTGGGAAGCGCATGGGGCCATCTGCTCGGCCCGCATGCAGACCTGCGCCACCCGCCCTGGCTTCTCCAGCAATTTCAAGGTGCATGTGCTCAGGTGTCCCTGTCACAGGGGTGAGCAGGGACCTGGGTTTCTCCTTAATTCCTAAATGAGGCTTGATCTGAGGACTCCAACTCGCCGACGCTTCCCTTGAGCCCACTGTGCACTCACGAGGGCTTCAATCACGCACCTCGGGGAGCGGATGGTTACTACTCACACTGCACACCAGCGCCCAGCCCAGCTCGTGCGTCCCATGGGGGCAGGTGAGGCGTGACCTCGGGGCAGCCCTGCTCCCAAGGCGTGGCCCCAAGTGACAGGCGACATTCCCTGTGCCCCCGACCCTGTCCCCCCGCAGCCATCCGACAGCTCTGAAGTGAAGGGCCTCCTCAAGCCCATCGCCCCGTGAAGTGCAGAAGCCCCGAGGTGGAGACAAGCCCGCGCTCCACGCTGCCCCCGGCTCACGTGGCCCAGTGGGGCTGCCCGGAAGCGCCCCCGCTCCCCTCTGGGCCAGAGGGAGCACAGCCACTGGTTCAGCCCCCGCCGTGGGCGCCAGGCCGTGACAACGCAGCTCAGGTGCTCAAAGCTCAGGCACCGCTCTCCACTACCTTGGGGACCCACCATTGCCATGACTCTGCTGGACGATGAGACGAACCTTCTGTTTCAAATATCAGAAGAGCGCACACAGGAGGCTGAGCAGCATGGGCGGTGGGGCACAGAGCGGCCCAGAGAAGAGAGAGAGAAACCAGTGAAGGCCAAGGGGAGGGCAGGATGGGGGCGCACCCATCCTCCACAAAGAGCCAGCAGGTGAGACCCAGTGATTCTGTGCCAAACCCCAGGGGCCGTTTTAGTGTGTTTTGTCCGGATCAGCTCTCATGGTCCCCGGCACATCTCTGCTCCAAGACTTCTCGGTCTGTCTGCTGTGCCAGGAATGTGGAGTGGCCCCGTCCCAGGGAGCCCTGGTGTGACCTCATGGGGATTCGGGGGCCGGAGGGGGGCCTCTCGGCACAGCCAACTACACCTCCAAGCAGGACCCCCACAGTCCAGGCTGAGAGCTGGAAGACTGTCCCCAGGCCCCCAGGTCAACTTTTACATCGAGAGACACTTGGTTCAACATCCGACCCTGTCTGCAGGCCTGGCTGTGCGTGCAGCCATCACGGGACACCCCCTGACCCCGGACAAGCCCAGGCTCTCACCCCCAGGTCCCTACAGCAAGACCCACGCCCCACGCGTCACTCCACAGCCCAGCCCATGACACAGCCTGTGGGGTGAGCCCCATGGGAACCGGGCAGGGGGATTCAGCCCAGGGCTTAGATCAACACAACCAACTGCTCCTCGCCAGCATCGGGGGGAGGATGAAGGCGTGGGCACTGCATGCAGGCTGCGGGGCGGGGGTGCTGGGGGCCAGCACTGGGGCCCAAGTGAGGGACTGGAACCAGCCCCCGCTCTGCACGGGGCACAGTGCCCGCCCAGCACCCGCCCAGGTCCGGGCACCAAAGGAGACTCTAGCAAAGGGCTTTGCACACTAGGAGCCCTTGCGTTGGTGCTGATGCGTGTAACTCCCACCGGACACGCAGTCTCATCTCCACGTCGGACCTCGCGCAGGACCCTCTACAGTTAGTCACCAGACCTACAGGAGCGTCGTGGTGCCACCAGCAGCAGCAGGACGGAGCGTTCACCACGTGGGCACGCACAAGTGCACCCCCCACCACCAGCCTGAGTCCAGAGGGCACCCCGTTCTGTGGCTCTCTCCTGGGCAACCAGCCGCATAGTGGTCTCTGATGGGAGGGCTCCCCCGGGCACAGCCCTGGAACACCGCCCCCCAGGAGCAAAGGCCTCGAGGGGTCGGGCCTGGTACGAGGTCTAATCCTGAAGCCTCAGGAGCAAGTGGGCATCCACGGGCCCTCCCACCCTAGGAGCCATCGGCACCCAGAGAACACGCACCTCCAGAGGCCACCCCCCCTCCTCTCTCTGATGGTCCCATCAAAGGATTCCCTGTGAAGGGGAGGAGCCAGCCTGCCCGCCCCCACCGCCCCCGCTGCCCCCTGGCCGTGACTCAGGCAGCTGATCACATCCTGCCTCAGTTTCCCGGTCTACTGAAAGAAGGCCCATGGGCATAATCAGTGCCTGTTTCCCTGGTCACTGTGGAAACTGAAGGAGCACACTGGACATGGAGGGGGCCCACTGCCTGCAGGAGGAAGTATGTTTAAGGGTCCGCCCCGTCAGCAGGGAGCTGTCGTGAATTCCCAGTCCCCCCCAGGTGAAGCTAAGAGGCCCTTATGAATGATGCAGCGAAAACCCCAACCAAAGGCAGGACCTGGCAGAACCCGCGACTGCTTGGGGGGGCGCGGCATTTGGCACCCAGCACCCACCTGCCTGCGGGCCTCCACATACCAGGCTGGGCCTCGCACACTGTAGAGGACTCCTTGAGCCTCTGAGCCACCGAGCCACCCACCCCCTCAGGAGGCATGGCGATGACCCCCCCACAAGACAGACAGCAAACTAAGCCAGAGAAGGCCCGGCCACAGCCCCAGGTCGCTGTGTAGCAAGGCCGAGGGGCCTGAGACTCTGGCCTGCAGAGGCCGCACCTGCGATCTGCACCCTACTCTCCCGCTGCTCCGTGCAGAGGGCTCCCCTTCCCAAGCCAGGCCCTTGGACCCCGAGGGAGGCATGGCCCAGAGGGCAGGACTTTCCTCCCAGATCACAGACAGGACCGCTCTTGGCAGGACAAAGGCAGGACTGAGGCCTCAAGAGACCGGTCTGCCCCCTCTGCAGCAGTAGGGTGCTTCCTGGTGGGGGTAGTAGCCCCGGGTGGGGCCCAGAGAGCCAGCGGGCAGCAGCCTGGCACGGCCCAGGACAGCAGTGCACTGTCACAAGCCATGCCCTCCTTCGTGGTGGGGCAGGGCGGGTGGGGGGCCATCTGCTGGGCCCGCTCAGTGGGAAGTGACCTCTCCACCCTGATGGAGTCCTCAGAGATTCCCTGCAAAAACTAATTGCCTGGAAGCATAAATAACACGGCCCAGGGATGGGGTGGGGGTGGGGCCACCGAGGCCACACAGGCCCCCAAATGGGGAACAAAGCAGACCTCAGCTGCTCCGAGCCACCCACCCGCTGCTCCCAGGGAGGGGGGGGCCCAAGAGGAAGCCAGGCTTTCAGAGATGTGGACAGCTGGGCCCAGGGAACTCTCTGGGTCCTATGAACCCACCTCTCTGGAAAAAGTAATTACCGGCCAGCAGCCCCCTGCCCCAGCAGACCCCCTACCAGCCTCAGGACACACACGGGCCCCACGCTCATCCCAGGAGGTGCTGCGAGGACTCCGGCACCCTCCTGGATGCCCCGGCACCCACGGACAGCAGGAAGGAGTGTGGGGCTCGGGGGAGCCAGCCACAGCCACAGGGACGACAGTGCTCATCACAGCCGGCCGCCAGCCCGTCTCAGTTTCTCGCAGTGTCCCCATAACCCCTGGGTGAGCCCCCATCCTGTTGAAAGATGAGGGACGGAGGCCCGGAGGGGAGGTGACTGCCAGAGGTCCTGCTGGCTGTGGAGGCGACAGAGCATCCCAGCCACGCGGGGACGCCCGGCTCCCTGCCCAGCACGGCCCCGGACGCAGGTGGGAGGGGAAGGCAAGTGCTGGATGAGCCACCTGCCCCCGATGGAGAGAGAGAGAGTCCCTCTGAAGCAGAACAATGAACAACACACTTGGAGCGAAAGCAGCCTTTTCCAGGGGCCCCACTCAGGTGAGCTGCAGGGAAAACCCAGCCGCGGTGGGCACACCCCACACCCGCCACGCCCGGCTCCAACGAGGAAGGTGCGGGGTGAGGGGGGCAGGTCGGACCTGGGCTCGGGCCCCGGCTGCTCAGCCCTCCGTGAATCAGGGTCCCACTCGTGAAGGGATGAACCCGCCAGGGAGACACCCTGAGGTCTGATCCGGCTCCCCATTCCCACGCCCGCCCAGGGGATGTCTGTCTGGGTGCCCCGGACAGTCCTGGGCAAGGGCCCTCGGTCAGCCTGGCCAGAACCCCTGCCCCCTGCCTCCTCATAGCAGCTTGCCTGCTCGCCCGGCTCACGGCCCTCCCTCACGCCCAAGCCGCGTCCAGCGTCGAGCCCAGCGCGACACCAGCGTCACTGTCCCCCACTGCAGCAGCCCCGACCACAGTCTGCTTTCAGCTCCATACGACCGCCCAGGTCTGGTTTTCCTGCACACGCCAGTGCCACGGAACTTACACCTCAAAACGGCTGGAAGGCAAATTCTGTGTGGATCTCACCACAAGTAAAACAAAACAAAACAAAACAGCCGCTGGGAGCGAGGACGCAGCGGCAGCACCTTCTGGACGTCGTCGGCTCTTTAGCGCCAGCCCCCCCACCCGGGCCGGGCGGTCCCCCCAGGCACTTCCCACAGGAACCCGCACGCGCTCCCCGGCGGCGTTCACACCCGGGGCCCGGCCTCGCCGCGGCCGCACGAGGCGCACGTCCTCCGGAGGGCCAAAGCCAGCAATCCCGGGTCTCACCCCAGCCAGCGTCACAGGCCTGAGCTAAACGACTTGTTCCAAGGGCGTCACCCATCAGCGGGCTTCCGCGTACTTAACACCTTGAATCCAGACCCAGAGAGGCTGCCATTAGCAAGATTAATTGTCTGCACGCACTATTTAATTCTTCCCGCTCTGCAGAAGCAAAAGTGACACATCTCCCAATTAGAGGGCGGGGGCCCCGTGAGACGGCCAGTCACTCAGGAGGACGACACGTCATCGCCGCTTACACGGAGTGTCCGTCAAGGACATCCCTGCCGGGCACCATGCAAGGCTCAGGCCTGAGAGCCCCTTGGGCGTCGGCGGCGGGGGGGCACGCAGGGACTCGACCTCCAGGAGAAGTCCCACCGCTGACCTTCTCCAGGTAAGATGGGTCAGGGGACAGAAGGGACGCGGACGCCTCAGCCATCATCTATTCCTTTGCTTCAACTTGGGAAGTTGAGGCCCAGAGAGGCCGGGCGCTGCCCAGGGTCATGCCCGTGAAACCACGGACAAGAGGCTGGAACAAATGTCACGTGACCCTGGACAAGTCACCTCCCATCTCGTGGCCCAGGTTCCTCATCCAGGAAATTAGAATCAGCACGGCCCCCGCCCCAGACGGAGTGCTGAGGACCGAAGGGGCTCGGAGACATGGTGCCCAGCTCTCTGCTCACAAGGTCATTCACTCAGAAAAGTGTGTTCTCTTGTGTCTCCCCTGGCCCTGCTGAGACCTGGTCGGGCTTCCCGAATGTGACGGCGCCCTGCTGACGCTCCACAGGTCGACATGGATACAAGGCCGGGGACCCCGCAGCGTCTGCCCAGGAGGCGTCGGATCTGCAAGATGAGTACTTCCCGTGAATGACACAGGACTCAGAGGGGCCACTACTGGGACGACCCACCAGCTACCATCCTCGCAGGGGAAGGGGATGCGGACCCGGCATGGGACGAGCAAAGATAACTGACAGCACCCGGGCGCACGTCCCTGTGGAGGGCGATCGGCGGGCACTGTGGGGGGCCTGGGCCCACGAGGGAGGCGTGGCAGCCCTGCACACCCACGGGGCGTGGGGCTCTGCACCTGGGAGAGGTCTTAGGGGCAGAAACTGGGGCGTGAGCCAAAGATAGAGCCCAGGTGACGGTTCCAGCTGGGGAGTCAGGCAGGCATGGCCTCGAACCCAGCCTCGCGCGGTCACACAGAGCAGTCTGCGCCTGGGCCTCCGCACCTGTGATAAAGGGCTGATGGCACCCACCTCCCACCAGCCGCCGGGACTCAAGGAGTAATGTCTGCAGTGGGCCCAGCAGTGCACACACACTGTGGTTCCTGGCCCGTGATCTGATTGCTTCTCTTCAAGAACAGCAGAAGGGAAAAAACCCAAGAGGAGGGAATGGGACCTTAGCTGTCCCCACATGTGGCAAAGTCTCCTAGCCGCCCCACCCCCCAGATCTCTCTCCCTCCTTCGCAAGAAATGAGTTCCCAATGAACACAGGGCTGCCTGGCTACAGCTCCCACTTCCCATCCCCTCTTGCAGCGAGAACACTGGGTAAAAAATAGAAAGCTGGGAAGAAGATCCCTGCTCTTAATAGAAAAGTGCTGCCTCCCCCTTTTTCTTCCCTGATGCACGGAATGGAGCATGGATGTAATGGCAGAAGCCGAGCAGCCATCCTGTACCACGAGGAGGCCACATGCTGGGAACAGGGATGGCAGAGCGAGGGATGTGCGAGCCAGAGCTGCGGAGACCGCGGTGCTGCCCAGACTTCTGCACTAGAGAGAGAAAGACTGTGTTTAGCTGCTTTTACAAGCTCTCCTGTTTGAGCAGCCACACCCGTCTCACCACCAGCCATTGGTCTTCCCCAGCCAGCAAGGACCAGCCATCTTCTACAACTAACATACAAAAATATTCAGATCTCCTAACATCCATTTGGGCATTTTCCGGTCTGAAGAGGGGAAGTTCAAATGCAATAAGGAGGCAGAGTTGCAAAAAAAAGAAAGTGAAAACAAAGAGACTCCTCTCATCAAGGCTCTTGAGGGCGAGAACCAGAATCATGCCCAAGGTGGTGGCGATAAATAAGGGCCCACAAGGAACAGAGGAAATGCGGGGACCCACGGCAGGCGCAGCCGGGGCACAGGGAGGCTGGCAGGGCCACCTCGGGGGACACGGTCTCCAACCTCCGCTTCCCCAGGCAGCGGCTCCTCTTCTCCCTCACTCCCACTCTCTCCCGTCCTCTGCTCTGGACTGGTCTCTGCTGTCCACCCACGGCCAGGAGGACCAGCAGCCAGCCTCCCCGACCCCAGCATCGGGCTCTAGCCAGCACCTCCGACCAGCTCCCAGCCCACCTGCCCAGGAGAGGGGTCAGCTCGGCCCTGCTCACTGTGCTGAGCCAGGACACGGGCCATGGGCCACAGGACACAGGGCACAGAGCAGAGGGGACAGGGCACAGGACACGGGACAGAAGAACACGGGGCACACGACACAGGCCACTGGGCACTGGCCAGCCTGCGGCGCAGTGCGTCCTAAATCAAGTGCCCGCCCCAGCCCGGGCTGCTCCAGCTCTGTCCAGGGTGAGGCTGAGAGGGGCAGAAACGGAGAACATCTGACCCCACGCCCTGGCCTGGAAATCGGGACCCCCAGGTCCAAGCCCACCCCCAGCACCAGCCCGCACTGAGGCATTAAGCCACCGCTGCCCCAGAGCCTCGGGGCTCTCGTGTGGGTGGAGGGGCAGCTCTCCCGTGCGGACGCAGCCGGCTCTCAGCAGAGAAAGGAGAAGAGCAGAGCTCTGGAGACGCCCTCCACCCCCGCACACCAGGCTGGGGCCCAGGCTGGTCCTGGGGTCAGCCGGGGGCCGCTGCACCACTGCCGGCCCCCCGTGCGGCCCCCCGACATTCACCCACCGAAGCCGACGCCCCGCCCAACTCTCGCGCACGCTTTCCCCAGAACCTCGCCCGTCGGCACCACGCGGCCTGAGCCTCCAACAGCAGGACAGACGGCACATGGAGAACACACACAGGGGCTCCCGGCGGCCCCCGGCCCCGGCGGGGTGAGGGGACCCGGCAGGACCGGGCTGATTCTTCCTGGGGGGCACCTGAGCCCGCCAGCCGCCCTCCTGGGATCTGGAGTGGGGCTCGCCTGACCCGCTCCCCTAGGCTTCCCGGGCTCAGGGTGCCCATGGGCTCGGCGCAGGGGGCCCGGGGAACCAAAGGCAGGCAGCTTTTCCGCCCTGTTAGTGGAGAACATTCCAGACACAGGGCTGATACCTCACACGAGGACCAGTCCTCTCAGGGACCAGGAGACGAGGCAGCAGCCAAGAAAGAGGCAGAAGGAGGCACGTGAGCCGCCCCCCCCACCACCCTGCGCCCTGGACGTGGGGCTCCTGTCCCCCGCCACGTGTCCTCAGCCCCGCAGCAGGCAGAGCGTGGAGAGGGGGATGCGGGGGGCGGGGGGAGGAGGGAGACCACGAGACCCTCGGTGACGGTGCAGCTGGGGGCCCCAGGGAGCCTCGGGGACAGGCCGGGCTCCAGGGTGAGTGTACAGGGCTGTGCAGGTTGGATTCGAGGCCATCCTGGCTCATGCGGGGGCGAGTGGTTTGTGAGCTGGGGAGCGTCCTCTGAACAAAACAGGCCTCTGTTTATTTTGGAAACCAGGCAGGAGGCGAGGGGCAGGGAAAGCAAACACCCTTTAGAGAAGGCTCGCCCCGCAATCTACAAACACACTCAAGCAGGGACAGGATGAAGTCACCTGCCCAGGGTCTCTCGGGGGATCCGCCCCGGGGTCCCCAGAAGCCAGCCTGCAAGGGTCCCCGATGATTCCCACTGCCTGAGACGGAGCCTGGACAAAGGGCAGCCCAGCGGTCACCCTGAGTGGATGTCGTCTGGGGACCGGGCCTGAGTCAGAGGACGGGGCCCAGGCTGCAGCGAGAGGAGGGGCCGGGGAGGGGCCACACAGGGATGGGCTGGGGCTCAGGGGCCACCGGGCTGGGAAACCCAGGGCCGAGCTCAGCTTCAGCCACTGAAAAACCGCTCCTGAGCTCCTCTAAGGAGGAAGGAAGGAAACTAACCCTTAGTCCAGGGAGGATCCCTGGGCCTGAGGCGACCACAGCCGCGGGGGCGGGGGGAGGGTGGCAGCCCTGGCCGGAAGAGGAGGGGCCAGCCCTTCCCACTCAGTCCAGGCAGACACAGCCCCAGGGGGCCCTCGGAACCCCCGAGACTCTAAGGGAGCCCATGGGCCTCTCCCCGGAACACAGCGCACCGAGGCGGCCTCCGGCCCTGGCACCCGGACCCCGGCGCCCAGGGAAAGAAAGCTCGTGACTCAGGCGTGCGCACCTGTCGCCCGCCTGGGCCTGCAGTGTCCGCACAGCCCCACGCGCTCAGCCCCAGCACCGCATCCCCCCAAAGGCAGAGGACGACACTGGTCAGAACACAAAGCAGTGCCGTCAGACGGGGGAGGCAGGAAGAGGGGGCTGGGGAAGGAAGGGCAGGAGGCCGATGCTCTGGAGACGAGAGGAGGGGGCAGGAAAGGGAGAACACACGGGGTGAGGATGACGGGGGGGGGGGGGGGAGTGGAAGATGCTAATCTAAACGTCAGGGGCAGGGAGGGAGGGGAGGCGACCCCCCAGCCAGGAGTGAGGAGATGTTTACAGCCAGTAAGGCAAGCGCCAGGGCGGTGAGCGCATCGTGGAGAGCCAGAGAGGTGACCAAGGAGACTGAGAGACAGTCAAAAAAGAAAGTGCAGCCCTGGCGGGGCCTGGGGGGAGGGGACCGCCGCTCTCCACTGCAAGCCCGACGGCCTGACTGGATGGCCTTTGTGCCCTGTGCGCATGTATAATCTCTTGGACAGAAATTACTAAGAATTAAAATGATGAACTCGAACATCCATCAACAGATACACGGATAAATGGAACGTTACTCAGCCACCAAAAGGAATGAAGTTCTGAGACCAGAACCTCCAAAATATCACGCTCAGTGACGAAGCCAGACCCAGAGCCACGTGCTGCATGAGTCACTCCACACGAAACGTCCAGAATGGCTAAACCCAGGAGCCGGAAAGCGGGTGCAGGGCTGCCTGGGGCTGGGGGAGGCTGGGCGGGGGGGGGCGCGGAGACGGGGGTGGCTGCTAAGAGCTATGGGGGGTTTTTTGGGGCGATGAAACGTTCTGGAATTAGACAACCCTGTGAGTATACATACTAAAAAGCGCCGAGTGTACACTTCAAAAGGGTGAACTCAGTGGTATGTGAATTATATCTCAATAAAGCTGTTATATTTTTTAAGTGAGAACATTGGCTTCGACACATTGGCAAAAAAGCCGCCTTGAAAAGGCCAAAGCTGTCGACTGAGTCTGTGTCTCCTTCATCAGCAGCTGCACCGAAGTCCTTATAAAAGTCAGGGAGGCTCTCAGCACAGACACGGGCCGGTGACCAGCACCGCGTCCCGCCAGCCACGGCCGCATGCCCGGCCCCCGGCCCCGCTCACAGCCAGTGCGTTTCCGCGGCCCGCCTGCAAGGGAGGCCCTCGATGCTGGTCGCTAAGTCAGTCATGTTTGCACACCGCTTTGTTCGTGGAAGTGACGTTTCAGTTCCGTGTAATGCTTTAATTCCGTTTTGATTTTATCCCAAAACCTTCCATAAGCTGTCTGTTTCTTCCAGATTTGTACTGACGAGGGGACGATGTTAACACAAATGACGTGTGGCTTTTCAGATTTTTTTTTCTTAGCAACTTGAAGAAAAGGTAACTGACACCAACGTTGGAACGCTGAGAACGCTGTGGACTCAGTGCAGCGGGCACCAGCAGCCCTCAGTGTGTCCCGTACTGTCCCTGGGTCTCGGGGCACACGCTCCGTCCAAGGTGCCAGTCAGCCCTTCGGAAGGACTGGGGAAGCCCACCTCCCTGAGGAGCCCCCCCAGGCACTGAGGGTGTGGAAAGGGGCCCTCCCTGGGCCTCCAAGCGTTACAAATCTGCACACTGGAGGGCCTCAAAACGCTGCCTGAGTTAAGAACGAGCGGCATTTCCACCTGTACATGAAGGTGCCCCAGACTGGCACCCAGCGCTGTGGCACCAGCGTCCCTGTGCTGAGCAGTCAGGCGAGGGGGCTGGGCACGGAGCGGGACACAGCCAGTGCTCACGGACAGGAGGACGGGTGAGGGGGGCTGGCGGGGCACAGACAGCACAGGGGCAGCAGGACAGCCCGGAACCTCCTCCCGGGAGTCGGGGCTGAGCCAGCGGCCAAGTGCACAGTCACCTACCAAGTCCCCCACCCACACCCCGCAGCACGAGGATGACCGCTCTGGGGAGGGCCCCCTGAGGACAGGGTCCCCTTTCTGTGCCCCTCCGCCCGGGTACAGCCACCCAGGCCTGCCCAGCTGCCCCTGGCGCCCCTTGAACCATTTCCCTCAAACGGCCCATGTTCTTGTCACTCCCAAGAGTGATCAGGAGCATGAAACACTGGTGCAACCATGGCTGGGGGCTGCTGGGTGCCCCCTGAGACCAAGACCCTGACCCCACACCCCAGGGCTCTGCACACAAATCAAAGCTCTGCAATCACCAACGACCTCACGTCACAGAATCCCAGGACAGCTTGAAGGTCAAACCACTGACCTCAGATCCACCAGGGCCAGGCAGCTGTGGGCGGTGGGCCCCTCCAGAGCCTTCTCTCCCGACATGTGGAGCCCCCGCTTCCCCACAGCACATCTGGGACCCACCCAGGTCACAGGGGCCGGGAAACCTCGGGGACCACCACACCCCCTCCCTCCACCACAGACAGACACAGCAACCTGCAGGGGGCACGGGCCTGCCAATCGGGGGGAGTGAGGCCACACCCACCCTCCCCCGACCAGGCTGGCTGGTCAGCGTCCAAGGGGAGGCCCTGGCTTGGATCTTGGGCAGCTACGCTGTCCCCCACACTTCCTGCAACCAAGGCACAAACTGCACGTCCAAGGACGTGGGGCAGGGAGACACCACCCAGGACGCAAGCCCCGCTGGGGTGCTGCACCCATGTCCCCAGTTACAGAAATGCAAACCTCACAGGCCCGCCATCATCAGGGCCAACAAGCCCAGCCAGCCGGCCTCCGGCTCGGAGGAGCACCACTCCTCCCCCGGGCACGTGAGGACCTGCTGCGTGAGGCCAGCTACCCAGCCCCCGCCACTGCTCTGAACTGAGGCCGATCTGGGCCGTTCACTTGTCCCCCGCACAAAGACTGAAGGTGCCCCAGCTTCCCCGCTGACCTTGGGGACCAGGAGGCAGGGTGGGGAGAAGGCGCTTCGATCCAGCTGGTCCAGCAAAGCCGAGGGACGGAGCAGGCCGCCAGGTGACTACCTCCAAGCTCCACAGAGTTGCTGACGCCCGCTCGGAGCAGATTTACGGGACGGAGAGAGTCTCGCCGGAATCACAGCTAATTTATGGGCTCTGGAGGGAGATGCTGACATTTCCTAGGACCTGCCGCTTCCTCGTAAGTCACTCTCCTGTTCTCGCTTGGCGCGGGCCGGGCCACCCATGCTTTGTAAATAAATGCCAAGCCTGATGAGTTTCCAAACAACCAGGCCGAAAGTAACAAAGAGAGTGACAGTCACCGGCGGTTCCCAGCGCACCTCAGATGATCACAGAGGCACAAACGGTGCAGAAGGGAGGGGGCGGGGCGCACCCCCCCCCCCCGAGAGCACAGGAGGGCAGAGGCCAGAGAGGGGCCTGTCACCCCTGCAGCGGTCCTTGGGGTCACTCGGGGGAGGAGAGAGGCGAGGAGGAGGGGGGCCTGGCCTGCTGGAGTGAAAAGGCGGAGGGAAGAAGCCAGCCTAAACTGAGGTGCGGCCCCGCGGCCGGCCTCACCTCCGCTCCGGCTCCCAGCAAGGCTGGTGGGCGCCGCATCCTCCCTGGAGAGAACCCGTCGGGACCCACCAACCCCCGCCCCCTCCTCACTGCCCCCCCCACCTCTCAGACCCTCCTGGTCCCGGACGCCCCCCACAGACAAGGCCCTCCAGGGTCGGCCCCAGCCAGTCCCGTCCCTCACGGCACATTGCGACTCTGGCCAGTGCACCACTGGCATCTCCTTCCTGCTCAGAGCTCCCCGAGGGCAGGGCGCAGCGTCCAGTCTAGCGCAGGGCACGTCCAGCAAACACGTGGGATTGGCCAGTGAGCCACCCCCCATGACCCCACACTGAGGCCCAGGGAGGGGACACAGGGGGCTAATTCCCTTCCTGCCCTCCGTGTCCTGTGCCACCTCTGACACCCGGTTGTCCCAGGAGGGCAGAGAAGTCCAGGACCCACCTGGAAGCGGGGCCGGCGGGTGGGGAGGGGAGCCCGGGCGCCCCATCACAGAGCACGCTGCCGTCCCAGGAGGGGACGCACCCCTAGAGCTGTGACCCGAGGAGCCCTGAGGGTGAGGACGGAACCCTAGGGCATGGGAAGGACTGCTCCCCGGGGTAGCGGGGATGTGCCCCCTTGGAGGGACTGGGGACCAAGAACGTGTCCAGTCTCTTTTCACATCAGCTTCTGGAAGCACAGCACCCACGTGAGGACAAACAGAGTCCAAAACCCCGTGTGCAGTGAGAGAGGCTCGTTAGTGAATCACTGAGACCCCCTCTCTTCCAGAAGCCATTCCTGACCTGCTGCGTGGGCACTGTCCACTCGGCATCGCAAACATGGGTTCGCCGGCGCTCCCGTGGAGCCGGGGGCTGGGCTGAGTGGAAGTGGGGGGTGCAGGGCGCGGAGCCCCCACTCCCACGTCCAGGGCCAGAGTCGGAAAGCCCCAGCAGTCATCCCCTCCCCAGAGGGAAGTCCGGGCTCCCGGCTTTGTTCCCCACAGAAAACCGCAGCCAAAACAGCAGATCCCTCGAGGTCATGAGAGCCTGGCCCCGAGACCAAAGCCACCACGGAAAAGTCTGGAACCTTTGAGTCTAACGGCCTAAGGAGACTCGAGGAGGGGGCGGCAGCTTCAAGCCGACCCTGAAGCCCTGAAGGGACTGGGGTGCAGAGGGACGAGCTTTTCGGTTCTGGTCTCCGGAACAGACACGCCTGCGCAGCGCCTGGCCGGAGCGCGCCCCTCTCTGGGGTGGCGCTGCAGCCCTGCAGGGCCCCGAGCTCCGGGCTGGGCGCAGTCCCCAGGAACGTGATGACGGCGAGGGCATCTCGGTCCAGCAGAGCCTGCCAAGGGACTCGCTTCTGGGAGCCCAAGGCCAACACATGCCCCCTCCCATAGTGCGGAGGGGCTCACGAGGAACAGGGAAGAATCCTGTGATGTTCAAGTTACAAAACAACAACATAGGCCCAGGCTCGGGCGCCTAGCGCCCTCCAGTGAACCACAAGCCTGCCACCCCATCCTCACAGAGAAAGCTGCTACGAGAAACGGGCACTGCATCATTCCAGCAGACCCTCTCCGGGGGGGGACAAGCTGGACACCTGGACGCCGGGCTGGGCTTTCTCGTCCCTCTGTCTTCCTCAGGATGGGGGGCCGTGTGCCGCCTTTTCGAAGTTCCTGGCCTGAAGGTTACTCCAGGGCTGAGTCTGAGCCCTAGAGCCCACCAGCGGGGCCAAAACCCAGTTTCTCCCCTGTTCACCTGCCCCGGGCCAGACCACGGCCTCGCGCATCTGCAAAAAGGCTGGAACGGCTGTGAGCTACGGGGCCCACTGCCACGAGCTACACACAGGAAGTGCTTAGAACAGAGCCTGGCACAAATCCGCTCTCACTAAATGTTAGCAAGGGATGGTGGGAGGACGTCCACATACACAGCCAGTGGTCAGGCTGCCTCTCCGTCCCTTACAACATCTGGCCAGAGCCGTGCAGACCAGATGCCCCGATGGGCCAAGAGGACGAGAGAATCTTGTAGAAGATGAAGGATGCAGGTGCACGGGGCGAGGGGAGACACTCAGACCCAACCTTCTTCTGGATTCTGTAACTGCACCTGAAGGTTGTGTTTCTATTTCTCGGTGTGTCCCCTTAAATCCAGAAGCACGCATTAACATCAAATTCTTTGTGTCTACCAACAGGGATGAGCTTACAAACTCCCTCTCCTAAACTCAGCCGCAGAGACAGCTGGTGGCCTCCCATCCTCCATTCTCCCCTTCAGCCTTACCAGGTGCAGTCCCGTGTTATCAGGGACAGCCCAGTACAAAAGACTGTATCTCCCAAGTTCCCCTGTAGCTATACCAGGCCACGTGGCTACAATCTGGCCAATAAGGAGGAACCAGAATGGTGAATGGAGCTTCTGCAAAGTCTGCTTCCCCTTCACCATCCTTTCTACTGTGGGGAACAGAGAAGTGATGGCTGGAGCTCTCGCAGCCATTTTGGGCCGTGACCTTGAGGCTGGAAGCCAGCGATGAAGAGGCAGGGAAGAAAGGGGTGAGGTGCCTGGGTCCCTGATGATTCTGTGGCAGCATCACACATGCCCTACACTACCTACCTCCAAACTTCTTTTATGAGAGAGAGTAAACCCTTGCAAGTTTAGGCTACTGTTGTGTTGGGTTTTTTGCTATAAGCAGCCAAGTCTATTCATTCAAGGTGCACCTGGAAGTACCTGTTGAAACACAGAAAAGCAAAACAAAAAGAGAACGCTCAGGTCCCACCTGGGAACACCTGCTTCCTGGCACTCTGTCCCACAGAACTTTCCCGTGATGGAAATGCTCCGTGGCCACAGACACGTGGCCACTGAGTACTTGAAATGTGCCACCAAGGAACAGAATGTTCAACTGTGGTTAATTTTTAACAGCTTTATTTGAGGCTGAGCCACGTACGATAAATCGTACGCATTTAAAGTGTGTAATCTGATTGGTTTTGACGTCTGCACGCACCCGTGAAACCATCCACAGATCAGGACAGTGAACATAGCCATCACCGCATGTGTCCCATCCTGCCCACGTGACCCCACCCCACTGTACGGACAGTATCGCCCGAGGCCAGCGGGCTCGTAGCTGACTCTCCACCGCAGCCAGCCTCCGGGTGGAGAGAAAAGCCTGCAGCCCAGAGCCTGCCCAGGGCGTCCTTCTCCAGCTTGACCTAGTACCTCACCAGGGTACCGGTGAAGAGTTCAGAACCCTGGGCCGCCATCCAGCCCTGCTGAACCACAAGCCCCCCACGCGGGTCTCAGGGCTCCGCATTCTGAAACACACTCCCTCTGCTCTAATGCCCTGATGCCCACTGAAGCTTGAGAATCACGGTTTGCATCACTGCCCAAAGGATGCATTCAGGCGGCCCAGACAAGTCTGCAGACTGATTTTCTCCCAGAAGACACTGTACCTGACAGATTTTCACATCAAAGCCAAGTAACAGTGCACACACCTGGAGAACAGCTGTGTTCACTGGAGGGGGCGCTGTCCCCGTGACCTTCTGTCCCTGTGCCAGCAGAAGAAATGTGTATTTGGTCTCTGCCCCTCCCCATCGCTGACCCGACCCAGGACCTCTGAGACTCGCGGAGCTTCCCGAGTGATAGGAGTGTCTTTGCTCCTAATGAGGCGACTCTGGGTGGGCTCCTGGGTAGTTCAGGACAGGGGCTGATCTCCAGAAGGACCAAGCTGTGATCAGAAACTTGGAACTTTCAGCCCCATACCCCATCCTCCTGGGAAGGGAGGGGGCTGCAGACCGAGTTAACCACCTGTCATGCCAACCTGACGAAGCCTCCGTAAAAATCCCTAAACTGCGGGGTCTGGAGAGCTTCCGGGTGGTGAGCAGGCGGAGCTGCCGGGAGGACGATGGAAGCCCCGCCCCGCCCCACCCCGCCCCCATGCCTCGCCCAGTTCGCCGCCTCCATCTGTCCGAGCTGCACCCTTTACAACGAAGCAGTAGCAGTGGGCTGAGTTGCACTCAGACTCGAGGAGGGGTGGCGGGGAGCTCGATGTACAGCCGGTCGCTCAGAAGCACAGGTGACAACCCGGACGTGTGACTGGCGTCTGCAGTGGGGCCAGTCTGCCGGGCTGAGCCCTTCCCCGGTGGGGTTGGTGCTGACTGCGGGGGCGTCAGGGTCGCTCGGGGAGGGAAACCCCCGCATCTGGTGTCAGAGGTGTCCTGTGAGTGAGCGAAAGTGTTTTAGTCCCTAGTTCACGCCTTCCGGCTGATGGGGGTACACGCCTGTGGGGAGAACCGTGCGCCCTGGCTGGCACGCTGTCCCCTCTGCAACGTTCCGTCCCGACCACGCTTTCTTATTGAAAAACATCTCAGAGAACTTCCATGACTGTGGGTGCTGTCACAGCCACGATGGACTCTGGCCCCAAGACAAAACCCCAGGATGGGACATTGGGCAGGTGCTCGGGGCCGCCCAGCTGGGTTGGGTCAATGCCCTGGATCCAGGCAGGGAGCCACGCTCACCGGAAAGGCCTGCTCGGAGAGGCAGCCTCCAGGCACTGAGAGAGCCCCCCGCCACCTTGTGCAGAGTCACTGCGCAGGGACACAGCCCTGGCAGCGGTCCCCGGAGAACCACAGGCTCACGACACCACAGCCCAACCAGGTCCGGCCCCGTGAAGCTGCTTTCGCCTCTCCAGCAACGTCCGACTGATTCTGGAAGGCCCCAGACGGTTCCCGAGCGGAGCCCCGCACATAACTTGGCGAGGCATTAAGTGCTCCAGCAGGCCGTTCCCCCAGGGGCTGCCTTCCGGGTGAGCAGCAGAAGTCAGCAGAAGGGCTGGCTTGTGCTTCCTGCTTCCAGACAGCGCGAGCGCCCGCCCCACCGCCCTCAGCCTCCCTCAGCCTCCGCACCACCACGGGCAAAACTCCGCCCGCAGCTGTCAGAACCCGTGGGGCCATCCAGGGAGCACTGGGGAGGAACGGTAAAAACCAGCCTGTTCCAGAAAGACGCAGGCCCCCAGAAGGGTGCCCACGTGTGCTTGGGGAGGAAAGAAAGGACGCCTGGGGCGACCGCCAGGAACTGCCGGTCCGGCCTGATGCGTTCGTTCTGCAAACGCTCACGGGGCCGCAGCTCTGGGTCACGCACGGTTCTGGTTTCTGAGATCTGCAGACGAGCACGAGACAGACCCCTGTTCCCGTGGGACCGGCGTTCTCTAGGGAGACTGACACGAGCAAACTAATAAGATGACTGAGCATTCGGGAGGAAGCAGGGCAGGGTCGGGGGGGGGGTGGACGGGGAGGGAGCAGTCAGGACGGGGTGGGCAGGGCAGGGAGGACCTGAAGGCGGTGAGGGAGGGGCCGTGCAGCCATCTGGGGAAGCACGGTCCAGGCAGAGGCCAAGCCAGGGCTGAGTCCGGAGGGGAGAGCGGCCTGCTTGACGGCGCAGCTGCGAAGAGGCCGGTAGAGCTGGGCAAGGAGAGAGGCACCAGGGACAGCAGGGCAGGGTCACCCGTGGGGATGCTGGCTGTTCCCCTGAGTGTGGGGCCCAGTGGAGGGTCTGAGCAGGGGGCTGCACCGTCAGACCTGGAAGCATCTGGAAGGCTACTCTGGCTACTGTGAGAACAGGCTGGGGTAGGGGTCGGCAGGGGCCGCAGCAGAGAGAAGAGACAGGAAAAATAACCCAGGGGCCTCAGCCACCCACGTGGGACGCGGCAAGCGGCGGCCAATTCTAGAAAACTCATGGCTCCTCGGCCTCAGCCAATGGACCTTTGGGGCTGGACGGTCCCTGCTGTGGGCTGCATCGCTGCCCCCCGTCCAGATGCCGGCAGCACCCCCTGGCCCCCAGTTATGACCACCGAAACGGTCTCTAGTGCTGTCATGAAAAAGAACCTGAAACACATACACATACAGGTGGATACGTGTAACTGGGCTGCATTGCTGTGTGCCTGGAACTACATAAACTGACTGCACTGCAATAAAAAACAAGATACAAAAGAGAACACGTCTCTAGATGTCACCATGTGCTCCTGCGGGCAGAACGGCCAGCTGGGAGCCGCGGGGACAGACCAAGGCAGCTAAACCCCCGGGGGGTGCGGGTGGGCTGCGCGGGGCGTGAGAGGGAGAGTGGGGAACAGCAGAAGTTCTGGCCGGGCCCCCCACCCCCGGCTCCAGGTGGATTCGGGACAGCGTGTCCCCGGCTCCCACAGCCAGTCGAACGACCCCCACCAGCTCACTGGCCATGAACAGAGACGCACAGAACCCAGCATCTGGCAACAGACTTATCAGGCCCCCTCCCCTCCCCACCTGGACACACCCCTCCCCACCCGGACACACCCCTCCCCACCCAGACACACCCCTCCCCCTCCCCGGACACACCCCTCCCCTCGGACACACCCCTCCCCCCAGACACACCCCTCCCCCAGACACCCCCCCTCCCCACCCAGACACACACCCCCTCCTCACCCAGACACACCCCTCCCCACCCGGACACACCCCTCCCCCCTCCCCGGACACACCCCCCCCGGACACACCCCTCCCCACCCGGACACACCCCTCCCCCTCCCCGGACACACCCCTCCCCACCCGGACACACCCCTCCCCCTCCCCGGACACACCCCCTCCCCCCGGACACACCCCTTCCCACCCGGACACACCCCCTCCCCCCGGACACACCTCTCCCCACCCAGACACACCCCTCCCCCTCCCCGGACACACCCCTCCCCACCCGGACACACCCCTCCCCCTCCCCGGACACACCCCTCCCCTCCTGGACACACCCCTCCCCCCGGACACACCCCTCCCCCCGGACACACCCCTCCCCACCCGGACACACCCCTCCCCCTCCCCGGACACACCCCTCCCCTCCTGGACACACCCCTCCCCCCAGACACACCCCTCCCCTCCTGGACACACCCCTCCCCAGACACACCCCCTCCCCACCCACACACCCCTCCTCACCCGGACACACCCCCTCCCCACCCAGACACCCCCCCCACCCGGACACACCCCTCACCCCCCACCTCCTGTATCCCTCCTGTCTCCAGACCTTCCAGCGGGGCCCCACTGAGGTGCTCAGGCTCTGGAGGAGGGACACAGAGCCCATGTGGGGGAACGATGGGGAGGCAGCGGGAAGGTCCATGGAGCTGTGGCAAC
This sequence comes from Vicugna pacos, assembly GCF_048564905.1. Classification (NCBI taxonomy): domain Eukaryota; kingdom Metazoa; phylum Chordata; class Mammalia; order Artiodactyla; family Camelidae; genus Vicugna; species Vicugna pacos. The sequence goes on from NC_132990.1 coordinate 78,332,817, forward strand.
AGACACTGCCCTTTGGGGACGGAGAGGTTATGGGGGAGCAGGGGTGGGGCCCACAGCGGAGAGGGAGAGAGGAGCACACAGCAATGCCAGCAGGCTCCCCTAGTCCGTCCCGGGGACAGGGTGGCCTCCCTCAGGAAAGCCCCTCTTCTGTCCAGAGCCCCCACAATGCCAGAAACCCCTGCTCCAGCAGCACAGATGGCAGACTGACTACATACAGCTCAACGTTAATCCTGGAACACAAGCCACCACCCAAGCAGAAATGACAACTCAGCTGACACACCTCAAGCCCTAAAGCCCAGGAAGGGCCCTGGGCTGTCACATCGGGTCGGAAGGCCGTGGCCCTGGCACGTGAGACACAGAGTCAACACATACCCCGCAATTCCGCTCCTGGGCGCGTACCCAAAGCTTCAAGCACAGGTCTCCAACAAGTACCAGTCCATGAGCTCCCAGCACCCAGCAAGGCCACGGCCACCAACAGAGGAACGTGGCGGGCCACACGATGCAAAGTCACTCAGCCAGAGAAAGGCACAACTCACTGACGCTGCCACGTGATGGTCCCTGGAAACGTGTTCTGCGTGCAAGAAGCCACGGAAACCACGTGTGCTCCGACTCCACTTAACACGGCGTGTCCAGGAGAAGCGACTGGTGGCTGCCGGGGGCGGGGGGAGGGAGGAGGAGGGTAGTTCCTAATGGGTGCGGGGTCTCCTTTCAGGGTGACGGAAGGTTCTGGAATTAGTGGTGACGGCCGCTCTGCACTGTCCACTGATTTAACGCCAGAGAACTGCACTTCACAAGGGATAAAACGGTCAATTTTACGCCACATGTATTCTACCACCAAAGAGGGAGACGGACAGATGCACAAGCCCTGTTCCGAGTCACACAACGAGCAGCAGCGGAGCAGGTCCAGGGCTTCGGAAGACAGAACAGGACGCCAGTCACGTCCTCCCGCTGCCACGTCTGCCCTCGGCCAGGTGGCATCAGCATCCTCCAAGGCGCAGGCGGCTCGCACATGGAGGGGAGCCGGGAGGAAGCAGGGGGCCCCGGTCGCAGCCGTTTGGAGAAGAGGGGCTCGAGGGGAGTTCTTTTGGGGTCCTTCCCGTCCCGGCGCAGGGGGGCGGGCACACACCTACTGACACGGGCCCCCAGGTTTCGTCCTCCAGGGCCCCCCACCCTCCAGGGTGACATCAGGAGATTCTCCTGAGGTAGACACAGGCTGCCCCACGCAGGAACCACATCTGCCCTTTGTTCCCTGCAGACTCGCCCCAACCTGACAGTCTCTGGGGGATTCAGCTCGTTCTGGGATCCCACGGGCAGCAACTGCCAACATCCATCTGAACTTCCCCCCAGGAGCAGAGATGCCACAACGAGGAACTTCCTTTTGAAGAAAGTGCCAGGAGAGGGGTGCTTGGCTGCTTCTCAAAGCCCCCCGAGAACACAAGCCTCCAATGAGCCCCTTGTCTCCCACTGGGGGCTCAGAAGTCACGTGCACAGCACGGCCCACAACACATGCACACATACACACACGACACAAGCATGCACACGTACACACACAGTCACGAGTCCACACGCACCACACACGAGCATGTGTACACACACCAGGGACACACAGCACACACGCAAGCGCACCCACACCTTACGTCTTCCCTTCCCTGGCCTGGCAGGAAATGCGCAGGGCCACGGGGAGCAGGGGGGGCCTCCTCCCAGACGTGCTGCCCCTCACTGGGTTATCATCCGCTCCCTGGAGGAGCTGGGGGCAGCCCGGAGCCAGGCCTGGTCTCTGGTCTGGCTCAGATAAGGCGGAATAAAGGAGCGAGGAGCCCGTTACCGGGCTGAGCGCTAACTGACAGTGATCACGGGGCAGCCGCTCTCCCGGGATAACGCCCTCTTCGTAGGGAGGGAGGGGGTGGGCGCGGGCAAAGGCAGCGCAGCCCAGACAGACAGGAGCGCCTGCCTGCCTGCGGGCTGCAGGGCCGGTACCCGAGCCCCACGGAGTGGCTCTGGGTGGTGAGTGGGTCTCATGGGGTGGGGTGGAGATGGGCTGGGGGGAGAGCAGGGAGGGGGGAACAGGGGGAAAGCCAGCTGGGGGCTGCAGGATTTACCCGACAGACAGAGGAAGCCCCATCTCTGCACCCCTGCTGGGTTTCCTGGACAGGCCTCGGCTTTGTCTGCCTGGGCCTCCCTCCTTGCCCACCATCAGAGCCAAGTGGGCCCCAGACCATCCCTCCCCACCCAGGGGCCAGCGACGGGCCAGCCTGAGAGCCCATTCAGTTCCCTGGACTCTGCACCTCTCGTCCCTTGGGGCCCCGATCCTGTCCTCCCCTTGCCGCGCCCAAGTTCTTTCTCCGTTCCTGATCACAATCCACTCTCAAGAGAGGATCCGAGATAAAGCCTACTGGGTTACTTACATCAACAGGAACCTAAGTCAAAGGAATGATTCTCTAATGGTGGAATGTCAAACTGAACATTTTTTATGACCTATCAGAGACCTGGGAACCCACCCCAACAAAAACAGAGACCTTTTTGTTTTTTTGCTAGAAGGGCTTTTTTATGTTCACAAAAGGTAGAGCTATCGTTCACAGTGAGTTGCAGAGGACATAACCCCCAACGTGCTGTTAGCGACGGTCCCAGTGAAAATGTGAACACTGCACAGAGGGGCCACAGCTCATCCTGCCAAGTGGCCCCCCCCGGCCCCCCGGCCCCCTGGGGCTGCACTCACTCGCTGGGCATCCTCCCCACCCTGGAGGCAGGTGTCACCCTCCCTTTAATTTTACAGACGGGGAAACAGAAGCTTTCGGGGGGTGGGGGGTGGACAATCTGCCGGATGAAGCACCCCTAAAGGGCGGAGTTGGTTCTGTCTCCCCGTCCCCCCAGAAAAGGACCCGAAAGACCCCACAGGGAGAACCTTGGAGACAAAAGAGGCTGGCTGGGCACTGTCTCAGTCCAGCCGGGGGGCAATGCCACAGACCGGGTGGCTTAAACCTCACGTGTCGATCTCTCACAGTTCTGGAGGCTGGAAGTCCAAGATCAAGCTGCGGGCAGATTCGGTGTCTGGGGAGGACCCGCTTCCCGGCTCACAGACGGCCGTCTTCTCGCGGTGCCCCCCGTGGTGGGGGGGCGAGGGAGCTTGCTGGGGCGTCTCTCTTGCGAGGCGCTGATCCCAGAGGCTCACCCCTCATGACCCCATCACCCCACAGGCCCGCCTCAAAGAACCATCACACCGCGGATCAGTTTTCAATGTATGAATTTGGGGGACGCAAAGCTTCAGGCCACAGCAGCCCCCCATCCCGCCCGCAGAGGCTGGGACCATCACGCAGAGAACTGACACAACCCTGGGAAAGCCGGGCCCCCCAGCGGCCTGCCCACCTCGCGGCCCCACCCGCTGAGACCCCAGCCCAGGCCGCCGCCCGCCCCGCCCTTCCCCGCCCTCCCCCGAAGGACGGTCTCGTTTCTCTGCCTCACCAACTCCATCTTCCACAGTGACTGAGATGCTGACACCATTAAACACGACTTAATCTGCTTTCCCTGACGGTACATCCCCAGGCTGAGGACGCCTCTGCTTTCCCACTTGAAAGACACCTCGGGGTGACTTTCCCCAGTCAAACTTAACAGGGAACCCGTTAGAAACGCTGAAGGAGATCTGGTGCCTCTGGCTCAGCTAGAAACTGTCTTTAAGCCAAGAGGAGCGAGGTCTCAGCTGTGGCAGGAAGACAGGCCTGCGGACGGCGCAGCGTCTCCTTCCCCAGCGGCCCAGCGCCTCGTCCCTCTGACCCTCGCCAGCTCCTGCCCTGGCTACCACGTCACTAGAAACAGCTCAGAATCCAGGCCAGACGTAAGAGCCCCTGAGGGCGGACTACTGAGCCCCCCGGTGCCAGGACAAGGCTGGGCCTCCACCCTACCCCCAACTCCAGGGGGCTGGTGCCAGCGATGCAATTTTGCTTCCCGTTTTGTAGATGAGATGGCTGAGGCCAGTGAGGATGTGTAGATGACCAAGGTCACGCATTTAACAAACAGATACAGAACCGAAATCTGGGTGGGCCTGACACCCCCCTTCTCAGCCCCTGGGACCCACTGCCCCCCACCCCCACCCCAAAGATCCGGTGGTCCTTTCACAGCATCCTCACCACCTCGTCCCTCTCTCCATGTGTCCTGGCCTGGCTTGGGCCTCGGGGCTGACGACTGGACTGTCCATGCCTCCTCTCGGGCCTCCCTCGCTGCCCTGTTGCTGCATTTCCGACACATACCCCAGTGCCCACCAAAGGGAAAAACCACCATCATGTGCTGCTTCCATGGGTGCAGCACCGTGGCATCGCTCCCGAGTGCACCCCGCCCACCTGTGGAGCTGGTGCGGACGGGAAATGGAGGCGACTTCCCAGGCCTGGCCACCGAGGAGGGCCCAGCAGGGCCCTGAAATGAGCCCTGAGCCTCCAGCCCCCGCGTTCTTCGCTCGGCCCTGGGGCTGCCCCTGGGCCCTGCCCCGAAGCTGCACAGCCCCAGCCGAGGGCTCCGGGAGCCCGGGTGCCCAGACTCCCAGCCCAGGGCCCGGCCGCCCACCTCCTTGCCTTTCCAGGCCGTGGGTCACAGGCTGCTGCTCGCCAGGTCGCTGGATTTTCCTTGAACACTCTTCCCCTCTCGGGAGGGAGAAAGGGCACTGAGCCACTCCTGCCACCAGCTAAAATACTTCAGTCTCAGATCAGACAGGAACGCGAGCCGGAAACAGCACAGAAGCCGGAGTCAGGTGGACGGGTCTGTTTCAGGGGAAGCAAAAGGAATAGCGCGGCCGCGGCGTCCTTGGGCCGGGAGGCGAGGGCCCTCCTGCCCTCTGGTCCTTCAGCGGAGCCCAGGGTCACCTTCTGCAGACCCGCACTCCGGGGCAGCGCTCGGGGAGCTCCGCCCTGCACTACCGGGGGCTGCCATTTCCTCGCCAGGTGCTGTGGGAGGCCCGGTGTGGACCTGCCCTCGGGCCAGACCTGCCTGCCTGCCAGGAGCAGGCCTCCAGGGTGGGAAAGAGGCCGCTCAAACAGGTCAAGACCTGCTGTGGAGGCCGGGCCTCGTCCCGGGCAGCCCCGGGGGGCTGTGGTCAGTCCTCCCCCGAGCCGGGGCCTGGGCTCGAGGGGCCAGGGGAGGGAGCCCAGGCTCCACCCTAGACCCACAGAGGGCCTCCGTGTCCCTAGTGGCACAAGGGTTCTGTCTGGAAGACGGCTGAGGCCAGGCATTCCAGGACCTGTGCTGGATCAACCCAAGGCGGCTTCACCGAGGAGGAGGTGCCGAGCCCACGCCACTGGGTCAGTCAGTGGGAGGAGAGGCCGGGTGGCGGGGCAGAGAGGTGCGCAGTGCCCCTTCTGCCTGCCGATCGCCTGGGCACTAGGGCCTGCAGCTCTGCGGGTACCACACCGACACCGGCAGGGGACGCTCCTCCCTGGATGCCCAGCCTTGAGCCCCAGCGGGCGGCCAGCCCCCCCAGGGCCCCCGGCACAGGGAGCCCTGGCTTGGCTCAGGGTCGCGTGCCTCATGTCGCCCTCCAAGCACCCTCCACTCTCCCCTCGGCGAGCAGACATCTGCCAGCCTCCATGGCTGCCCGCTGGTGACCACTGCGTCCCCCGAGGTGACAGGCACCCAACTGGGGTCCTTGAAGGTCACAGTCCCAGGGTGAAGGTCATTGTCCCCGAGGTCTCCAGGTACCGTGAACACACCCAGACCGACCATCCCCAACTCACAGCTCCCCACCCGCACCCTCTCTGGCCAGTGCACCCTGTGTGGGGCGTCGATCGGGTAGAACTCATCATCAGTCTCTGATTAACTAAAAATCAGAAAATCAATTACTTAATAAGTGTCGTTGGTTTCATATGTGTAACCTGTGAAAACTCGAAGCCCTAAGGGGAAAGATGGGGATACTTAAAGGGTCCGTGGAGGACCGAAGAGGGGGACAGAGACGCAGGCTCCCGTGAAGACCTTGGCCCCCAGCCTCAGGGGTCAGGCACGTGAGAGATCTGCCCCACTCTCCTCGCCAGCTCGAGAGCAGGGACAGTGGGGGCTGGCCGCTCAGCACCCTGACCCCTGCACCTGGCCACACAGGCATGCCACAGTGTTTGCCGAATGACTGACTGAATGAATGGCTTCTTCCAACCGTCAAGTGTCCAACAGGAAAGTTGTTTCTGCTCCAAGGACCCGGGACGCTGAGTCTTGAGCCCAAATACAGGACCCCCTTCCCTAACGGCCGCTGTCTGCAGCCTCCCAGACCGACCCAGGGCTGCAGCTAGGAGCCCACTCTCAGCCCATCCCCTCCTGCTCCATGACACTGACTGATTCCTCCTGTCAAGACAGGCCCAAGGCACTCACATTCCCTGCACCCACCTGCACTGGGTTCGGGACACGCCACAATGGTGGCGCCGCCAGGGCCGAGGTCACAGCCGCCTCATCCCAGGAAGCCTGGGCCTCATGTCGGCCACTGCGGTGACACGGCTGCACGCTGCCCAGACTGAAGGCCCGGCCTTCCCAGGACAGCTAGAACGGTCCGGTCCTCGCTAGACCAATGGGACTGCGACCGGCCTCAACTGCCCCACTAGGCGTTCTCGTCTGTGAGAGCGGCCCAGCGGCAGCCTGTGTGCACCTTCTCAGTGAGCATCTCATCAGAGCCTGCTGACCTGCACGGATTACCAGCCCTCCTTGAAGAAGCACCTTTACCTTCAGACGCCCAGGGACCCGTGTCACCCAGCAGCGGCCCCCAGCATCCCCGGAGGCTGCGCTGGGAAACAGGTTCCAGCTTCCGAGCTGGCTACACCGCGTTCCCCCGAGCTCCTCTGGCCCCGCCTGGCTCCATGAAGCCACAAGGAAGCCGGGGGCCTGAGCAAGTACCAGAATCAACTGCAGATTAACACAGTTCTCCACGGCCCATCTGCTGGGATGTTCGTTCCTCCTGGAAATGAAGCCATGAGGCCTGGACGTGAGGGTTGTCTAATGACGTCTGCAGGTGGCAGTTAACCTGAGCGTGTCCAGCACTGGCAGGTTTAGTGGGCCAGACGAGGCCACACAGGTGTGCTGACCACACTGAGGAGACGGAAGGGGGTCGCGACTCACTGCGGAGCTGGTGAGGGGCCTGGGCATCATCTGGGTTCAGGCTGCTTTGCAGCTCTGGAAGTTCACCCCATTCCCTGGAGGCGGGGCGGCAGCCTCCCTGCTCCCCCAGGCTTAGCTGGAGGGAAAGGAACACCCACCCTTGGCTCTGTCGCCACTATGACCCCAGAGTGTCCGCCTGCCTGAGCTTCCCACCCAGGGAAGGGGCCTGACACTTGGCCTTGGGGAAGCAAGTGTTCCTAGTGGACCTGATGGCCTGGGAGGGAGAACTCTGGGGTGGGGAGGTTTTAAAGGTTAAGGTCAGGGGACAGGTGAGAGCTGGGCTGGACGGGGCAGACTGCGGCCATTCCGTGAGCGTTTTCGTGACCGTCAGCAGGTGACATCTGGCTGCCCTGCCCACTGAGGCCCTGTCCTAAAAGCTGAATGCCTGCCTCCCTCAAATACATGGTCAAACGAAGGGAAAAAGCATTCCAAACATATGATTAAAAGACGAGCAGGACACGCGAATGAACACTTCTCCCAAGGAGACACGCGGATGGCCCGCAAACACGTGCAAAGACGCGCAACATCGCTGACCCCAGGGGGGTGGAATCAGACCACAGGGAGATACTGCGTCCCACCCGTTCGGGTGGCTGTCATCAGACACACACACACACAGAACAACAAGTGTTGCTGAGAAAGTGGAGAAACTGGAGTCTCATGCACCGCTGGTGGGATGAAATATGGTGCAGACGCCGTGGAAACCACGATGAGGTCCCTCAAGCACGTAACGCAGAATCACCGCGTGAGCCGGCAATCCCACGTGCGGGGAAGCAAAGCAGGAACTCACACAGATATTTGCACACCTGTGTTCACGGCAGCCCCCAGCCTCGCCTCTCCCACAGATCTGGCTTGTAAACCAACGCTGATCAGCAGGCCTGCCTGAGATCCTGCACCCCCGCGCGAGGCTGGCGGCCCCCGCTCTTTGGGAGTGAGTTGGGGGCATCAGCCTTCCGGAGCCTGAACTTTGGAAGGTGAGCGGGATGCGGGCTTAGGAGTCGTGAAAGAAAAACACTGCAGCCGTGTCGGTAAACAAAGGATGCTGCGGCCATCAAGTCGTCAGACGCTCCCGCCGCCCCAGTGAGCGGGAGGGAGCCCAGGACGCAGACGAGCAGGCAGCCCGGCCCCTGCAGCCCCCCTCGGCGCCCCCTGGGGGACTCAGGGTGGGAAGGCACAGGACGCTGGCCCTGGGCAGCGCAGGGGCGGATCAGAGGAGGACTTCAGTGGCCCAGACCTTGCACCTTCCCACACACAGACAAGCGCTAACTTCCTTAACACGAGACCCCTGGTCTTCTTTAATTAACAGCCGTTTTTTGATGTTCCGACTCCCTGGTCTTTGTCGCAGAAACTCCTGTGTATATCTTGGCTCCTCCCCTGCCTCTCCGGAGCGCTTCCTCAGTCACCTGAGAGGCCGTCTCCCGGGCTCAAGTCCTCAGACAGTCCGACGAATAAAACATACTCTCAACTTGAAGGTTGTACTTTTTCTGCAGTCGACAGAGTTCGAGAATAAACATGAAAAGCTCTTGCACACACACGGTCACCACAGCTCTGCTCAAAACAGCCAAGAGGCAGGAACCGCCCAAATGCCCATCAGTGGGTGATGGATACAGACGTGGTCCGTCCATACAACGGAATATTACTCAGCCTCTAAAAGGAATGGCGTTCTGACACGTGCCACATCGTGGATGAACCGCGGACACCTCCTGCCAAGTGGAAGAAGCCAGACACAGAAGTCCACGTACTGAGCGATTCTGGGAAACGTCCAGAAAAGGCAACTGTGTGCGGACAGAAAACGGACTAGTGGTTGCCAGGGGCTGGGGGAGGGAGAGGAGGAAATAGGGTTTCCCTCTGGGGTAAAGAAAACGTTCTGGAACAAGGCAGCGGGGAGGGCTGCGCCATGCTGGAGATGTAAGGAACGCCACTGCAATGGACGCTTTAGCACGGCTAAAATGGTACACTTCGCATTTGGTCCGTTTTATCACAATAATTTTTTTTTTGAAGAATGGAAGTCAAAAAGGACAACCCAGGATAAATATTCCAGGTCTCCAGCCCAAACTCCCTAATCCACATTTCAGGCGGCAACTCAGGAGAATCTGCCTGCACCCTTGTTGCTGGGGACCTGGGGAAAGTTTTCTGAACCACAGCGGGGCCTCTTCCCCAGCAAGGTCACAGCCACACACCCCGCAATTCAGAGGCTTCTTCCCAGGGCCCCACCGGCCACAGACCCCCGCCATGTGGCATCTGCAGAAGCAACAACATTCCTTGAGAAAGGCTTCCAGGATGCCGAGAAAGGACACTTTGTTAAAATTATTTGCATTTTGATGTTTTTTCCCTCCTTTCTCAGTCCCATTCAGCTTTTTTGTTGCAAACATCAAATTGCCAGAATTCAACAGAAACAATTAACGTCTTGGGGCACTGGGGAGAAACAATTAGCCAATTAAAGTTTAATTACTGTGGATGCCGACCAAAAAAAAGCATGTAGGGCGAACCAGGACTAGCTGAGAACATGCAGCTCCCAGACACCCGGGTGGGGCCTGCAGGGCAGCCATGGAAGAGCGCGATGATGCAGACGTGTGTGGCCTACCCGACGCCCCCCACCCCCGACGACCGCCACCAAGAGGTCGGCCAGTCAATCCAACCTCCGTCCTCAGATGGGGAAACGGGCCGGAGAGGACCGCAGGAGCCTGCCCACGCGCAGGGAGGCTCAGCGGTCAAAGCAGGGCTTGGACGCAACGCTCCTGAACCTCCTCTAGCCCTGGCCTCCCCGTCGGATGTGACTGCTGCTCCCACGGCACCTGAGTCCCCTCCCCAGAAACAATCATAAGTGAGAAGGGCGTCCACAGGTACAGATCCGCCCCCAGGGGTCACGGAGTGACCTCCTCGGCCAACGGCCCCTCCCTGGGACCCCACAGCAGGGGACGGAGGCACGAAACCAAAGACCCAGAGGCTCCCCGGCCTCATGCACAGGCGCTGACCATCTCACACAGGGCGGCGGGCCCAGGTCTCCCAAAGCTCGCCGACTGCAGGGACTCAGCCACCGAAACCAAAGCTTCCTCCGCCTTCGCCCACCTGACAGGCGACGACGACCAGTGGTCCCTGTCTGGAGTGGGAGGCAGAGAAGACGCAGGATCAGCACCCGATGGGCTTATCTGACTCCGTGTGCGCGCACGCGTGTGCACGTGTGTCCGGTGGGCGAGCTCTCCCGGAAGCAGGTGGTTAACACGTCCTGAGGTGACAGTCCTTGAATAAGAGGAGGAAATGTTCCCAGAGGCCCGGAAAGCCCCCGCCGGCAGGCCTGCCTCCTGCTCCCCCGGGGCCGCCCGTGAGTAAGCAGTCAGCGCCGCGGGTGCTGCGGAAGCCGCGGCCGAACAGGCGGGCAGCGCAGGCGAGCTCGCGGCGGCTGCGGCGGCCGATGGGCATCGCGCAGGCACAGAGAGCCCGGGTGAGCGCGAGGCAGCCGCCCTCCGCAAAGTGACGGGCGGGCGCGGGCCGGAGGTCGGGCTGTCGGACGGATGCCCCAGGCCGCCTGCCACCTTCCTCCTCGCGCGGAGCCCGGAGGCCGCAATGGTCCATGAGGACACTAAACGGGGAAATGGGTGCAGGGCAGTGGGGCGGAGATGTGGGCAGGGCTGGCCCTGCAGGCCCCAGAATGGGCCAGAGACCGCACCGCCGCCGGCTGCCAAGGCCGCCACCGCCTGCTCGGGCTGGGCTGGTACAACGCGGGCACTGCCATCCACGGGACCCGCACGTGAGGACACACAACCACATCATCTCAAATCTCCCTCCAGCAGCTCTGAGATGGGGCTGACCTGCAGACCCATCGTGCAGAGAGGAAAACCATGGCCCAAAGGTGAGGCGAGCTGTGGTCACGCCCACTCCCCAGCATCACATTCTGTCCCAAGCCCCCACAGGTGTCTCAGCTGGTCCATCTTTACCTGGCTTCCAGAGCATCAGTACTCTCAAAGAATCCAGAGGGCAGGGGTGGGTGGGTATTCAGGGGAGAAGCCGGGACAAGAAAAGGGGTGTTAGCAACTGCAGGCCAGGTGGGAGGTCTGGCAAAGTGAACTGGCTTCCTCCCATGTGCCAACTCCAGTAGACTGTCGGGGTGCTGGGACGCCGTGCTGATGGGCTCAGTGGGAAGTGCTGGGATCGACAAGTGATGCCTGCCACAGGCACTGGAGGGGGTGACAGCATGTGCCAGGTGCTGCCCAGGGGGGTGGAGTGGGCAGAGGACAGGCTGATGAAAAAGGGGGTCCCAGGCAGAGAGGGATGGAACAGAGACAAGCACAAAAGCCAAGGGGGCCGGGGCTGGGGCAGCAGATCCAGGCTCTGGGCCCAACCAGGGCAGGGGACTGCTGATGGGCGGACAGTCGGAGGGACTGCGACGCTGGCAGCACGCGCCTGCCTCCCACATCCAGGGCAGACACAAGGCTGAGGCCTCCTCATCCCAGAAGTGTGACCAGGCCTGGCCCACCACCAGTGCACCCTCAGACCCAGCCTTCCCCACCCTCCCAAAGCCCCATTCCCAGAGAGGCGGGTTTCCTCAGCTGTTAGGGACCCATGGTTTCAAACTATGTTTTTAACCTCTTCCGAACACTGTCTGCAAGCAAAACATCAGACAAAATGCAATACAGAAAACAGATAAAAGTGGACTCACTCTGCTTCAGTGGCGCCCTGCCCTCTGCCTCCTCCTGGCCTCCCGAGAGGGCCCAGATGGTTCCAGATCCACTGAAGGAGGGAGTTATCTGCACCTGTTCTGACCTTCCTCAGGACAGACGTGCATTCACTGCTCTGTCCTTAAAGAGCTGCTGGTCAGCCCTCCCCTCCTGAATCAGGCCTCTTTTGGCCTCACCTCAGACAGCCCTCCTGACCCCGACATGGCCTCCTGGCCTCTACATTGCCTCCTGGCCCCCACACGGCCTCCTGGTCTCTACGCGGGCCTCCAGCCTAGCTTCCCGACCGCCTGCGGGTGGCGGGGTTCCACACGGCTGTCCGCGCCTTGTCCCTGCACACAGCTGCCTCACTTGGCAGAAGGGAAGGGGCAGGTGAAGCACATAAGAACTTGATCTCTGCCGTCCGCAGGACCCGAGCCGACCCCAGTGTCACCATTGCCACAGGACACGAGCGAGGTGAGTCCTGTCTGGGCCCCGGTTTCCGTCCTTCCTTCCTGAGGCCCCTGAAGACAGCCAGAGCTCGTGGATGCAGAGGACGTGGTTCCCGACGAGGCCAGCCCTTGGGGGGACACTGCACCCCCCTACTCCCGCACGCTAACTTAACAAGTGGCCTGTCGTCCCCGAAGCCGTGCTGAGGGGCAGGTTTAACGGCTTCGGGAGATTCTGAGCCCAGCAGAATGTCCTGATGGATAATAAACAGGAGCATTCCACACACTTATTAGAAGGTGCGCTCTGCTCCTTAACTCAAGCAAGAGAGACAGCCTCCTGGACCATCCCCTCGTGTTGTTAATCCACCCAAACAGGGGCCAAAGTGAGGCGCGCTGACCAGGCAGAGCTGCAGGTGCAGGGCAGCCGGGCTGGGAGGCGCAGGGAAGCAGCGCCAGACTTCACCTGACCCGGGTCCCTGATGTGGGCAGCGGGGCACCCCCGGGGAAGACCCTGGAGGGCCACCTGGACGTCCAGTCTCCCCAGGCCCCAGCGAGGCGGCTGGGCCAGCCTGGGCCTCCTGACCCACTGAGGGTGCCAGGGCCTTCTGCAAGGTGCCCCCCACCCCATCCCCACCAAAAGCTTCTTGGCTCCTCCAGGAGGATCCACGCACTCACACCAGGACAGACTGGCGCCCCCGCAGCTGGATTCCAGGCCCCTGGAGACATTAGTAAAGAAGGCACGAAGGTCCCTACGGCGAGGAAGCTCACAGCCCCACCGGGGGCGGTGACCCACGGCCCAGGCAGGGGAGGAGCCTACTCAGACAGCGGGCATCCGTGTGGGGAGGCAGCCCCACCGTTTCAAATACTGAGATCTGAGCACAGGCCCCAGGGAGGCGAGGACGGTGGGTGGGCGGGCGGGCCTGCAGTGGCGGGGAGGGCCAGGCGGGCCGAGGACACCTGCAGGGGAGCCCAGCGCTGAGAGACAGCTCGGGGGCAAGTCGGCGGTGGGTCCTGGGACGAACAGCCCAGGACCACGCGGAACCAGAGGCCGGCCGAGGCCTCCTGCAGGCGGGGGTTCACCCCTGGGCTCCCTCCTCCCTCCCTGCCTCCTGCCCACGGCCCCAGAGGTCAAGAGGTGACACGTCTCACTCCCACGTGGGAGACATGCTGACAGTGGCCATTGCACAGAGGACTATGCCCCCGAGGAAGACGGAAGCCCGCCAGCTCACTGACCACGGGTGGAGCCTTCCGTAGCAGCGCCCGTGGGGCTCCGAGCGGCGGGCTTAGTGGCCCTGCTCCCATCCTCCAGGGGAGGGAATCAACTTCAGGGAAAGCCACCTGCCCGGGGCCGCAGATGGGGCCGAGCTGACCCCAGCGGCAAACCCAGGGCCAGGCACTGTGCTGGCGAAGCCGGCCACGACCTCCCTGCCCCGCTCGTAGCAAACTCCCAGACAGGAGACGCTAACTAACCAAGGCCATGTGACCCTGTGCACGGCGCTCACCCTCTGAGCCTCCGCCTGCTGCTCTGCAAAACGGGTCCCGTGCACCGAGGTCGCCCAGCTCACAAGGCGGAGGTGAGGCTGCCATTTCGTGATGATGACTGTCTACCACCTCCAGGCCCTAAAAACCAGAAGGAAACCGCAGGGCCCTGCAGCCAAAGTTTCCAACCAGACTCCACACAGTGGCGTCCTGGGAAGACCCAGCTCGTACCGGCCACCCGCTCCGCCTTCCCACGCTCCTTCCCTTCCTGAACCCCGTGCGCCCAACAGGCGCCCAGAACAGGGCACACGGGGGACGTGAGAAGGGAAGGGAGCAGGCCCCGGGTCTCCGGCTCCCCACACGGGCCAACTCAGCATCTGGCTCCAGTCTCAGGCCCTTCTCTTGAACCGTAGCTCCAATCTTCCCCGACTGGACTGGTTTGAGCCGAAATCTAATACCTTTAATGTGACCCTTCGGGAAAATACCAGGGATGGTGGCCAACAAAAAACTTCCGGAACCAACGTTCTGGATCCTTCAGCTCCTGCTGGAGCTGCTGGAGCTTGCGGGGCGGGCTGGCAAGAAGAGGGACAAATCACTCATAAAAACGGTGTGACTGCGTGTTTACCGCCTCTCCGAGGACCTATGACATTGCTGCACCCTGGGCCGTCACTGACTTCGCTCTAGCCCTGCAGAAACAAAAGCTCAAAGAGCCCAAGGATGCGACGGTCCGACCCTCACTGGGTCTGACAGGAAGCCCTCCTCCCCACCGGCCGCCCCTCCATCCCCGCTCCGGATGAGAGAAGGTCCCAGAAGGACAGCGCAGTGCGCGGGCCTGGCCAGCTTCCCGGGGACAGGGCTGCCCCCAGGGCTCCCGCAGCCTCTCCAGGGGGCCCCCGCCTGCTGTCCGTCCCAGACAACATGGGGCTGCCCCTCCTGGCACTCCTCCTGGGTTTAGAAAACCCTTTCCTGCAACTTCGAGCACCCCGAAGCATCAGCTCCTCTCTGCACCCGTCCCAAAGGGAAGGCGGGAAGGGGACGCCCAGAGGCCAGAGCGGCAGGAGGAGGGCCCTGCTGGTTCTGGAAACAGGCGGACGCCAGGCAGCCCGACTCCACACAGCGGTTTCCTGGAGAGGAGTTCTCCCTCCCCAGCAACGGGAGCTTGCATTGCAGCCGCCTCCACAGCGCCCAGCCCCCTCCACGCCGAAGTCACGGAGGCAGGGCCCCGGTGGCACGGCTGAGGCAGAGCCGGCCGGCGCCCGGGGAAGAGTCTCACCGTCTCCCTCCTTTTTCCACCATTAACCACACAACAGCGAACCTGCGTGACTCTCGGAGGACAAAGGTCATGTGAGCCCTTCTGTTTTATCTCTCGCACAGTAAGTGCTTAATAAACACTCGGTGAATTGAAGGCTTAATGGAGAGATGAGTGGAGGAACCAACGAATGAACGACCCTTCCCTTCCCGAGGGGCGACCCCGACAACGTGAGAGCCTTGGGAAGCAGAGAAGCAGCTGTTTAGAAAATGACCAGCACAAAACCTAAACCCAGACAGGACCTGCACACCATAAACTTCCTTAAACAACAGCAAAGGAAAAGGTGCAGCTCAGTGGCGGAGCACGTGCTTGGCAGGCACGCAGTCCTGGGTTCAGTCCCCAGCACCTCCATGAAAATAAATAAACAAACCTAATTACCTCCCCTCCAAAAAACATTTTTAATTAAAATAATAATAACAGCAAAGAAAAAGATCTGGGGATTTCCAAACCAGCCTGAGACTGACTAACCGGCTATCCCACGAGGGTCCCTTTCGCTCCAGAATCCCGTGTGTGCAGGTGCAAGACAACCAGGCAGAAAGCCAGCAGGGAACCTCGCCCCTCAAATCCCTGCCCTGCGGTCCCCGCGGCAGACCACTGAGAGCCGGCCCCTTTCCCACGCGTCCTAACACAAACCCCAGCTCCGCTCTCACCCGGGCCCAGGCAGGCTCCAGTCAGCAGAGACCAGAACTGCCCCCAGAGATAGATCCTCCTGCCCCGCTGGGCTGGCAGGCGCGGGCGGCAGAGCAAGCTGGCATCCCTGCGGCCGGACATCCCCGAGCACCGCCGGGCACCGCTGGACAGGCGGGGGTGAGCCCGCAGGGCCGGGCTCCTGGGCCGTGGGGACCTTGGCAGCGTCCGCTGTCTCTGTGCACGGAGGTGACTGGTCCGCAGGCCCGTCCTCATAAATCACACCTGAATGAGAGGCCCAGGCCCCCCAGACCTGCTCCTCACCCAGCAGGCCGGAGCCCCGCGCTGCGCCCCTACCCGCCGTCAACCGCGGCGCTTCCCAGAGGCACTGGGGCGGGGACAGTCCCCGTGTTCGGATACCCGAGCAGGGCAGACAGCTGTGTGGCCGGGGGGAGACGGGGCCCTGCTGGTGTGTGTTTTCCAGGGTGTCCCGTCCCCAGATGTCAGGAGGGACTTGCCGAGCGAAACAGGCCGTGGTCCGCGGCTCCCATGTGGGGAGCACGTCTCGGCGCCCAGCCTCTCCCAGCCCCTCATCAGACGCAACCCGGAGCGCGGACCGCCGGGAAGGAGAGTGGCACGGGGACACGCAGTCAGAGGGAAGGGAGGACGCGGCGGGCAGGCCGCGCTCCCACCAGGGCCGCCTCCCCGGGCAGCGCCAGCAGCCTCAGGAGGCCCGGTCCCAGCCCGGGCGGCCTCCACACACACGGACACACGGGCCAAAGGGAGGTGCGGCCGAGAACCAGAGCCAGCCCCTGCCATGCACCGGGCGCCGAGAGCACACACGCACGGGTCTGCGTGCTGCTCAAGAGACCTCGGAGGGCACGGGCCTCGTCACCAGCTTACAGACAGGACTTGGAAAAAGTCACCTGGGCATGGCCGCCACGGGTGACAGCAGGGCTGGGGCTTGAATGCAGCCTTCAGGGCTCCGCGGTCCGTGTGCTGAGCCCCGCCCCACCTCGGGCTCTGATTCCCAAAATGCAGATGTTAAGTCTTCACGAAAAAGTAACAGCAAAGAAATAAGAGAGAGGGGCTGCCACCCAACCACAGGGGTCGGCTCCATTTCAAGCAGACCTGGGGGCGGGGAGGGCACCGCAGCGGCCACAGCGCCGCCATTTGACGAGCACCTGCTCCAGGTTGGGCACCACGCCGAGGGCTCCCAGCTCCACCCACTCCTCGGCAAACCGGGAGAGGTCAGAGTCACTGGGTCATCTGCTGAGGTCGTCGGCCATTCTGTGGGCCCAGACTTTGGACCAGGTCCCTCTGACCCAACAGAAGAGCAGGGGCAGGACCAGGCCAGCTCTGGGCATCGCAGCACTCTGCCAGCCCTGCCGCTCCCAGAGCCCGGGGACCCTGCGTGCCGTGCCTCCACGCCGGGCTGGGCGGGTCCCTCGCCGCCACTCCGTCCCCAGCACCCACCTACACCGGGACTAATGGTCCAAACCCACTGCACTCCGGGCTCGCCCCATGCGGGCCCTCTGTGTGGGGGTCAAACCACCCACCGCCACGGGGGCTGCCCCCTTGCTTGGTGCTCACCAGTCAGCAGGCCCCACGACGAGCGTTTCACCCAAGTTTACATGCTCCCTGCATCCCTGCACGTGGCTGCAGCCAGGGGAAAGGAAAGCGGGGTGCAGACCAGCGGGCGTCTGAGCGTCACAGCGGGCCAAGCTGGGGAGCTTGGCGGGGGTCTAGCCCGTCTTTTTCTCCATGCGATTATTTTAAATACCAGTGTGTGTATGAGTGCATTTGTGAAAGTGTGTGTGTGTGTTCCGAAGGGCCTTCCCTGGTGCTGTTCACAAGGAGAGGGAACAGGAGAGAGATTCTAATCCATGTGGAAGCCACTCTGAAAACGGAGAAGCCCGCGTAGGGGAAAGGACTGGCCAGCAGGGCTCCACTCACGCTTCCGCGGCCCCCGCCCCAGCACCGAGCCCCGGACAGAGGAAGGCGTTAGGGCCTGAGTCCAGACCGGCGCCCTGCAGCCGGAGGGACCTGGGTGAGTCATTCAGAGGAAGAGAAGCCTCTGAGAGCTGACTGATTACACAGAGGTGGGCCCTTGGACAAGGTTCCCCAATCTCATTTCTAGAGATTTTCAGACCCAAAGGAGAGTCTGTCAGACCCAGGAGGCTCATGGGAAAGCCCCAGTTACTGACGCTAATTCGACACTTGATGGCACTTCAAATAAAGGCTCCTCCTGGAACTGACTTCTCAGCATTTGCAGCTGCAGATACAAAATTCCCCTTGCACTGCATGAATCATGCAGCCATAGAACCCGCCTCAAACACCAGGTCCCCGATAACAGCCCTCAGATAAAGCAGGCAGTAAGCGTCTTCTGACAGCTCCCAGCAGCAGGCGGGAACTCGCCCCAGGTAGTCCGGGGCCATCTTGCAGAGCCGGTGCCAGCAGCAGGCCCTTCGCCAGCAGGCAGGGGCTTGGAGACACCGGGACCCAGGGCAGCGGGGAGCCGGGCTGACTCCAGCCCTCGGCCCCAGTCCACCACCGAGAGACCTCGCTCCTGCCCCCATCTTTTCAGAGGGACCTCGGGGCTGCAGTGCTTCCTGGTGGGACGTGTCACCCTGCGCTGGACTCTGAGCCCAGGATCACCAGGAAGCCGCGAGGAGCCGCAAGCCCCACCTCGGCCTCTGTGCTGCCCAGCCCCAGGCCGCCCTCACCTGTGCCGGCGGGACGCTGCAGCACCGCTGCCAAGTGACACTCCCCGAGAACACGGGGAGCCGCCCCGGGCGATCTGCCCCAGACCTTGGGGACCACCTCCAGGCTCTTGGGTGTTCAGATAACCACCCTCCTTGCCCGATGCCTCCTCAGAGCTGGGGGAGATTGTTTCAGGTACAACCTCGATGCCTCCTTTCGCAGAGTGGCACAATGAACGCGTACCCGCACCATGTCTGCCGGCCCCGCCCCCTCCAGAGCAGGTGCTAACATTGGCCCGTCATCCCATGATGAGTCGGAGATTTGAGGTATAGGAAATACATGCTCAGGGCTGCTCAGACAGCAAGGCCGGGCCAGGGGGATCGCCGTTCCGTGCCCGTCTGTGCCCTGCATCCCCCCCATCCTCCTGGCTCCGTGACGCCCTCACCCAGAATGGCTGGAGAGGCAAGAGGGGCCACCCGCCGCCCCCAGCCCCCGACGTGCCCCCTCCTGTTTGTGACACAGCCCAGCCTACACCTGCCCAGCGTGGGCTCTGCGTGGAGAGGCCAGGCCCACCTGCCGCGGAGCTGGCGCCAGGCGAGACCACTCACCTTGCCAAAGTCTCGGACGTCGAAGAGGTCGAAGGGGTCAAACAGCTCGCTGTTTCTTAAGCCAAATTTGTCGTGGCAGACTTTAAGGAAGGTACGTATGTTCTTCAAACACAGGAACTAGAGGAGAGAAGGGAAGATTACTCAGCTTGCACAATCTGTGAGGGCAGCAACGCTGCCAGCAGCAACCTCTGCTTCCGTGTGCCAACAGGGACCACCACCTCCCTGCGCAGAGGACGCCCTGCTGTCACAGGCGGCCCCGCTCGCCCGTGCGCGGGGATCCACACGTCTGAACACTGAACAACATACGCTGGTTTTCAGTCAGCGCGCACACGTGCACACGTGTGTGATGCCTTCCTGGGCACGGACACGCCCCGTTTCCTGACACGTGACAAAGCCCCACGGAAGCCGTGTGGACCGGGAGCGGCACACACACCAGACGCAGCAGGGGCTGGTGGTGCACAAGGCCGAAATCCACTTCCCAGATCGACACTGGGGTCCCTCCTCCACCCGGCAGCCAGGCACCTGCAGTGGGCTTGGCAACACAGCCCAAGCCAGGGGGATGGGGCAGGCGCCGACCCGGACAGCCAGCTTCCAGTCCCCGTGGGAAAGAGCTGGTCAGGACGTGGGGGCAGCAGGCCTTGGGGTCACACAGCCCCGGGTTCGAATCCTGTCGATGATTCTAGCGTGCGGGACCTGGAGAGAGTGGCTTCCGCTCCTGAGGCCTGGCTGCCTAACAGGACGGGCCTGGCTGGGTTAACTGTGTACCCTGATGGCAGAGTGGGCGTTAGGTACGTGGGAGCCATCAGCCCACCCAATCCAGCTTGGGGTGGGGGTGACCGAGGGGTGAGGACTGCGGCGCACACAGCTGAAGGGTAACCCGGGGTCTACCAGTCGTCCTCATCCATAAGCAGCACTAAGGGCCCAACAGCCCGACTTCAGGAGACCTGCCGAGAGCCTGGGACTGCGTGCCGGAGAGTCAGACCCATGGACAGACTTAGATGAAGGACAGGCCAGAATCAGAAGTGACGGCAGGTCCAGCGAGAACCTAGCTACGCCGAGAACTTCCATAGGGCAGGTGCCCCAACAGAGACACCAACCTCCCCGCCGCCCGCCCCCAACGGGCGACACGCCCAGGCCTGGAGCAGCCTCTGCGCTGGGCTGCCCCATCCTGCTGGCCCGGGCGGGTCACTACCACAGCCGACACCGGCTCCAAGGTTGTGCCCTGTTAACCATCCTGTGTGTGTGCGTGTGTATCTGGGTGTGTGCGTCTGAGTGTGTGTCCGTGTACAATTCTCCTGAACATGTGAGAGTAACCTGCAGATGTGACCTCCTTTCCCCCAAACATACGAGCGTGGTTCCTGAGAACGAGGACGCCCCCATCCACGGCATCAAAGGCAACACCAGGAGATTAACATACACCGACCCCGCCCCGCCAAGAAACGCCCTGACGTTTCTTCCACACAGGAAGGCAAAGGAAGCAAAGCGTGCTGACAGAAGTAAAAGACAGCCCGGCCCAGGGTCCCGCCCCGTCACACACGGCGCTGGTCAGCACGTCTCTCGTCTCCATGAACCTGGAGCAGGGCCCTCCAGCAGAACTTTCTGGAGACGGAAACGCTCCGTATGGGTGCTGAGGGCCGGGCAGCCACGCACACGTGCCCACCGAGCACTCGGAACGCGGCCGGTCCCACTGAACCACCGCACTTTTCATTTAACTTTATTCTAATCCATGTAAATTTAACAGCCACGCTGGCTACAGCTACTGGCTTGGACGTGTGGACCTAAAACTCTCCCAGCCGTGCCTGCCCTGACACTGCAGACACAGAAGGACCAAACTCACGGGATTCCACTTACACGAGGGACCCAGGACAAGGAAATCCACAGCGACAGAAACAGGGTGGGGTGGGGGGAGGGGGTCCAGTGTTTACCAGGGACAGAGTTTCTCTTCGGGATAACGAGCAAGTTCTGGAAACAACGGCGGTGATGGTTATGCAGCATTTTCGGGAAGGCTCCCCATGCCACCCAACTGCATTCTTAGAAGCAGTTAAAATGGTATATTCATGTTTTGCGTATTTGACCCTGATAAGAGAACTTAATGGAAAAAACAGAGAGACACAGAGAAACAGACCGCAGGGAGGAGGCTGGGTGAGGACGGAGGTGATGCTCCCGAGCCAGGGAAGCCACCAGGAGCTGGGAGAGGCCTGGACAGGCGCTCCCACGGAGCCCCCAGGGAGGAGCTTGCCCCGCGGACACCACGCTCCCGGACTCCCAGCTCCCTGCCTGAAAACGCGCCAGGTGCTTTAAGCGCCCCGCCTGTGGACACCAGCGCGCAGCCTGCAGACGGAGGGGCCGGGTCCGGACCAGAGCCCACCTGGCACCCCCGCCCGGCCCTGCAGCTTCAGACCCTCCTGCTCCCGCCCGGTCCCCCCACTACACCCCCTGCCGCCCGCAGGACGGCTGCAGCTTCCAGTCTGGCTCCACTATTTTTTGCACACCACTCGTCTCTAATTGCCGCTAAGTGTGTATTTTAATTCCGCCTCAGCCTCCCATTTTTAGAGCTAATTACACAGCTCCTAACCATAATCGCAGGTGGCCAGCCAGGCTTCCTTTCGGGGGCTCAGAATGGGGCAGGCTCCCCATGGACACAGCGTCTGCCTGGCCCGGCCCTGCCCCCACTGTGGCCACTCAGGCCCCTAACCTTCCAGAACCGCCCCAAGCCCTCCCTGGGCTGGCACTGGACAACAGCTGTGCACACGGATTCGGACCTCGGGCCAGGGACTCCGCGGGACTGGGAGAAACCACCGGGCTCCACGGGGGGGGGGGGGGAGTGGGCAGCAGCCGCACCCCCATCCATCCACGGGGCTCCTGGGTCCTGGTGCTGCCTGCCCTGGCCTCCCACCAACAATTACCCCATTTTACAGGTAAGGAGAACTGAGGCCCAGAGAGCGGAGAAGGTTGGCTCCAGATCAGAAGGCAGCAGAGCTGAGACTGGAGCCCGTGTCTGCTCCAGAGTGGCGCACGCCCTTTGGGGGGACGGGGTCTGTCTCCAGAATGCCCTGGGTCCCAGTCCCTTCTGTCCGGTGTACGTGCCAACACTCTCTCACGCTAAAAGTGGCTAGAGTAGGTGATACGGTCATGATCGCTGTACAATGAGAGAAACTGAGGCCCAGAGATGGAGACGGGACAGGACGGGACAGGCCCCCTTCTCTTTCCGCTCAGCAAGGGCAGTGGGTAGCCGCTGCTTCTGCTGTTCACGTCCACTCCCTGTCCTCCTCTGCTCCGTCCTCACCACCCCTGGGCCCGGCAGGGTGTGTGGCCAGAGCCCAGCCAATCAGAGCCCCGTGCTCCCTCACTCACATCAGGGGTGGCTTCAGATTCTGGAAGAGAGACTCCTGAAGGTACAAGTGACAGGACGCTGGGCCAGAGCGGCTGCAGGGACGTCCCAGCCACAAGCAGAGCGACGGTGGAGCAGGGGGCCGGGGCCAGTGTGAGCCAGAAGCTGCCCATCCGTGTCCTGTGGCCACGGAAGGCCTGATGGGCGGCCGTGTTCCCGTGGCTTCAGGGCCGAGCGGCATTCTCTCTCCTCGGCCAGAGGGGCCCTCCACAAAGGGCGGTCACTGCTTCACCAGCATCCAGAAGCTCGGCCTCAGAAGTCCAGCCGAGTGGCCACGATAAGGGTCTGTCCCCAAAATCTGGCCCCGCGGCAGGCGGCCCAGCACGGGGGCAGTGCCACTGCGGCAGGCAGCCCAGCACGGGGGCAGGGCCACTGTATTTGTCTAGGGCACCCCGTGGGTGTGGGCTACCCCCCCCCCCGCTTCCCCAACCCCAGCCACAGCAGGGCTCTCCTGGCCTTGAGCAGTGCCTCGTTCGGGCCCAGCTGCTGCGTGGAGAGGCGGGGCTGCCTGTGTCCCGGACACGTCAGCCCCTGATTTCGGGCCCTTTCCAGTCTCCTCGGACCTAATCAGGCTGAAATCAGATTAGCGTGAGGACACAGGCTCCCTGGCGCAGCAGGACAGGACAGCCCAGGCCTGCTGCTCACTGTCACCTGTCACTCAGCTGTCCCGGGGCCCCAGCATGGGGACCCTGGATGTGAGAAGCAGAGCAGGGCCCTGAGGACACGGGCTGGATCTGAGCCTCGAGGTCCCCGTCCATCCCTGGGGAAGGCTTCCTGGCCCAGCTCCAGTGGCTCCACTCTGGCCACTTGGCAGCCACCCTGCTGATCGGGGAGATGCTGCCAGGGACACCCCCAGCCCGTGGGAGAGACATGGAGGTCCTGCCCCACCGGGCAGGCAGCCTTCAGGCCCCCGAGGCCCCTCCCGCTGCCCCTCCCTGGGCGTGCTGTCCCCCCAGGCAGGGCTGGAAGGAGAGCCCCGGAGGGCAGGTCCCTCCGCAGCTCATTCACACGCCCGCTGCTCACGCATCCCAGCTCTGAGAGGCAGCAGCAAACAGGGAAACTGAGGCACGGGAAGCTGAAGCCCCTTGCATGAGGTCACATGGCAGCTGGCTTTGGCCGGGGATCTGCCATTTGAACGTACGTGGCCCGGGCACCGGGCAGGCAAGGGAGGGAGGTGACAATGGCAGCCTGTGCTCCAGTGACAAACCCACTGACAGCCTGCGATGGCCCCCGAGGTGTGAGCCGTCGCAACCCCATTCCAAAGACGGACAAAGCGAAGCTCAGAGCAGTGACACGGTGGGCTCGCATTCATGCCGTAACGGTGCAGAGGCACTGATGACCACAGGCCCCTACCTGAGGAGGGAGGGAAAGCACTGCTGAAGAGGAACAAGGCGGGGTCTGAGCGTCCAAGGTGGGCTGGCTGCCCTGCCCCTCGGAGCCCCCAGGACGCCGGGCACCCCGGGGCTGGACTCTGGGATGGGACTCACCCCTCTGTGCAGGCCTGACTCCTGGCTCAAGGCTCATCACTACGAGGGGCTGCACTCTGGTGCCCTGCCACCCCAGAGTCTCCAAAGCTCTCGTGTAGCAAAGGTTTCCACGGTGCCAGGCTCCTGGCGAAGGGCTGTGCTGCTCACGGCAACCAGGAGCCATCGCAGAGAGACTGAGGCCCAAGAGGCTGCCCAGCCCTCCCAAGGTCACCCGCAAGGAGGTGACAGAGCGGGGACGGGTCTGGGTCAGCTGAACCTCCAAGGCCAGACTCCTGGCCTTCGCTCCATCCCTACAAGGAACTTTTACTCTGAGCCCCAGTTTGCAGGGGTGGAAACTGAGGCTCAGAGACAGCACTGAGTTTCTTGAAATATTTCAACAAGTGGCACTAAAACTGCGCTTGGTGACGACAAGTCACTTTGCTTCCTCTGGAGCGAAACGAACTCCTGGGGGGCCAGGCGGCGGAGGCCTGTCGATCAGATGCTCTGACTGGCAGCCAATGACAAGGTCTTTGATCAATAAGACATGGGAAAATGAATTAATTCCTTGTTTATTTATGCTATGCTCATTCAAAACCCATTTTAAGTGACCTCATCACTATTTAATAGACGCTGCCTGCTGGACTGGAGCTTTCAAATTTGGGGCCCTTGGGGTAAATAAACAGGTGGCCTTGAGGTGACAAGCTGGCCAGATGCTCTGTAGGGGCGGGGCCTGGGACCCTCTTCTCCCCCACCTGTGCCAAACACCTGGGCAGCGGCCCACAGCAGGGGCTCGGAATCTAGCGAGGGAATGAATGAACAAATGGTCGATGGATGACCGTCTACGGCGCATTAACCTTGTCTCTGAAACGGCCCTGCTTCCGCCACCCAGCAGGGATCCCGTGACGGCTTCAGAGGCGTCCAAGGCCCCACAGATGGCTGCAGCCACGTGGGTGGCAGCTCTCACTTCCAGAAGCATCTCCTCCAAAAACAAGCAGGCAGGGGGAACGTGGGGTCCACGACCACTGACTCCCGCACACGTTAGCACTGCCCGCCGGCTTCTGTGCCCTGGCCGGGCATAGCGCCTCGCTCGTTCATCCAAGGACAAACCCCCAAGCTGGGATCACTCATCACCCACCTCACAGCTAAGGAAACAGGGAGGCCCGGATCTGGGTCTGTCCAACCTCACGGCCCCAGCTTCCCACACCGTCGGGGGCCGAGCCGCCAGGTCTGCCCGTAGCACTGGACGCAGGGGGCCTCCCCGGGGTAAAGGCCAGCGCGGCTCCAGCTCACCGGCTGCTCCACGCAGGCCCAGCCGGAGATGTACTGAGCGGCTCGGGGACTCGATGACGTCCGGACAATTTAACAGGAGCACCTCCTCCACGGAGGGCACCTCCTTCACTTCTCACGCAGCGGAGACCCGGAGACAGAGACACGCGGTGCCCGCGGGCTGACGGATGAACTCCTACGGACTTCATGCAGGGCCCGAGATACCGAGGTCTTCCAGGGCCCGGCCTCGCCCCACGCCAAGGGCAGGCCGTGAGGGACAGCGGCATCCTGCTCACTGCTGTGCCCGCCACTCGCCGTCGGGCCGCTCTGAGAGAGCCTGGCACTCAGACGTGCTGCGCCGCCGTCGGGTGGAATTCCACTTTCTCCAGTGGCATCGTCAGCAGCTGGGCCTGCACCGGGAGCAGAGCTCTGTACACCCGCGGTCTGCTCGCTGCTCTGCACGGCTCACGAGCTAATACGCGCTCCCGTTTCACAGGGGGAGACACGCCCTGGGGTCCACCAGGTTCAACCCGCAGTGACGGGAGGGTCAGCTCTGACCCAGCTGGTCTGGTCCAGTCTGCCATGAAGCAAGACACCTGCCGCGAGGGACCCCCAGCGCCATGGACGGGGAAGCCCACCTGTCGGGGTGAAGGCAGCTGCACTGATCTCCTAGGGCTGATGCCTCCCTCTGTCTCATCCCAGCTCTCCTGGGAGGACGGTGCTCCCCAGGGATGCGGGCCCCTCCTCCTCCCGCCAAGACTACCAAGTGTGATTCAAACTGCGCTCAGCTGTTCACAACAGCCAAGACAGGGAAGCAACCAAAATGCCTGTTGACAGAAGACTGGGTAAAGGCGTTGTGGTGTATTTATACAATAGACCACCCCTCGGCCATAAAAAAGAATGAAATAATGCCATTTGCAGCAACACGGATGGACCTGGAGATGGTCATTCTAAGAGAAGCACGCCAGAAAGAGAAAGAAAAACGCCATATGAGATCACTAAAGTGTGGAATCTGAAAAAAAGACAAACTTATTTACAAAACAGAAGCAGACTCACAGGCGTAGACACAAACCTAAGGTCACCAGGGGCAAGCGGGTGGGAAGGGGTAAAGCGGGGGTTCGAGGTCTGCAGCCACCAACTACCACACACGAAACAGAGTCAACGAGGTCCTCCTGCGCGGCACAGGGAACTGCACTGAGCCCTGAGGTAACAGACGGTGAAAGGGGCGTGAAAAGGAACGTACGCACGCGCAGTGTGACTGAACCGTGACGCTGCGCACCAGAACCCGAGACAACGCTGTAAGCTGACTACACTTCAATCCAAAAAACCCGTGAATAGGGAGGGTGTATCTCAGCGGCAGAGCGCGTGCTTAGCACGCACGAGGTCCTGGGTTCAATCCCCAGTGCCTCCGTCAAATTAAATAAATGAATCTATCAATAAAATGTTTTAAAAAACACACTTGGCCTCTTCCGTGCTGGAAGAGGGGGTCCCTCTAAGGCAGACCACAAGTCCACCTCAGCAAGCCTCCTGACCTCTGACCCCTGATCCCGGAACCTCCTCCCACAAGGACGCCTTGACCCATTTCCGATGCCCTCTGGCCCCTTCCAGGAGCACCAGGCGGGGGCCTTGGCCTCCCCACACCCCGCCCCCGGCTACTCCCCTCCTCTCTGGTCTGTAAGAAGGCGGAGGCTGCTGCACACCCGGTATCTCTGGGGATGCGGCCCAGCTGTGCTCAGCCAGCTCCTTCCACGCACCTCCCACCTGCTCGCCAGCCCCAGACAACTGGCGTCGTGAGACCAGGAGGGGGCTTCCCAGTGAAAATGCAGAGGGGGCTCAGGTGAGTCACAGGAAGCAGGTTCTGAAAGGTGAGGAGGCCAGCTTCCAGCAGGAGGGAGGCACTCTGGCAGCCAAGCCAGGCAGGGCTGTGCCAAGATGCTGACGGCGGCGAGGCCTCCCCATCCTGATCTCAGTGCACTTCCTCATCAACGCGTGAGGGGAAACTCACCAAGAACAACAGTCCTGGAGAAGTATGACCTTGGAAGTCTGGGCAGAGCGGGTGGCTGGCGGAGGAAGCTGCGTCCTCGGCTTTGTCCGCAGTCAGCACTTACTGAGTGCCTACTGTGCGCCAGGCCCTGCCCCGGGTCCCAGACTCAGAGAACACAGACGGAGGTACGGCAAGAACTCCTCTGAGCCCGCAGCTGTCCGAGGAAAGAATCAATGATTTCCTCTCTGTACGGGATGGGAAATTGTTCCCAGCAGTCCTCAAAAGATCCAGCGCTCCAGCTAATGGCCTGTTTGAGCCGGAGGGATAAAACGTGGCCCGCCTTATCAAGACTTGAAGGTCAGGGTCAAACCAGAGGGTTTCTGCAAAGCCAACAGGAAATTGCTTTTCGAGTAGTTCTCTGTGCAACCAACATCGCTAAGCCAGCTTCCGAACGCCGGAGGGTTCCACTCCACCATCCTTTTGCTCGGGTCCTCGGGCAGGCGAGGCTCAGACAGATCAGCTCGGCTGAGGGGGTGCCCTTCCCCACCCCAGAAGCCCCGAGCCAAGCCATTAACACTGGCTCACAAGCCCTGTGACATCGCCCTTGTCTCTGCCACCTCATTTTCTCCATCTCTCCCTCTTTCCTGACAGTGGCCTCAAGGTCAACATCAGAGCATCCACCCTCACACTCGTCCACCCCCATCCCTCCCAATCTGGCTCCAGAGAGACCCCACAGAACACACTGTTTCAGTGCCCCCTGCTCCCACCTGCTGAAACGAAAGCCAAATGCATGCCTTAATGGCCCGCCTGCCCCAGACCAGGGCTCTCTGGTCTTAACGAGCCAGTCTCCTCACCACGCCTTCCGGCTGCGCTGGAGTGGTGACGGGGAAACAGCTGAAGCACCAGACAGCTTCCGAAACCAGAGGACAACAGCAAGCATCTCTCCACGTTTGGGACCAAAGGCCAACCCAGCCCTTCCCGGGTGAACACGGCGCGTGGGGGCTGGGCCCCTCCCCTGCAGGAGGCCCCACGCCAGCCACGCATGCAGCCGAGGGTCACAGCTCTTCTGAGACAAGCAGCCAAGAGGGCAGCCTTTCTACGAGGGACTGGGAAACAGGAGTGGGCACGTGGGGAAGGTCAGAGTGGGAGGCGAGGTGGGTCCAGGTGACTTTTCACTTGGAAGAGAGCCCCTGGGGCTTGCCAGATGCACCCGCCCCCGCCCTCCGCCTCCCCTCCTGGGGAGGCCCACAAAGCCCTAGTCGCAGGAGGGCGGCGTCACCTCCTCCCCAGCAGCTGGTGGGCTGTGAGGCCACGGGCCCGCCATCTCCCCTCTCCAACCTCAGCGTCCTCACCTGCGCAACAGAGCCGCCACCACAGTGAGTCCTGTTCCCCGTGCCAGGGAGCACCCCTGGGGCTCCAGGCAGGTCAGCTCTGCAGACACTAACGTGACCGTCCAAGTAAAGAACTGCCCCCTTTTACAGGTAAAGAGGTTGAGGCTTGAAGAAGTTGTTTGCCAAGTGCAGTGGCTTGAAAGGCAGTCCCCAAGAAGATGCCATGCCCTGACCCCCAGAGCGTGTGACTATGACCTTATTAGGGAAAAGGGTCTTAACAGACGTAATTAAGGATCTTGAGATGAGACCACCCAGTGGGTCCTTCTAAGAGGCACACAGAGGAGAGGTGCAGAGAGAGGAGGGGCTGGAGGATGGAGCAGTCAGGGTGATGCAGCCACAGCCCAGGAACACCCGGGCCACCTGGAGCTAGGAGAGGCGGAAGGACCCGCCACCCCTGGAGTGTCCTGAGAGATCCCGGCGGCACCTGGATCCGGACGTCTGGCCCCCAGAACCGGGCGGGAAGGAACTCCTGTGGACGGCAGCATGTGG
The DNA here is from genome assembly GCF_048564905.1 of Vicugna pacos. Lineage (NCBI taxonomy): Eukaryota > Metazoa > Chordata > Mammalia > Artiodactyla > Camelidae > Vicugna > Vicugna pacos. The sequence goes on from NC_132990.1 coordinate 78,361,741, forward strand.
CCTGGGGTCCCGTCCCAGCAGCCCGAGGTTCTGGCCGGTGGGAGGTGCCCGGAAGCCCTGAACCATTCGTTCCACGACCTCAACACTACAGGCAATGTCCCACCCGCAGGCCCTCATCAGAGGTCTAGGCAGTGGACGGATGGCTGATGAACAGACGAATAAAGAGGGTTCCAATGAGAAACTGAGGCAAAACCCCTGGTTTCTCCCACCTGCCGTTCCTGCTGCTTACAGGTTTCCCCGTGGCCCTACTCAGCGGGGGGCCCCAGACCCCAGACCTGGCACCCTGGGGCCCTCAGCAACTGTGGTTTTGACCCCCAGGGCCAACCTACTTGCAGGGCCAGGGCCCCAGAGAGAATCCAGCCAGGTAGCGAAGTCAGGAAGCGCCGTGCTGGGCCCCACCCCCGCCCCCTTGCCGCCCCTGCTCTGGACATCATGGGACCTGGCTCCAGCTTTGGACCCCAGATTGGGGTGGGGGGCTCAGCAGACCCAGACAGCTTTCAGGCGGAGACATCTGAGTTCACAACCTGACACCTCCCCCGGCCACACCGTCCTTGGGTGCTCCGCCCACCATGACCCCAGCTCTAGGCTGACCGCCCGTCTCAGGCCCCCAGACCTGCCTGTCCACGGCTGCCTCCCAGTCTTCTTTGGGAAGGTGCCTGGCTTGAACACCCCAAAAGCAGGGAACCAACACCGGCCACCCCAGGAGGAGGACCCTGCTCAGCGAGCCACGCCCCTGCTCAGCCAGGGGCTGGAACCAGCACCCAGAGGCAGCCGAGATCCCCTCACACGCAAGTGGCCTCCCACGTGCGGGAAACCAGCGCGGTACAGGCGGCATGTTTAAGGTCTCATCACCCGTCACGGACACCAGAGACGCACATCCTTCTCCAAGGTGCCACAAATGCTGCAGGAACTGTCATTCAAGGCCCACACTGGGCGCTCAGAAGTCAGCACACATCACTGCGAGAAGAGAGGACAAGATGTCACGTTCCGTTATCATCCCCACGGCTCCCAGCAGCTCTGAGAAGCAGCATGACAGAGACACACACCACAGCCAAGGTCCGTTCGTCCACGGGCCACCTGCTGAGGGCCTGCCGTCCCCACCAAGGCTGCTGAATCAGCTGTCACCGAGCGGGGATGGAAGGGGTCACCCCAGGGCTGGCCAGCAAGGCCCAACAGGGAACAGTGTCCACGCAACAGCCAAAGCAGGCGATGCTCCCCCGCTGCCCCGCTCTCTGCAGGTGCCACAGGGAGTTTCAAGAAGCATCTCTCCCGAGGTGCTGGAAAGAACCCAAAGTGTCCAGGGCAGGAGCAGCACGTAGTAGGTGCTCAGTGAAATCTGGGCCAATATCAGGCACATCCCTGGGAAACTCCAGCGGGGATGGGACTGCTCCCCACCCAGGAATGGAAGGCGGGCTTCCTGCGCCCCCCGCTCATCCACTCCCACACCAGCCTCGCAGGGCGATGGGGTCTGTGCCTGCATCGTGAGGAATGAGGCCGAGCACAGAAATGTCTGCAGGTGGACGTGGACTGAAGGCAATGGTTCTGATGTCCAGGCAAGTTGAGGGTAAAATGTAAGCACGTTTTTCCTGTTTTTAACTGGACTTTATTTTCAGCAGACTGCCGTGTGTGCCTCACACGTAAGCTTAGCTAGGAGAGGACAGAAGGCACTTACTTGCCCCTCCCACGGCCCCAGAGGACACCCACGGGATGGGAAGCAGACACGCCGCCGGGCCAGGAGCACGGAGGCCAGGACGCCTGCCAGGCGTGGCCTGCCGGGAAGAGGCGGGCCCTCCCGGGAGCGACGTCCAGGCCCTGGGTCTACAACCTGCCGGAGTCCCTGCCCCTCCGGTCACAATCCTTCAGCCAAATACACACTACACATGCCCCAAAGACTCAGGCATCTTTCTCAGCCCAGCTTCCGGGGGCCCGCAGGGCCAGGCCCTCCATGAAGAAGCCGAGGTGAGGGTCTGGCTCCAATGCTAGCACCAGGCTCCCTGCCTCCTCGCCCCCCGGGGCCTCCGCTGCACACGGTGCCCTTGACATAGCAAGTCTCCGGCGTGGCTCCCAAACTCGCTCCTCTGAACTCGCTCCTCTGTTCACGTGGGGAAGAAACTGTTGTTCCCAAGTAGATCCAACTGCCACTGACCTCGGGCTCAGGGAGGCCAGCCCGGCCTCGAGCCACGAGAGGCCTCCACTCTCCAACGGGGCACAAGGCACCACAGAACTCTCTGGAATCCAGCCTCACCTCACCCTCTCTGGGCCTCTCCTGTCCCGTCTTAGTCACCACTGTCAGCCTGGGAGGGCAGCAGGACACTGGGGACACACCCACGCCGGGCACAGAGCTCACCAGGGGTCCCGGGACAGGGCTGCCCCTCTCAGAGCCTACCTGAATGGTAGCTCCGAGGAGGCTGACCTCCTCACAAGGTCATGGGAGAGTGGGGAGGGAGGGGGTCCCACAGCTTAGTGCTGGTCTGAGTGAGATACAACCCCACACACATTAGAGTAGCAACCGTCAACAAAACAGAAAACAAGTGCTGGTGAGGGTGCAGACACACTGGGACCTCGTGCACTGTTGGCAGGAATGTAAAATGCTGCAGCCGTAGTGGAAAACAGTACAGAGGTTCTTCAAAAAAAAGAAAGAAAAAGAAAATCACCCTATGACCCAGCAATTCCACTTTCAGGTATAGACCCAAAAGAATTGAAAGCAGAGCCTCAAAGAGACATCTGTACACCCATATTCAAAGCAGCATTATTCACAAAGCCAAAGAACACAGAAGCAACCCATCTATCAACAGGTAGGTGGGTATCAAATTCAAAAAGACACATGCATGCCAGTGTTCCCAGCAGCACTCTATACAACAGCCAACACATAGAAGCAACCTAAACGTCCATCAACAGATGACTGGATAAAGAAGATGCAGTGTATTTATACAATGGAATACTACTCAGCCATAAAAAAGAACAAAATAATGCCATTTGCAGCAACATGGATGGACCTGGAGATCGTCATTCTAAGTGAAGTAAGCCAGAAGGAGAAAGAAAAATACTATACAGTATCACTTATATGAGGAATCTGAAAAAAGAAAAAGAGAAAAAAGAAGACACTAATGAACTCATCTACAAAAGAGAAACAGATTCAGACATAGTAAACAGTCTTATAGTCACCAGAGGGCAAAGGGGGTGGGAAGGGATAAATTAGGAGTTTGAAATTTGCAAATACTAACAACTATACATAAAACAAATAAAGAAAAATTTTCCTCTGCACAGCATAGGGAACTATATTCAGTATCTTGTAGTAACCTATAATGAAAAAGAATATGTAAACAAATATATGTATGTACGTGATGACTGAAACACCATGCTGTCCACCAGAAATTGACACAACATTGCAGACTGACTATACTTCAATGACAAAAAATTTTTAACAATAAAAAAAAACAGTTAAGTGGATAAATAAAACGTGGTCTAGCCCTACAAGGGACTATTACTCAGCCTTAAAAAGGAAGCCCCTCCTGACACACGCTACAGGGTGGACCTAAGGATGTAGTTCTCAGTGCAAGAAGCCAGTCACCAAGAGACAAATCTTGTAAGAGTCCACTTATATGGGGTCCCCAGAGGAGTCAAAACCCTACAGACAGATGGCAGCGGGTGGCTGCTGGGGGTGGGGGAGGGGAATGGGAAGTTGTTTCAGGGGCAGAGCTTCAGTTTTATGGGAAGTTGTTTCAGGGGCAGAGCTTCAGTTTTACAGGATGAAGAGAGCCACGGCAGGGACGGTGGTGATGACCACACAGCAGTGTGCACGTTCTTGGTGCTGCGGGGCCGCACGCTGCAAAGGGCTACCAGCATGGGCCCCCCCCAGCATGAGCCCCCCAGCATGGACCAGGTGATTCCTTTGGGCCCCCCCTGTGCCCACCCCCCACACCGTCCCCAGCCTTCCCTGCCCCTGTGCCCACCACCCACAGCCTCCCGTCGCACGGGAGGGTCTCCGGCTCCCCTGGGAAGAGGAACAAATGCAGCCCCGGATGGACACAGGGGGTCTGGGGGCCTCGCAGCGGCAGGGACAGGCCTTCGCGGGGCAGGAGTCCAGGGAACTTCCTCCTTCTAAGGTGTTTCTTCTCTCCACTTTTCCAGTGAGTAGGTGTTACTTTCAAGACTCCTCAAAAAGATTCCTCCGCCGTGGATGGGGCTTGGGGAGGAGTGCGACCCGGGCACGGATTAAAAACACAGGCCGCAGCCAGCGAGTGTCTGAGGACGTCACCTTCTGACAGTCAGAAAACGGAGATCAGCGAGACGCCGCGCTTTCTGGAAATCCCAGCCGCACCAGCGCCAGCGGCCCCTCCCCCAGCGCTGCCCCCCAGCGGGGCGGGGCGGGGGCGCCATTGTTCGCCAGGCGAGCAGCTGGGCCCTCCCCCCGAACCGCGGGTCAGGAGTATTCGCGGCCGCAGCTGCACACTCGCCCCCGCCCCCACGGGGGGGGGGCAGCCGGGCAGGGAGGCCGCGCGCAGGAGGGCGGGGCCGGCGCCGGCCCCACCTGCCCGCGTGCACGCGGAGGGCGGGCCTCAGCGCCGGCCGCGCGCTCCCCAGCCTGCGCGCCCAGGGCTCAGGCAGCGGCCGGTCCCTCTGGTCTCGGCGTTTCCGGGGCTCTTGGGCTGGAATACCCCCCCTTAGCAGGTGGGGAACTGAGGCCCAGACGGGCACGGAGGGGCCCCCCCTTGCCGGCTGCCGGGGGTCCTGCGCAGGTTTAACAGGGAACAACGTGGCTCTGTCTTTTCTCCCAGTAGAAACGTCTCCCAGAGAAGGGGGGGCGTGGACTAAAGCAAAACCCACAGGCGCTCCCACCGTAAAGCCTGAAGCTCCACTTAGCTGCTCCGGGGCTTTCTCTGCTCTGCTTCTTGACTCTGCATTTCTTTTAAACAAAACTGACTGCTGGGAATAGCTCATCAGTCTGAGCCCTGGCATTTCCTCACCGGCAACACGAGCACCGGCTCCCAGGCTAGGGGCGTGGAATCTGCCCCCACCCTGCCTGGCCCGTCTTCTACATCCCGTGCCCCCGAGTCCCCACCCCTACCCCCTGCTGGATAGTCTGGTTGTTTCCACAGTTTCACTGCTGTATTTGCATGACAGTCTGAGCTGATCCTCAGAGGCCCTGCTCCTCTCACTTGGGGCCAAAGGCTCGACCTCCACTAGAGGTTCATCGTGGTGGGGCCACCAAACATGATCGCCACAACCCACAGCCTTCAGCCCGGATGGGCACCACCAAAGGGAGATGGCTGAGCCAAGGAGGACCAAAGCCCTGTTTCCACCCCCACCTTCATCCATCCAACCATCCATCCATCCATCCCCCACCTTCATCCATCCAACATCCACCATCCCCCACCTTCATCCATCCAACCATCCATCCATCTCCCACCTTCATCCATCCAACATCCATCCATCCCCATTCAACCATCCAACATCCATCCATCCATCCCCCACCTTCATCCATCCAACCATCCGTCTCCCACCTTCATCCATCCATCCATCCCCCACCTTCATCCATCCAACATCCATCCATCCATCCCCCTTCATCCATCCATCCACCCCCCACTTTCATCCATCCAACATCCATCCATCCATCCCCCTTCATCCATCCAACCATCCCCCACCTTCATCCATCCAACCAAACATCCAACCATCTAACCATCCACCCATCCATCCCCACCTTCATCCATCCAACCATCCATCCATCCCCCACCTTCATCCATCCAACCATCCACCCATCTCCCACCTTCATCCATCCAACAATCCAACCATCCATCCAACCATCCATCCCCCACCTTCATGCACCCATCCAACCATCACCCACCCCTTGCCCACCCACCACGGGAGAGACCCTTAGTTAAACATTAAACCGAAGCTCCCAGGATGGGTCAGCAAGGTGCCCACCCACCTGCCAGCCTGCCCCACCCCCACCCCAGGGGTTATTTTCCGGAGAAGGGGGCGGGGGCTGCGGAGGGAAGTGAGAAGGCAGCAGAGCGGTTCAAAGGGGTGAGAACTGAGTGCAGCCGACCAGCTGCAGACCACAAGGGCCCCCCAGCCCCACGCTTCTCCCAGACCAACCTCATTGACCTTGGGCCCATCTGACTTGGCCCAGCCAACACACCACCTCCTCCCAGACACCTGCCAGCCCCCTCCCTTCCCGGGGGCACCCACCTCTCAGTCCGCACCTCTCCGACACTCTGGCCCCTAGCCCAGCCATTCAGTAAGGCCCCTGAACCCTGCACCCCTCCCCACCAGGAGCCCAGGACTCCGAGGCACCAAGTACCCAGTCAACGTGTGCATAGGAGAAAGAGGAAGCAGGGTGCAGTGGGTGGACCTAGGTTCCCTCCCTCCCAAAATCAAAGACATATCCCTGTCCTCACCCCCAGAACTGCACGGTCTGGCCTTATTTGGAATAAGGTCAGGTGTAACTGAGGTAAAGACCTCGAGAGGAAAACACCCGGGATCAGGCTGGGCCCAACACCCAGCGAACAGTGTCCTTTCTCCAGACAGGCGAGGAGAGGCGCACACGGAGGAGGAGCTGCCTGAGACGAGGGCAGTCTGCCCTGGGACAAGCGAGGGGGCCGCGGGGGCCCCGAAAGCTGGGAGAGGCAGGAGGGCCCTCCCCGGAGCCCCCGGGGTGAGCGCAGCCCCGCCCACACCTGGATCCCTGACCGCCGCCGTCCAGAACTGGGAGAACAGAGTCTGCTGTGTGAGCCCCCAGTCTACAGCACTTCGCCAGGACAGGACGCTCAGGGGAGCCCGGTCCCCGCCTCTGGGCCTCACTCCGAGGCACCTCCTTTGCCCTGGCCCTTCCCTGGGGCTGCTCAGGCCCAAGAAGGTCTGATCTGAGGGGACTTCCACCACCTCCCAGTTTCAATTCTAAACCACGAGAGACTCGAGACCTACTTCCCCGCCGCCCCCGCTCCCCGGAGAGGCCCCCACCCCCAGACAAAGGCCGAGGCGGCCGGGGCGCTGCTCACCCAGAGGCTCACCCTGAGCCCTGGTCAAAGGACCTCCAACCCGGAGAATCGCTCCACGAGGCTTCGCCCTGAACCTGCCTCCACTGAGCAGCACCGCCAGTTACCACCTCCACCAGGAAATCCAGTACCCGTCCGACACGGGGGGCTGACGGTCTTAGGTCTTCTCTCCGCTGGGAGCCGGCAAACGCCACCAGCGCAGAGAAAGGAGGTGCCCTACGTGAAGGAGAGCCTCCTTCCTCTCTCTGGACAGTTTACATCAGATGTCCTGCCAGCCCGGGCCTTGGTGCTTCTCAACACCCTCTGTTCAGCAAAGGGGTCCCAGACCTGAGGAGAAGGGGTCCCAGGTGCAGGAGATCAGAGGGGAGCAGCAGCTCCCTTGGGAAGACAGGCCCTTCAGGTGCCCCCTGTGTGCCAGACCAGGGAATGAAGGCCCCTCAGGGCCGGCACCAACAGGGCAGAAGCGGAGCCGGCCACACCGAGCAGGGGAGGTCGTCCAAGGCGGGAGCTTGGGCTGGACTTGGAGGAATCTGAGAGGCAGGCGCTCAGAGGAAGGAAGGAGGTCACACGGCTGGGTACCCCAGGGCAGGCTCCGAGGCCGACGGCCTTCCCTTCCACCAGGGAAGGCAGAGAAGCGGAGAGCGCCCCCTCCATCACCCACGCCTCGGCAGACATCTCTAATCCAGCTGCGCCCCCGCGGCAGCCGTGCCCGCATGCCCCTCCCTGTCCTCAGCTCAGGCAGGCTGGGCCCCGGACCACAGTGTGGAGCCCCCAGTGAAACTGGGGGTCAGCATGCGACCGAGGAGCCAAGAGCAGCGGAGGGAGAATGCAGCTCTTCAGTGGGGAGCCTGGCTCTCTGTCTAACAGCCTGGCACCCAGAGGCGGGCCAGGCCCCATGATGAGAACTAGGGTCGAGGAACACTGGTGTCTGGAGCTGCAGACCCCACGAAAGGCCTGGAAACCCCCTCTGCTCTGGTCACGACTCAGGACACCTGGGGCACCAAGCGGGTGTGTGCCTGGCCCCTTCCCCAGGCCTCACACTCTGGCAGGAGCAGCATGGCTCCGGCTCCTGCTCCTGCTCGAGGGCCAGCAACAGCCACCCACCCTCCTTCCCGACACGGAGCGGGGCTGCCCGGGAGAACACTGGCCGGGAGGGCCCGGCAGGGCCCAGCGGCTGACCTCTGGTTCCCACGGCCGGTTTCATCCCCCACTTCCAGCCCCACCGGCCAGCCCGGGGGACGGCGCGGCCAGTAGCACCTCGCTCTTTAAGAAACAAGGACAAACCATACTCAAGTGGTCTGGGCCACTGAAAGCCACGTGGGAATTGGCACGCCGTGAACCAGCAAGTCTGAAGGGGCGCGGAAGGGCAGCCTCGGACCCCCAGAGGTCGCCCGGAGCAGAGCCACCCCTCACGCTGCACCCGGCCCTAGGCCTGGAGCGGGGAAAGGGCACCCCCCAGAAGACCCCCAGCCTGACTCCTCGTCCCACAGGCCCACGCAGACCCCTAGCATTGATCGTCCCCCATCTCCTGACAGCTCCGTCCCGGGACACCCCCTCCTAATGGCCCTCGGTCACCATCGTCCCCACCCAGGTGGCCTCCTGGAAGCCAGAGGCTGGGCACAGATGCAGCAAAATAAGCTGGCCCAGAGAGTCGGGGGAGCAGGCAGACCACAGGGGAGACACCCAGCCCCACCTCTGCCCACCCGCTCCCCTCTCTGACCCTCACGGGCCCCAGCAGCAGAGGTTCCAAAACACGCGGCCGGGCATAAAGACAGGGATGAAGATGCAGGAACCACCCGCTCCCCTTGGCACAGGGGTGGGACTCCTCTGCAGAGAGGGGCTCCGTCCCCCACTGCCCAGGTGGCCCGCAGGTCACGCTGCCCAGGGACGCCCGCCCAGACCCTCCCTCCCAGCTCCGCCTCTGAGCACAGCCGGGGAGGCCTGCGCCCGCCTGCAAGGCTCCAGCCGGGCTCTACACTGGGAACACCCACACCTCAGAGATGACTCTATCAACACAGAGGAACCTGGACACGCCATTCGACAGGAGCTCTGCTCCAGGAGTTAATTCCTTGAACGGTTTCTAGAGATCAAAGTTTGATGTGGGGTTTTGTTGGCTTCACCTTTCAGTTTTATTTCGCTGAAATTATCTTCCCTGTTACGCTGGGAGTCTGGACTCCCACGTCCGGACTTCCCTGCACCTCGGGGTCCCTGCCTGTCATCCTGAGCCTGCCTGTGCCCCAGACCCTGCTTCTGCAGGCCTCGGTTCACCTGCAGTCAGTAATGGGTGTCGCCGTGTGCGGCTTTAACGACGGTAACTTTTAGTTTAGGGACTGATTGTTTTCACCCATGAGAATCCTGTGAATTATTTACAGGAGAAAATACTTAATTCTTGCAGCAATGGCCCTTCGAGGGCTGCGAGGGTGAAGGGAATGTGGTAGGACCTGGGCTGCACACAGAGGGCTGGCTCCTTCCCGAAATGCATGGCAGACCCCAGGGGGACACGGGCAAGCGGGGCTCCCTTCCCTTGAAACAGGAGTCATCAGGTCCCAGCACCCAGAGGCTCAGTGAAAAGAGCATTTCTTCCCTGAGTATTAATTAATGACCGATCAGGGACGCGAACCCACAGCAGAGTCTGCAGCCGGGACTCACCGGAAGACCAGGAGACGCCACTGGTCAGAGCCGAGGGCGGGCGGGTAGGGGTGAGGCGCCCTGGGCGGGCCGGGACAGCACAGCCCCCGCCTCGGTGGGGCAGGCTGCTAAGGGAGGGGCCCTGCCTCAGACGTGGCCTGGGAGACATGTCCAGTCACGGGAGCTGGCGTCACTCCTGTTCACGAGGGTGTATGAATGTCACGTCACCCTATGCGGGAGGCGCCTGCAGGTGCGCAGCACGACTTCATGTCTCAGCAGGAAGACTGCCCAACAGACTCGGACACAGCCTGATTGTAGGGCTCCAGGACAGGTGACTGCAGAGGTGTGGGGACGCGGGACAAGCAGGTTCCGCCGGCAGGCCCCGCCCAGTTCCGTAACTAGAGCGGGGTGTGCACAGCTGAGCACAGGGCGTTCTCCTCCGGGTGTACACAGACCCGCCAGCCTGGAATACACATGTGTACCGGCACCGCCCACACCAGGCCCGCGGAGGGGGAAGCGTGCTGCCGGGGGCGCCCCAGACACTCCAGGGTCCCCACCCACGGGGTCAGCCCGGGGCCCTGGATGACGCTGCATCTGTGCAGGCAGCCCTCAACAGGGACAGCCACAGACGACGTCCAAACCTCCTGCTGCACGCAGCCTCCCGTCACAGACCCTGGTGACCCTCAGAAACGGAGTGGGTGCCCAAGAGAGGACCTACTCCTCGCTGACACCTACGTGGAGTCAGGCAGAGGCCCCCGGACCACCTCTGACACCCCTGGGCTCACTCCTGGCTCAGGCACCACTCAAGCTCAGGCCTGGGAAAAGGAGGCCCCAGAGAGCTGGCTCACGTGTGGCCAGCACCCCAAAATCAAAAACCAAGCAGGCTGCGTTCACCCTCCACAGAACCAGCTGCGCGCTCGTTTCCTGATTAAACCTTTACCAGATCAACAGCAATAAAGCAGTCCCAAAGAAAGCCGTCCGAGGCGATGCCCTTTTGAAGAAAAACCACTCTTTCCACAGGCATAAACCACTTAGAAACAACACCCAAGTCTTCTGGGGTTTGAGGCGGCTTTGCTGGGTCTCTGCAAAGGCCGTGGTGTTCGCCTGGAGATGAACCGCGCACGGGGGTCTGCAGGTCCCCGGAGAGCTGGGATCCAGCGTGCCCGCCCCTGGTTACATCTTTATAACCTTTTGCAGAAACTATGGACTTTGAAGGCAAAGCTGGTAACACGATGAGAACGGAAGGACCAGGGGAGGAGGGGTCGGGAATCACGCCCCACACTAACCAGAGGTGTTTCTCTTGGTGGACTGGCTCTGCAAGGAGGGTGCAGAGGTGGGCACACCCCCCACAAAGTCCAGCCTGGACACTGCTGTGGTCAGCCACATGGAAACTGGAAAAGAAGCAGGAAGCTCCAAGCCAGACAGACAGCACAGAGGGTGGGGCTGGAACGTCCCCCAACTCCCGTCAGGGCAGATCCCGGACGGGCCGCCGGGAGAGCCGGGCCTTCCCTGGGCCCTCGGCCAAAGCCAACCCCGAGGGCGGGGCCTGGGCTTTTCCCACCCTCCACGCCCCTGCCCGAGCCCCACACCAGGGCGCCCTCTTCATCACCCCGTGTCCGATCCACGGTCAGCTCTGCACAGCCCTGGACCCCTGGTTTCTCTCCCTCCCCCACCCTGCATCCCCCACCAGGGCAGGCCCGATCAGCTTTCCTGCGGGGGTGACCACATCCGCCTCCTCCCCAACGTCCCAGACTCTAGACCTGCCCTCCAATCCACTCCCAGCACTGCAGCCACAGCAGAAGTTTCTGAAGCCAAATCCAGGCACATCGTGTTCTCTCCAACTCCTTCCAGGACTCCCTGGCACCCAGGATGAAGCCACCCACCCAAGAGCCACACCCTGCCTCCTTCAAGGCAGTGGCTCCAAGACCCTGTCACTTCCCCTCGAGATGACCGCTGCTCCCACTCTCCCCTGAGACTCTGGACCCCTTGAAGAGACGCCAAGTCTCACTCATCTTTCCCTCACCCTGAGGGCAAGTCTCTCACAGGCTCAGTAAATGTTCCCTAAGAGCCAGGAGGCCCAGGTGACCTGTGGCAGTTGCAGGAAGAGCTGGAGAAATCCAGGAGGACTCCCTGGAGGAGGCGCGAGATCTGGCAGCTCTTAAAGGAAGAGAGATCTCCAACAGGTAGTTGGGAAGGAAGGGCCTCGAGAAAAGGCGCAGCCCCCTCCCCCAAGAATCAAACTACAAGTGAAGTGACCACTGTTCACAGAAAGGCCTGGGGCCAGGTGTTCTCCAGCCAGGGCCCAGCTGTGCCCCGGCACGGTCCCACTGCACCACACGGGACTCAAACAGAAACCATTGCCTGCCGGGTCCCAAAACTGGATTTCACACAGAGCAGAGTTTCCAAAGGGGAGGATGGGCAGGCACTCACGATCCGGTGCCCACGAGGAGCCGGGGACTGGGGCCCGCATAAGGCCCGAGGCCCCAGGGACCTCACACATCACACAGCAGCCCATCTGAAAGATGAGCCAAGTGACCTGGGCAAGGGGTGACTAAGACGCTGGCCTAGGGGCTCACTGGCCTCGTCAGCCACGGAGCAGGTCTGAGGCTCAGGCCTGGCCTAGCTCCTACCACCACGACAGGGACCCACCCTTCCCTCCCTGAAGGAGGAAACAGCGCAAGGACAGCCTGGGCTTAAAAGTCCCTCGGGCGTGTGCCGGCTGCAGGAGCAGGCAGCCTCTCCCCGGCCCCGGCCACGGCCAAGTCCGCACATCAGCGGCGAGGCTGGTGCCTCCCGGTCCTGGAGGCCCACTGCCAGCCTCTGGCTAGGCCACGACCAGGGACGCTCCTGCGGTCCTCAGGGACCCGAGGGGATGGGGTACAAACGCTCCAGCCCCCCCACACCCTGTCACAGTGCCAAAGGCACCTGCAGGCTGGCGGGTCTGGCCACGAGTCCGAGCCCCTGCAGCGAACACGCTGCCTCCCAGGCGCTCTCGTCTGCATCTGCGGCTCTGCCCGCCTGAGCCCGGCGGGCTGACAGATGTTTCGTTTAAGCAGCTAAATTACCGCAAATACACCCAAAGAGATGACAGGCCCATTTCTCCTAAGGTTTATTTGCATGAGGAGGGAGTGGTGTATGGAAATTCTATCTTCCCCCTTATTGAGGAAAAAAATTTTATTACACACATGAGTTACGAACAGAGAGTGGGTGACAGTGTAGGAATTACCAATGGGAGCGTTGACACAGGGATAAACCTCACGTCTCAGAGGCCCACCAACACCCTGCGGAGGCCACAGGTGCACGGGAGGCCTCGGAACTCCCACCTCCATCTCCCACAGGTAGACTCAGACAAGCACCTGTGCTTTCAGAGCCTCGGTTTCCAGAGCTGCCAAATAGTCAATGACTCCTCTCCCTCCAGGGGCTGCCCTTTGCTGGGGCCTGACCCACAGCTAAGCGCCTCCAGTCTCGTGACTAATTAGGATCATTTCAGCATCGTCAGGTGGCCCTGGGAGCAGCCCAGAGCAGGCACAGCGAGACAGGCGACCCCATCATGACCAAGGAACGTCAGAGAGGGCTGAGCGCTCCCGCACGAGAAACCGTCCTGGCCAGATCCACTGCCCACCGCCACTGAGAGGCAGCCCAGGTGCCGACCTTCAGTCCCCAAGCCACCAGATGGCAAAGCAGAAGAGAGACTGAGGGCCAGAGCCCCTCCGCTGGGCAAGGCGAGACGGGGCCATGTCACTCTGGCCTCCTTCCCGGGCTGAGCATTTCCCACCACCAGCAGGAGGCCCAGACAGGCAGAGGGGGCAGGATGGGGCCCCAGAGCGGGTCCAGGGTTCCCAGCAGCAAGAACGCACTGCTCAGCGGCCACCTGCACCACCTGTTTCCTGACCCGCAGTGGGGATGCGGCCATGGGGATGCGGCCAGGGCTCCCCGCAAGCAGGGAGGACGGAGGGGCAGAGCCCTGTGGGCAAAACCCCTCAGCCGCTTGAAGGAAAGTGGGCGTGAGCTCCGAGCCCATCCAGAGGTGGCTGGCAGCGTCCAGACGCACCAGGGCCGGAGACAGACAAAGAGGGCACCGCGCAGACGGCAGACCGAGCCTGGCCTCCCGACCCCAACGCCCACTCAGATCTGTCACACATGCACCTGGCCCCAGAAATGCGATGCCTCAGTCCTGGGGAACACAGCTGCACAGCCCATGCAGAGCTCCGCCAGACGGCAAACACACATCTCCCACACACACACACACACACACACACACACACACACATACACACAGAGGCACACACACACACAGACACACACACAGAGACATACACACAGAGGCACAGACACACACACACACAGAGACGCACACACACACCCCGGGGATGGGTGGGAGGCGATGTGAAAGCCTGGATTTACTGACTCAGTCCTTCACTCCAGACAAAGCCGGTGTCCCCCATGGCCCACCCCTCAGCTCCAGCCCAGGAAAGACTCAGGAAGCACACTGCCCGCACGTGACTCTAGGATGGGATGTCCCCAGGGGTCCCGGCCCAGCCTCCCTGCAGGGCGGGGAGACTCCAGGAACCTCGCACCATCAGCCAACGCGAGGAAGCCGAGATGCTCCCAGACACCTCAGAAAACACACGTCCGCCCTGGAAGCAGGCGCTGCGTCCGCAGGCTGCTTCCTGGGGCGACCACAGCTCCCAGGCGGCTGGCCTGACATGGGGCGCCGTGTGACAACGCCCCTCCTTAAGACGTGGTCAAGGACAGGAGACCGCAGGGTCAGAGGCAAGGCAGCTTCCACAGAGCGAGTCCACGTGCACAGATCCCGTGCGTCCCTTCTAGACGCCCCGACAGCGGGTGGCCCTGCAGGGACTGCAGAAGCCCAGGGCCATCCTCCCTCCCGCCCCCGGAGGACCTAGAGCAGACATGATGGTCCCATTTTACAGGTGGGGCAACTGAGAAACAAGCACGAAGCCAGTGGCCCGAGAGCTCCGGTGCTCCCTGGACCCGCCTTCCCTCTTCACTACAGGGAGCCATGAGGGCACCGGGGACTCAGACAAGTCCCTGCTATCAGCAGCCACAGACCCGGCCCGCCTCCCCAGCGCTGCCCTCCGGGCCCGAGGCTGCCGCCGGCCCAGGATGCAGGAGTGGAGACAGAAACACCCGGCCCCACCCCGGGCCGCGCCCCTGGGCGGGCAGTCTCCCCCTGACCCCCGGCTCAGCCCCCCGGCGGGAACCTGCTGGGCCGGCCCCTCCCGACGGCCACCCGCGCTGCCCGCAGCTGCCAGGGCAGCCGCGCGGGCCCGACGCCACCGGGCACTGCCGGCGGCACTTCTAGGGGCTGCAGAAGAGTCTGAGCTGGAAGACAACATCTAAACACTCACGTATCTAAGTACGCTGTTTGTGTGTTTGCCTGTACACCGACGTGGTCTCCAAACGTGACTTAGCGTCCCTTACGGAGGAGGCCCTCACGGGGAAGGTGCCCTGTGCCCGTGGGTGCCGCCTGGCAGGCACCTGCTGCGGCTCCTCCCTCAGGCCCCCCCCGCCAACCCTTCGAGGGCAGCGCTACTCCCGTCACTGTGCTGCAGTACACCTGACATAAACCTGAGCACGCTCACAGCCCCACCTGGCCCCAGAACCTCCACCACGCCCGTTAGCAGGCACCTCACCCCCTCCTCCGCCAGCCCTGGACAGCCGCCAGGACCGCCCCCGTCTCCTCTCCGTCCCCACGGACCCGTCCCTCCTGGGCATTTCCACGTAAGTGGAGTCACGCGACGCCTGTCCTCCTGCGCCAGCTGCTTCCACCCAGCACGCTCCCGAGGCCCGACCACGCTGCAGCGTCAGGGCTGCGCTCCGAGTGGCTGGGTGACGCCCCGCTGCCTGGACGGGGCGCACGCCACTCGTCCCCTCGCCCGCTGAGGACACTGCTTTCACCCCCGTCCTGCAGAGGACGGGACCGAGGCCCCGCCACGGGCAGACTCGGCGGCCACGGTGGTCAGTGGCAAAGCCAGGCCTCCAGCTCTGGGCCCTAGCCACACCGACTGTGCCCCGACACCACGAGAGGCGGCGGCGGCCGGCCCCTCCACAGCCGGGAGCACAGAGGCCCAGAGGGCAGGGGGACGCGGCCAGAGGGGCCGGGGAGCCCAAGCGCCCGTCTCCGGGCCCCGCCTCCCACCTTCTCCCTCTGGGCCCTACAGCAGGGGAGGGGCGTGGACAAAGCCACCTCAGGAGGAGAGAGACTTCCCCCTCCCCAGCACCCAGACGGGCGCTCAGAACCCGTGAGTCACCATCGTCTGAGGACAGAAACAGCTCGGATCTGAAAGGTCCCTGGTCTCACCAAAAGGACTGCCGGGGGTCTCTGAGGTAAGCTGGGCGCTGGGGAGGAAAACACAGACACCCGGTGTCCGGGGCGGAGGAGTAAATTAAGAGTTGGGGGAGATCGGGGGCAAGAGAGGGAGTGTCTCAGGGTGTGGCTGTCATGAGCGTGAGGCTCTAGAACCTTCCACCACCCCAGGGGGACCTGGACACAGGGCGTGAACGGACGAACCCTCCCCAGTGTCCTGCGTGCCCAGGACACGTGGCAACAGTCCCAAGAACCTGACACCCTGGATGCAGCTGACAGATGAGCAGTCCGTGCTGCATCCACGACCTCTGTCCTCCCGGGAGGGACACCCAGGCCCAGGAGCAGAGGCCCGCCCGTCTCACCGGGCCACACCTTCAGGGACACTCCTGCCAACCAGAGCCAGTCCCCAGGGAGCAGATCAAAACGTGGGCCTTGGGAGTCAGGCGGGAGGAAGGCCGGGCAAGTCCAGGCCCAGCTTCTCGTGACGGCATGGCCCTGACAGGCGGGGCCGCACTGGCCCCTCTCCCCGGCACTGGGGTCGTCCACGCGCTCAGCACGGTGCCTGCACCACCACCCCCGAAGGCATCCTACGTTGGTGAGACAGACGTGACAATCAAGCAAGCGTGGTGGAAACTGGAAGTGTGGACGGTACGTCTGCGGAGAGGCCGGGCAGAGGCAGGGCTGGGTGGGACCAGGAGGCAAACGGAACAGAGAAACATTTGGAACCCAAACCCGCCCACCTGCAAGATGGCTCCGTCTGGGCCTGTGACAGCCACCCCCACCCCGCACCTGACTCCGCCGCCCGCCACGTCCCGGGAGACACCTCTCCTGCTGCAGCCGCCAAAGCCCCGAGCAGAGCGGGCGAGCTGGTCAGGAGGCGGTGAGCAGCACCTTACCAAGTCCTCTGACCAGCATCCCCGCCCCCCACAGAGGACAAACGGGCCCCGGGGGCCCCGGAGGACTTGGGGGTGGACCCCATCCCTGGAAAGACCCGGAGGAGGAGCAGCCCCTGGAGGGACGGGAGGCCGGGGGCCAGCAGCCGTGATCCCTTCCCGCCTGGACCAGCGCTCGCCAGACACCCATGCACATGCTGCCTTTAGAACCAAAAGCACGAAACAAAGCAAAACCACAGAAGCACTTGCGGCCTAAAGTTTACGCTGGCTCGAGGGCACAAGGAGTCGGCATTGAAAGTAGTTACTTTAATCCTTACGTGAACGCTGCGAAGACTGCAGACGAAACGCGCAGAGCAGAAGCACCGTGCGTTTTGAGCAGCACTCAGGCCCCCGAACCCACGCTGGCAGGTGGGGAGCCTCGCCTGGGGACCCCCCGTCCCAGCCGGCAGTTCGGGCGCCCACTGCCCAGCCCAGCCTCCCTCTGCAGCCACACGTCTGTTATTCTTGTTTATCTTTTGGATCCAGAAACCAGAACAGTCAGGGCAGCTGCAGGATGCTGACCAGGGGGCCCCCGATGGCGGAGAGCTGGGACCAAGAGCGCGGCCCGAGCTCGGCCCGGCTGCTCGCGAAGCTTCCAGGGCTGAGCGGGGCAGGGGCTTGTCCCGCCCAAGCGTGGTGCCCAGTGTGGAAGCAGGTCTGCGGGTCCTGCGGCGGCCACCCCTCTCCCCGCCCTGACCTCTCCCCCGTCAGGCTCCAGAGCACGAGCTAGGGGAGGGGCCTCTACAGGGAGAGGCAGACCCCCCCACCCCTCCTTCCAGGCTCCAAAGGGCCGGACGCCCAGAGTGAGGCCGTGGAGGGAGAGGATCCCGGTGCGGTGGGGGGGGGCACCATCCACTGAGCACGTACCACCTCCAGACACTGGGCTGACAGCTTTGGGTCCTCTGCTCTCAGCCAAACCCCACGAGGTGGCTGTCAAAACCCCCTTTACAGCAGAGGCGGTGGGGCCTGAGGTGGGGGCAGGGGTCACACAGCCAGGAAGTGGAGACCAGGATTTGAATCCAGGTCCCAGAGGGTCCGGTGCTGCGCCTGTCCCCACCCCAGGGATGAGTCAGCGGTCACCCCACTGCCTGGGGCGCACAGGCCAGGCGCAGGGTGAGAAAACGGGTGGGTCCCTGGGGGGCTGCCCCCAGACAGCTCCACCAGAGTGGGCGGCCCAGGGTCCCCAGGTGCATGGAGGGAGGAGCAGACAGCGGGCAGCCATACAGAACTGGACGGAGGATGTGGATGGGGCAGGCAGAAACACAAAAGCCACACTCTGTAGGCAGAGATTTGAAGCACAGAGGCACAGCCGCTCACACGGCAGAGCTGGCCTGGCCAGGGGGCTGCGTCTTGGGCACATGAGGACCCCGCCCAGAGACCACCCCTTCTGGCAGCGCCCCCTTCATGACAGGCCTGAACGTCACTCCAGACCATGCGCCCGTTCCAGCTCAGAGCAGGCAGGAAGCACGCTGGCAGAGAGGCCCCCAGCACCTCCTCCAGGAAGCCTGCCTCAGCTTCCCGAGTGGCAGCCCCCAGCCTCCTGCCTGCTGCCTTTCTCTGCATCTCTCTTTCTTCACGAATTCTTTATTCTGTCTCCCTCCACTCAGAAGGACACGGTTCTCTCTTCTGCCGGATGCCTGGGGGTGGATGTTCGGCGAATGGGACTTGAGTAATGCCAGAGTGACCCTCTCCCAGTCACCTGGGAGCAAGTGAGGGGACCCCACCCCCGGAAGCTAAGCAGCCAGAAGGCAGAGCCGGCCAGCCCCGGGCCACCTCTGGGTCCAGGCCCTGCGTGGTCCCCGAGACTCCTCATCCGCAGAGGCCCATGCAAGGGCTGGTTTTCCGGTGGAATGAAGAGCAAAGTGAAGGGTCCTCCAGGGACTGAGGGACACGGGCAGGTTGTTGAGGCCTCGGCCCCCACGCAGCTGTGCGACCTCAAGACGGCCTGTCACCTCTCTGTTAACCCGGGCACAGCCTCACAGGGTCTCACAGCGTCACCCGAGGCTGGGCAGCGGACAACAAAGCTTCCCAGGACAGGGAGCGGCCAGGCAGCAGCCATCTGCCTGGGGGGCAGAGTGGGAACCCCCCACCCCAGCCTCTGCCCCTATAGAGCCCATCTCTGCAGCATCCACCCATTTCCAACCCTTAGTTACCTAAGGGCATCCAGTTTTCAACACCAGCTCAAGTGCCACCTCCTCCATGAAGCCCTCCAGTCTCCCTGGCCCCAGGGATCCAAGCTTCGGCACCCGCTGAGGACCAGCACCACCTCAAAGGACATGACAGCAAGTCCTGCCCCCTCCAACCCCAGACTCCCTCGGAAGGAAACGGCAGAGGATGAGACCCCTTTTGGCAAGTGTTCCCCCATCACCCTCAGAGGAAGGGGCAGTGCTGCCGTTCCCCAACCCTGGGCCCTCCACCCCTCGGCCAAGGATCCTCCATCCATCCCCTCCCCCTCCCCCACCCCCCACAGCCTGTGGTGGAAGGGTAAATTAAGAGAGGGAGGGGCAGAGCTGGGGCCCTGGCAGTCCACCCTCCAGGCTCTGCTGCGGCTGGGCCCCCAGAGGCAACGCGAAGCCAGGTGGACAGTGGAGGGGGAGGGAAGGCAGCTGGCCCAGGAGGCAGCGGGGAGCTAGGACCAGTGTCCAGCCGTGGGGAGCGAATCAGGCCCCTGGGCGTGGGGAGGGGGCACGTGCTCTGAGACTGACCCGGCCTGGTTGGAGGCAGGCTCTTACTTTCTCTCTAAGCTCCCCCAACAGCCTGCGAGAGCCCCCTTCCAGATGGGGAGATGGGGGCTCAGCCAGGCCAGTGACCTGTCATCACCGGATCCTCGCCACAACGCAGGGGCCCGCTGCCCTGCCGCCGCCAGGCAGCGCACCTCGCTCACTACATGCTGGAGGACCTGTTCGCAGCCAGCGCCGCTCCAGACGCCGCTCCAGATGTGAGGGGCCTCAGCCTCCCCGGCGGAGAAGTGGGGCTGAGAGCAGAGCCCCAGCCACACGCGTTCCGCGAAGCGAGGAGGTCGCCCAGGCAGCGCTCAGCACACTTCCTGGCACAAGATCAGCGGTGGAAAAGCTTTGTTCTACGGAACACTTCCTGTGTGAGCAGCTGACGCCAAGGGCTCTGGACACAAACGGAGACACGACCGTGATTCATGCAAACTGTGATGGGAGCCAGGAGGGGGCAGCCCGGAGGATGCGGCCACCTTCGCCGGCCCCGGAAAGGGCTCTAAGCAGACGGGGAGCAGCAGGCCGGCTCCGTGCCTGGTTTTGTACAGCCTACAGACCTTAGTAGAAAGGTTTTTAGGATTTCATGGCAGGGGAGGGAGAATAGGATTTCATAACACACGAAAAGTATATGAAATTCAAATTTCGTTCCCCAGAAATAAATGTTATCGGTCACAGCCACACACTCGTTTACAGATCATCCACAGCTGCCCTCGCACTGTGAGGGCAGAGGTGAGCTCTTGCGACAGAGACCGTCTGGCCCGCAGGGCCAGAAATATTGACTGCCTGGCCCCCGACATAAAATGTTTGCCAATAGCTGCTCTGGGAGGGGGTGGCTGTGGCCGCCTGGGTGCCGAGCGAGAAAGAGCTGGATTCAAGGGGGGCAGTCAGAGAGGAGGGCCACCTGGTAGGGCCCCAGTCCCAGAGCTGCAGGGCATCGGCCTAAACCAGGGCACCCCACGCCGGGCCCGGCAGCACCGTCTTCTCCTGGGAAGCCACAGCCACAGACATGGCCTGGGCACAGGGACAAGAGGCAGGGGCCAGAGGACACCATGCTGCCAAGGAGGGGACATCCTCGGTCACCAGGACCTCATGGGGGCTGAAATGAGGCACCAGGGTGGGGGCACCTTGTGGCTACCCACCTTTGTCAGCTGAGCCCCCATGCCCCCATCCCAAGCCCCAAGACACATCATTTCCGGGGCTCAGGGCACAGAGGAGGTTGGTCCCCCAAGATGGCCTCCCCAGCCAACACACAGCGTTCTTCTTGGTTTGACCCCAGCGGCCCATGCCAAAGCCAGATCTTCATAATCAGCGCACATGGCACAAACAGGTCATGAGCCACCAACGCCAGCTTGTGCCCTCCCACAACCTGCGCAGGTGACACCCACCAGCCTTTCCTGCTGACTCCAGACCCCAGCCTCAAACCCTGCCCCACACAGCCCTGCAAGTGCCCCTCCGGTCAGCAGGTCAGTGCTAAACACCAGGCTCCAGGTCCACCAGCCTCCACTCCCCTCTCCCCTCCCCTCCTCCTCCCCGCCCCCTCCCCCACGCCCTCCCCCTGCTGCACACGCTGGGGGCCACAAACTCTGCCACCTGGAAATGCTAATGTTAGGGAAATCAGTGTTTCTCAAGCTTCTTGTCATTACCCTCCCCCTTAGGAGCCTTTCCAGGCCCTCGTCCTAACTGCCCTTCCCGCATGAAATTTTAATGCCACAAGATGTACTGTGTATCTGTTTTGTTTCCTCTGCACATTTGTGTTTGACACTTAAAGAGAACGTGATTTCTTCACCTCCGCAGATCTGATTCCCAGCCCGCTGGGCACGGGTGAAATACAATATATTATGAGAATTAACGAGATACATTTCTTTTTACATTTTAAACATGACCCCCAGAAATTTCAAAAGCCAGATGCAGTCACACATTTCTACTTGGCAGCGCTGAAGAGACAGAAAACAAATATACACGTGAACATGTGCAGCCCCATGTGTGCACACGGACACACACACGCCTGTGTTTACTCAGATGCACACACGGCCCTGGTCTGACTGCTGAGAGCGTCTGGAGGTGCGGACACCCTGCAGCAGGTGCACCTGCGCCCGGATCTCGGCTCCTACATACGCCTCTGCCCTGCGGAGCCAGCTCCTTAGACACACGCCTGCGTCCTGAGCTCGGACAAGATAAGATACAAGAGGAGCTTAGATGTCTTGTGCCCCGAAAGAGACGATGCTCCAAAAATGGTGGGAGGCTCAAGAAGACACACGGAAGCCAGCTTTAAGCAATTCCCACTGGTCACACCTGAGCCGATCTGGGCATCAAAATAAACACTGACAAACACAGGTAATACTCCGCAGAGTAAGACAAGGAACCGTCAACCAAAGTGGTGGAGAGAGAGAGAAAAGAAAGGAAAAGAAAAAGCAAAGAAAGCAGAAGGTGGGACTAGACCCCGAAGCTGTCTCAAAGTTCCTTCCTGGGAATATTTGTGACCTCCGAGGGGGGACAGAGGGCCCTCACGGTGGAGACCCCGGCAAACACTGCCTTCATCAGGTGATCAAAGCCAACACCCCCAGCAAGGGGACACTTGGAAACCATGTACCACCTGCTAGACAGGATGTCAGGACAAGGCAGCATCGTGGCTGCCCGACCCCTACGGGTGCAAAGCCTGAATCCAACCCGAGGAGGTGGCAAATAAACCCAAAAGGAGGGACATTCTGCAAATAAACCCAGGGAAGGTTCTGCCTGGAACCTTCAAAAGCAACAAGGTTGGGAAAATCAAAGACAGGCTGAGGGGTGGCCCAGCCCTCAAGTTGACCCTTTGCTGAAAGGGGCATTTGTGGACATATGGGTCTTCTGGGCTCAGGTGGCGGCACTGTGGTTGTGGAGGGGACCCTCGTCTGTAGGAAGCACACAGAAACACTCGGGGATACAGGGCACCGAGTCACCAACTCGGTGTGGTGTGTCAGGATATTTTCAAAATTAAAAAGAAATCAGACTCAAAAAGGAGGAAAGATACAGCTTCCTTGTTTCCGCTAGAATCGGCCCCTCACACCCCGCGGCCTCAGGAACCGTGTCCTGCTTGCATTCTGGACACTCTCTGGACACCTGAAGGCCACGTTTTCGTCCATGGGCACCTCGTCAACCCACTGTGTTTCCTGCTCACCCAGAGGCGTCTCGGAGCAGGGAATGGACCCCTGCCTGGCAGCCAGGGGCCCAGTGACCATTCCTCGAAGGAAGGACCAGAGCAACAAAGGAGCAGAGGCCTGGCTTTGCAGGACCCAGGAAGGAAGCCTGGGGAGGGCTCACCCTGGTTTGGAGGCGGAGGGCCACCACACATGGATGCCGGCATCCCCCACTCGGAAGCTCTCCAGATCCTGGGTTTTGGAGAGTGAGCAGCAAGGGTGTAGCTCCCGAACGATGTGGGTTTTACTAAAGCAAAGTGTGGAAAGGAAGAGTTAGAGGTACATACCCGGCACACAGCGTGGGGAGGCAGGGGCCAGGCTCGCAACGCAGCAGGGTGGGAAGAGAATGAAATCAGAGGAGGCTTCCTGGAGGAAGGGCCAATAGACTGGCTCCTCCGGGAAGATCCAGAGCAAAAGGAGAGGTAGTCTTCCAGCAAGGGCACAGCACACGATGGACACTGATGGCAAAGGTGTGGGGGTGGAGGGGGCAGGCTGGAGCGTCAGACACGAGGCAGGGACGGGAAGGACTGGAGGCTGGAGGTGTGGGCAGTGGGAAACCCTGGCAGGCTCGGGTCCCAAACAGATGGGGTCCCCAGTCTGTTCTACGGGGAGAAGGCCTGCCGGGTGGTGCGGTCAAGAGTCTGGGCGGCGGTGCCTCAAAGGTTCAAATGCAGGGGCTGTCTGCTGGCATCAGCAAACTCAGGGCCTCATAACCGAAGCTGCTCCAGGCACACACGCTCTCTTATTAAGATCAGCAGATTGTGGCCATGCCTAATTAGTGTAATTAAACCCAAGGTGGCTTCCAGGCATTTTGGATATAAAAAAAATAAAAATAAAGCATACCCTGCTGGCTCCGGAAGGACAAGACAAAGGGGCAACTTGCATCCATCCCTGAACACCTCCCAGTACCTGGCTCTGTATACAGCAGATACTCAGTAAGTGCACACTGCTATTATGCCCCTTTAGGGCCAATAACCCACCTGAGGTCAACTCAGACGGAAGGGGGACTCGAAATGCTGTCCTCTAAAAATAGGATGTCACCAGAAGAAGCCAGTGTGGCACTCTGGAGCGAGGGGCTATGTGGCAGGCATTTGAGCTGGACGGGCCCACGGACAGGCACCCCATAACAGCAGGGAGGGGGACAGGCCCTGCCCACTCGCCAGCAAAGTGTCCAGATTCCCCACAGGAAACAGGCACGCACTCCCCCCTCCCTGTCCATCCCACGGAAACAGACACACCACGAACCACCTGAGAAGGAGGCCGGGCATCCAGCAGGGCCTGCCCAACAGCGGAGGCGAAGCTTGTGGAATCACAGTCTGCCTAAACTGTCCTAGCAGGGAGGGAGACCTAAGTTCAGGCGCTAGTTTTACCACTTACTATCTGTGTGACCTGGGGAAGTCACTCGACCTCTCTGAGCTGCAGTCTCATTTATGAAGCAGGGGTGGCATGCCCCTCCTCAGATCGTGCCCAGCCTAGGGCAGGATGGGTGAGAAACGGCAGCCACGACTGTTCTGGTGATGCAACCACCGGGGACCAAGAGGACCACGTCCTTTCCGTCCCCCACCTAGGGAACGTAAGCCCCCCAGAGAGCAAAGAGCAGCCACACAGAGAGCCCACCGGGTTCCTCTCCCAAGCCCTGCACGGCCACACGTGGTAGGAACAATGGTTTCATTCACTGTGAGGACACAGATGGGGCCACCCAGCTCACCGCCTGACCTGGCGGACACAGGTTTTACGGAGCACCCACAGTCATCCCTGTGCCAGCAACCGAAACACAGAGATCCGTGTGACCAGCCCCACCCTCCACGTGACAACAGACAAGCTGAGGTCAGGAAGACGAGCCCTCGGCGGTAACTGCCAGTGTCCAGGCGCCCCTCTGAAAACCGCTGATGTCCCCTCAGCGCGGCATTAAGGCCCTTCTCTGACTTTGCTCACCAAATCCTCCCAACATGGCTATGATGTGGCCACTAACTCAGCCCCCATTACATACATAGATGGCGAAACTGAGGCCCCAAAGGTGGTCACTGCGGGGGAGGTGACAGCGCCAGGTGTCAATAAGAGCATGTGGCCATGAAGGCACAGACACTCACCCATCTGGTTCTCCTCCCCAGCCCCCCTCAACACCACTTCACCCAGCCTGGGGCAGGGGTGCTGGACAGGACTTTGCCGGCTTCAGTGTTGCCGGCCCGAGGATGGCTCCAGGGACCCCAGGAAGACTGCGCTTCCAGCGCAGGGGCTGAGCCAAGCCATATGCCACAGCCAGCGCCCCTTCCTCCCCGATCCTGCCCGAACCCAGCGGACCCACCCACCCCGGGCTGGGCCCTGGGCCCCAGCCTCTCTGCCAGTCAGTCGGGAACCTCCAGGAGCCAGCAAGCCTGGGCAGCCCCTGCAGTTCACAGCCAGAGGCTGACACGCCCGCGCAAGGCCCAGCTTTGCCCTCAGCGGCTCTTCTTCCCCTTGGTTCCTCCAGCCACCAAGTAGGGTAAGTCCTTCCCAGCCTCCAGGGACCGCGGGTGACAGCAGAGGAGAGCACTGGATCTGTGAAAGCATCCTGCAGCCAGGACAGCTGACCCCAGGACCTTGGGCTACTTAGCGCTGAGTGTGCCCGAAGATGGCACTGGCTTCAGGGGAGCCTGAGGACCAGAAGGCAGGTCAGTGCGGCCAGGGCTCCCTCACCGGGCCACCCGCCTCCGTGGTGCTGGGGTATCACTACAGAGTGGGAAGGCAGCCCCTTCCTCTCCCCAGGACTCTTCTTTGCCAGCAGCCACCCTCCATCTTCCCTGGAGTGGAGGGGGGTGCCCCCATCTCCTTGGAAACACGATCACAGCCAAAGGGCAGAGGCCATGCAGCCCAGCCTGGAAAAGCAGTGACTCACTCCATCCCTCCCTCCCCCAGCCCATTTTCCGATGTCATGCTTGTGAATGGCCGTTGTCCACTTGGACTTGCCGAGGGTCACAGAAGAAGGGGCTCGGGGGCTAGCAGGAAGGTGGCTCCTGAGGAACACAGGCCAGACCTCTGGTGGCCCCCTGGTCCCCTTGGGCACCTAGGGCCCTTTCAAAGGTGCTGGGATGGGGGTTGCACAGCCGGGGAGTGTAGGACAGGAGATTCTATTCTGCTTAAGTCTTAACCAAGTTCCCTTTAAGGGGCCAAGAAAGGCAGCTCCTGCCGGCCAAGGAGACATCTTCCTGCCTGCCCGCGGCCACATGCGCCTCAACCGCGACAAAGACCACACTTGAGGAAGCAAAGGGGCTCCCTATGCCAGTAAGTTTGCGACCCTAAGGATCTGGTGCTGCTTGCATCACCCCCACCCTAGGGTTCAGGAGGACACAGAGGCCGGCAAGGGGGTCGGCACGCCCAGCCCATCAGCCCCCTCATCCGCCAGGGCTCCCAGCTCCCAGCCCTGCCCAGCCGGGCCCCTCCCGCTGCGCCCCGAGCCCAGCTGCCCGCTCCTTCATCCTCTGGGGCATCCAGCCACCAGTCGCAAAGCCGGGGTATGCCACGCCTGTCGAGGCCTCCGGCCCGGTGGGATCTCCGGGGTCGAAAGGAACCCTCACTGGGTCCTGGCGCCATGGCCTGTGAGACGAGGAGGCGGTGGTAAGCACATAGCCAGGGTTCCCCTCACTCCGGGAGGCGCAGCCCCAGTCCCGGGCGCTCCCAGGCAGCTGCCCGCAGGCAGAGATGCGCGCCCCAGGTTTGGGGGACTTTGGCCAACTTCGTGCCTCCCGGGTTCGCCCCTCGGAGGAGCAGGCTCAGAGGCCTGGGACGCGCCCCCTCTCCGCTCCCGGTCCCCCCGCCTGCCGACGTCCGTGAGCAGCCGCTCCGACCAGGGTCCCGGGACCGCCTGGCGGCGCCAACACCCGCGGACCAGGGCCCCTCTGGCGCGCCCAGACCCTCACCTGGGACATCTGCGGCCGGAAGTTGATGTCCTTGAGATCAATGGAGCCGGGGGAGAGGTTGTGTAGCAGCTGGCACAGGAGGACGCCGTCGCGCAGCGCCTGTGCCAGGTCGAAGACCACGGCCGAGGGCCACACGACCCGGTGGTTGGGCGGCAGGACCTTGCAATCGATGAGCCAGCGGCCACATTGCCGCCACTGCTCCATGGCGCCCGCGGCGCCCGCCCGCCCGCCCGCTGCGTGCTGGGCCGACAGGCTCACGGCAGCGCTCTGGCCAAAGTGCGGCGGCCGCGGGGCATACCGCCCGCCCGCGCGGGGCTCGGCGGCCGGGGCGGGGCTTCGCGCTGGCGGCCCCGGGTCCCCGCTGCGCCGCCGCGCGTCCCCTCCTCTTCCTCCTCCTCCTCCGGCTCCTCGCGGGCCGCCGCTCCCGCCCACGTGCGGCCGCGGGGCGGGCGCAGGGCAGCGCGCTGGATCCCCCCTTCACACACCCAAGTCCCCCCGGGCCCCGGACCGGGCTCCGTGCAGCCCGCCTCCGCAGCGCCCCGCGATCCGCCCTGCCGGGCGCCGCATTCTGAGCTCGGGGCGCCCGGAGGCCGCCGTAGCTTCTGCCCCGCCCGAGACAAAGGCCCGGCGGGTCGCTCGCTCCGCGCGTCCGGGGCCTGGGCCGCCCTCGCCGCCACCGCTTTGTTCGCCCTGCCTTCGGGCTCAGCGCTCGGCGCCCAGCGCTCCGACTCCGCGGCTCGGCGGCTCCAGGGCGCGGGGGGCGCGGGGGCGCGGCCACGGGCGGGGTGGGGGCGGGGCCGGCGCGCGCCTGGCCCCGCCCCCGCCCCCCCACTTCCTGCCCCGCTACCGCTCGCGAAAGTTGCGGAGGGCGGGGGCGGCGGCGCGGCCGGGGCCCGGGGTCCGCCGACTTTCTTCGAGGGCCGTCAGGACTCAGGCAGCTCTGCGCCCGGGGCGCGCGACCGCGCCTGCGGAGTGATAGCCAGTCGTCGTCTCCGCGTCCCTCTGGCGTTTCAGAAGATCAGGAGGTGGCCCCTGTCGCGCTGCGCGTCTCTGCGTGGGCCTTCGGGAAGGATAGACCCTACCGAGGGCACCGACCGGGCCGAGGCGTCCCGCAGCCGCGCGGTCCGTCGAGCGGCCCCGCGGGATCATTCGAGGCAGGAGGCGCACGGGCCGGAGACTCTCCTGGAGCGCCTTCCCATCCTATGTCCTGGCCAGGGACCCGCAGGAAGCCCCCGCCCCACCTCGACCCCGCACAAAGGCTGAGAGTCTCCTGTTTTGTAACCCAGAGGCCTGCCACTCGCAGCTGCCCGGAGGGCAAGTCCTGGCGTCCGAGATGGAATACGTGACAGCAAGTGGGAGAGAGGGAAAGAGATGTGGCGAGACGCGCCGGGCGGCCGCCCGCCTCCCTGCTGGCTGCGGGGCCCACTGACCCCGCCTTGAACTCCTTCCCGGGCCACGCCCTCTGGGAGGGGGTGGGCCTGCTCTCTGCAGCTGGCCCCCGTGACAGTGGGAGGGCTTCTCGGACAGAAAGAGCCTATCTGGCCGCGAAATAATGTAGATCCTGACTCGGCTGTCGGGAGCCCTGGGTTCTCAGCACTGATGTGCTGGGTGACTCTAGGGAAATCTGATCTCCTCTCTAAGACTGGCTCAGGCACGGAGTGGGGGTGGGGTGACCAGTCTCTGAGCACCCCCACACACTTGGGTTGAACCCTGGACCCGTGTTAGCTGGGGCAGCCCGGGGCAGCTGCCCGCGTAGCCCAGTTCCCCTCCTCCTTTGGTACTGGTACAGGAGCCAGGGCAGAGCGACACCCCCACCTCACTGTGAGCCCAGCAACGGTCCCCTGAGCCCTCTGTTCTGGGCCCTCTGCAGAGTCAGACTTGCCCCCTTCCCAAACGGAGGAGGAAGCATGGGGACCCAGGCCAGGTTCTGGCTCATGCAGCAACGTGGAGGAGGAGCTGGCCTCCCAGGGCTCACCCCAGACCCTGGCAGGAATAAAGTCAGGCCAAGTGGCCAGTGACCTCTAAGTTCCTGCCCGGGCGTCCTTCCTGCGAGGAAATGGGTGCGGCAGCTTCACGAACCTGGACAGAAAAGAGCTGCTTCAGCTGGGGGGGATTGAGCCTGCCTTGCCCAAGACAAAAGGATATAACCCCACGGCAGCAGGCGGATTCCTCCAGCATCGCCCCAAGAAATCGCAAAGTGGGCTTCATCGCCTCCAGCCCCCCACTCTGAGAGCCTGCACAGACAGGCACCTTCCCCTGGCAGGGACGCCTCCCTCTCTGTAGACTGGGGGGCGCCCCACTCCGTCAGAACTGCTCGTGAGGAATGAACAGGATTCTTCATCCAGGAGCTTTGCACAGTGCTTGGGCCGGATGGGGTACCCTCTTCATGTCCTCGCTGCCCTCGGCCTTCCTGCCTGGGCAGGGAACCGGCCAAGACGATGAGCCAGGACTGGGACACAGGCAGGCACCCGCCAGCCCGCAGCACTGATGATCCTCTGCCGCCCCCTGCTGGGTGCAGAGGGCACTGTTGCCACCTGGCTGCCCCTTGGGCGGGCGCTGCCCAGCGGCACCAAGAATCAGGTTTAGCCTGGAGAATAGCCCCGGAGACCCAGGCCTCGCCACTGAGCCAGTCACAGTACCTTCCTGACTCCCAGTGTCCTGATGTGGACGACAAGGACAGGACCCACCCTGGGTGCCTCCCAGGATTTGGGGAAGGTGCTGCAGGAAGGCTGGATGGTTGTGAACGCATGAATGAAACTTTCTCCTCCCCTTAACGGAGGCACCGGGGAGGGAGCCCACGTACGCCAAGCAGGCGCTCTACTGCCGAGCTGTACGTACCCACCAACCCCCGAATGAAGGAAGAGATGGAAACTCTCTTCCAAACGCTTGGTGTGTGATGAGCAGGTCCGGACTGTGTCAGCTCAAAGTATGTATCAGGAAGAGGGGACACCGTTCCAGAAACTCTTAGCACCATCCGCGTCTTCTCAGACGCGGAGCTGTTTGCCGGAACCGCCTGTGGCACCCCTCCGGGGGCACCATTGCCTCCACGTTCTATAGAGAGGGCACCCTGGAGAGGAGCTCGCAGACTGCACGGGAACGGTCCCCGCCGGCGGCTGCAGCTCAGCTTGGCCCACGTGTGGTGCCATCAGTTTTCCTCAGTGAGGGCGGATGGGCCCAGGAGAGGCAGGAAGCTGGGGCTCCCAGCCCAGTGGAGCAGGTGGAACCCAGGGGCGGGAGTCACGTTTGCCAAAGTATGGAAGGAGGGTCCCAGGCCCCCTCTTCCTGGGCCCCTCAGCCTCCACCCGCACCACCCGTTCCCCCTCAGTCTGCCCTCAGCAGCCACCAAAGACCCAGTCCAACCTTAGCGAGGCCTCGTCACTCTCCTGCCCGGAGAGGGCTCCCCTTCACCAGAGACAAAATCAAATCTCTTCCCCTGCAAGTCCTGTGTGGTGCACCTCGCCCCTGAACAACCTCACTTCCTGCAGCTCTCCAGCCACGCCCAGCACTCCCCAGCCCCAGGGCCTTTGCACCTGCCACCCCTCTGCCTGGGACTCGCCCAGATGGCCGTGTGGCTCGCACCCTCACTTCCTGTGCTGAGCCTCCTCCCACCACATGACTCCCTGTACTTCTGTGCACTTCTCGCCACCGTGTCTGTTCCTGAATGGCTCAGTCTCAGCCCTCTAGACTGTCAGCTCTGGCAGCAGGGCCCACCTCTGGTCCTGTCCCCAGTTCACTCCCAGCACCGTGAACTGGGCTCAGCTCATGGGAGGTAGTCCAGAAACACGTGTTGAATGCAACACCAGAAGAATAAACCGACAGCTCAGCGAAGCGCGGCAACTGCAATCTTACAACCAAACGTCTCCTGTCGTGGAAGTCAGACAAGAGCAACCTGAGTCAGAGGCTTAAAGACAGGCTGTGTAATCCACTGAACTGCAGTGTATCTTACCATCATGAAGGGAATCTAGAACATTCCACTCCATAAGAGCTGCACCGACTTAGCACAGTATTCTCACGGTCTTCGTCATTGTGATTGCTGCTCCTATTTCTTGAGCACGGGCGGCCGGCCTGAGGGGGTTGTGTGTGTCACCTGGTCCCCATTAAGCCTCCCAGTTACAGTCATCGCTTCTGTTCTTCGCTGTTAAATGCAGAAATCCAGCACATTGGGAGCTGCCCGGCGTCACAGCAGGATGCGAAGGAGTCGGGCCCAAACGCCAGGCCTCTCCGGCACCTGCTTACCCACCCACATCTTGCTGTTGCAGGGAGTTTCTGTGCCCGGCACCTAATTCTGTCGGGCGACACACTGGTTTGGGTAGAGAGGAATTGAGGGAGACGGGAAAATGCTGTGGTGTCGAAAAACACGGAGATACTGACTCAGCAGCAGAACGCAGAGCCGGGAAGGCCGCTGCGGGAGCTGGCGCGCGCGCTCGGAGTTTCGGGGCCGGTGGGGAAGTGGCTGCTGGGGAAAGAGCTGGTGTCCCGGCACAGAAGTGCTGCCACCGGCCCGGAGCTCCTGGGAGCCTGGAGACAGCAGGGTCTGGGTGGGTCCCAGAGGGGGCCTTCGGAGGAAGATCAGGCCGCTTGGTGCCCGGGCCTCTCACTCCGGCCTCGCAGGGAATGATGCCCAGCTCCGGGCCGTGCACTTTACTGAACTGCTTGCAGGTGGCGGGTCTCAGAGGACCTGGCCAAGGTTAGGCGCTGCGCAGAGCTGGGGTTGGATCTCTGGTCTGAAGACCGAGTCTGATTCCTGCGACACTTCCAGCTGGGGTCTTGGCTTCTGCTTCTGGCTGATGTATGATGGGCTCCAGGCAGCAGCACGGGGTGGGGGGTTCTGAGTCCACAAACGCTCCACCAGGCCTCCTGGGCGCCCGCGGAGTTGCCCTTATCAGTGGGAGTCCTCCTGGCTGGGGAGACACCAGGAACTTGCTCTGCACAGGACACGTGTGAATCTTCATGTGCTGTGTGTGGTGCGGGCCGCAGTGGAAGGGCTGGAGCGCTTCCTGCCGCCTTCAAACATCTGAGACTGTTCCCTTCCACACAGGCCTCCTCAGAAAACACTCGCAGCCAGACCGGGGGTTCTTCCACCCAGCTTTACCCCAAATGCCAAGAGCCGCTGCGAGGTTGCAGTGCTTCTTGTCAGCGGGGTGCTTACTCCATAGCCAGGGTCCCAGGGCAGGACTGGGACCTTCTCCTGCCAAGGCCCCCCTCCGAAGCCAGAGCCCACCCCCTCCCCATCCCTCCCCTTCTCTGTCCAGAGTACCGAGCACTGGCCTTGTTCGTGGGGTGAGGGGGAAGCGAACGTTTCAACTCTTCCCAACATGACTGGGTGAAGGAATTATTCTCACGTCCAAACCACATGAACACACACATTTTGCAGATTCCATTTGCAGCTACATCATGCAAATTCAGCTGTCACAATTTCCCGGGAGACCATAGGTGCAGAGAAAGACCATCCGGCCCATCTTGGAGTCAGACGACGCCCACTGGGTTGGGGAGTGTGGCTTTTTACATTTTGTTCAAAGAGGCAAAATGAGGACTTTTCACTGTTCGTTGCTTTGACTTTCAAATTAAGTCCAATACTGTAGTCCACGGATCGCATGCCAAACTGTGACCGCTGACGTCTTACCGCCAGGGGTCCTTGTCTGGCCCCTCCTGCCCACTGGAAGGGGGCTCTGCTCTCCTCCGCAGGCGCTGTGAGGTCAGGGTGCGGGCAGGGTTACTTGAGGCTTTAAGGAGAGGAGGCCTCCCACACTTAACGCCTTTGTAGGCAGGACGCCGAAAAGTCCAGACTGGGGGCAGATCCTGGATTTCTTCAGAAGCCAGCTCATCGTGACACCAACAGGCCACCTCACCAAAGGACAGACGTGGGAATCCAGTCTGACTGAGGGAAGCCCCAGGCCCCGTGCAGCTGTCTGTGCGTTATGGGACCCAAGGGGTGGCCCAGGGGCCACTGTCACTGAAGCTGGCAGTAGGCAGACTGGGCTGTGACACTCCGGCTGCTGGGAGCTCTGGCTCTCATGGAAAGGACCAGCATCCCAAGGGATTCAGGGCACAGGGCCAAGGATAGCCCTGTCCAAATCTGTCCCTGCTTTGCCGTTACTGGTGTCCAGTGCTGCCTCGACCTGGGCAGGAGACAGCCCACCTCCTGCAGCCCCGCCACCTCCCAGGGCAATGGGTCAGCACAGCCAGACCCCCGCACGAGCGCTCCGAACCCTAGAACAAGCGCATCAGCCCCAAGAGACAGCCTGCGCCCCGGAGCTGCCGGCCCGCGCTCCCCGCCCACGCCACGCCTGGCAGCCTCGGATCTGTCTGGCTCCGTGATTTGCCTGTTCCAGACATTTTCGTGTCTGTGTGGCCTTCTTTCAGAATAATGTCGAGGTCCATTCATGTTGTAGTGGTGTGAATAAATACTCCGTGCCTGTTTTTGTTTGTTTTGCTTTGCTTTGCTTTGCTTTGGGGATGTGTGATCACGTTTTCATTTGTTTAGAGGAGGTGCTGGGGATTGAACCCGGGACCTCGTGCCTGCTGAGCCATGCCCTCCCCGAAACGTGCCTTTGTTTCGTCAAAGTGGAGCTGATTTACAGTGTCATGCTGGCGTCTGGTGCACAGCACGGTGACTGAGCTGCCCTTGGACACACTGCTTTTCAGATCTTGCCTTTCTGGCCTTCCCCATGTGCTGAGCTGACCCTAGGAGGGCCTGGGGTCCCTCAGAGAGAAAGGCCACGAGTGAGGGCTCCCGAGTCCCAGGCAGCCACTCTGCACCCTGAGTCAGCACTTTGTCTCCGAGAGTCAGTCTCCCTGTCTGTGAAGTGGGCGTGACGGCGATCCCAGGGCAGAGGCCTCACGGCCTGAGTCAATGAGACGGACGCACACACCGCACTCGGGACAGGCCTGGCCCTCCGCGGTCGGCTTGTGAGCTTTCCTAGCCAACAGCTTCGTGCCGCTCCTGCTGCGATTCAGGAAGTCAGAACCTCCTCCGCTTCCCTCCATTGTCCGAATGCCCAGAGCGCAGCCCACCTGGGGAATCCCAGCGCCTCCGCCACGAGGGGGCGCCGCCGGGTGCCCAGCCCCGCACATGCCACTTCTGTCACCTGGACCTTGGCTCAGAGCCTGGCCCAGCTGGCCTGTCCTCCCAGGCCCCACTGCCCCTCACGTTGCCTGTTCACGCCCTCGGTCACTGCTGCCTGAACGAGGGGTCTGCCCCCCAGCACCAGCGTGTCCGCCAGGAGAGCGCTGGCGTCTCCCCCTCTGCACACGCTGTAACTTGAACCTCACCAGCTCCGGTTATGGCATTTCTGGGCACCCACCTTCCCTCCTGCCTCTGGCCCCAGGCCTCCTCTCCCTCTTCCCTCCGGGGTCAAGATGCAGGTCAGAGTTCTCAAGGTCCATACTGCCTCGGCCCGGGACATCGTGAACCCCACTCACCTGGGCTCCCCAGGCCGTGGCCTTGGTTCCCTTTATTGTTGCCGTCCTGGTGTGATGGGGAGAACAAACCTGACTCCAGAACTGGACCTGTTTCTTTTACTTAAACTTCTGTGTCTACTGCTTTGGCTGCAAGTTAATCACTAAAGGGGTGTTGCCTCTAAGCTTAAATTACACACAACGGCCCATCTCTGGGACCCCTGCCCCCAGGCAAAGAGCATTAAGCTAAAATGCCTTCTTTTCGCTCACAGGAAGCCTCCTGAGCAGGCCCGCCTGGGACTGACTGCGGGGAGGAGGCAGTCGGCACAGGCCCTCCGGAGGGCGACGGACACAGGGATGTTTGACTTTACTCCCTCCCCTTTCAGTGTAAAAGAAACCCGAATTCTACCTCAGGCAAGATGGCTCTTTGGGACACGAGTCCACCATCTCCTTGCTCTGCTGGCTTTCAGAATGAAGTCGCTAGTCCTTGCCGCAACACCTCATCCCTCGATTTATTGGCCTGCTGTGGGGCGAGCAGTATGCGTTAACTTGGTAACAGTGGCAGGTCTTTGCCAACAGCTGCTGGCATCAGCTGTGCTCGGCCCGGCTGTACCCTGTTCCTACAGCTGCCCTGGCCAGAGAGAGGCCAGTAGGACCCCGAAGCCAGGGTCCAGGAACGGCCTGACGACTTCCTGGCCACCCCCACTCACCTTTCCTTTCAGGCAAAACAGACCCTGCTGTTCCCCCAACGCCCAGTTCCTTCCTGCTCTCCGACCCCCACTCCCAACACTGGGCTCTGGAGGGGTCCCAGGAAGCAGTCGCTAGCAGCCTCAGCCAGCTGGCAGCAAGAGCCCCAGTGCTGACGGCAGGCGGGGCGCCAGGAGCGCCTGGCATGGGGGCTGAGCACGAGAACGCTCCCCAGGGGTGAGCCGGGGCAAGAAGGTACCTCGTATCTCAGACGTTCGAATGTAGGGGAGGGCTGATGCTCGAACCATGGAAATGATGGCTGTGGTGGGCAGCCGTGAACACACTGGAGAAAGCCGGTGAATGGCGGAGTGGTTAGTCACCCACCGGGGGCAGAACGTGAAAGCCGGAGCCGCGTGTACAGGCCCTCGAATGAGCAGACTTCGCCCCGTAGCTGCAAGGCAGCGGAGGCAGTGCAGCCCCAGGGGAGGTCAAGTTCCGAGCCAGCCAGGGACCTGGCTGAGGGGCGGGGCCACGAGACGCGGGGGTGGGGACACTTGGGTCTGTGCACTGGGACCTCATCCACCCACACCCCCTCTGGAGCCCCTGGGCCAGAAGAAGTGGCCATTATCCCCGGAAGGCAGCAGTCCCCCTGTCTGAAGAACACCCTCTGCCGTCCGGGACGTCACACCTCTGCTTCCGGCCGACAGCACCTTGGACATCGGTCTGCGCCTTAGACTAAGGAGGAAGAACCTTAGCTTTTCACTCTCTTTTTTGAAGAGCCATTTTAAAAGTACCCCACACCACGGCCATTCACTTCTCTTTTATGGGCACCACCCCTCGGTCCCCCGGAGCCTCCCCATGGGCTTGTCGCTCCCTCCCGGGGACCACGGGAGACAGTTTACGCAGCTGTACGGCCCCCTGTGTCCCATCTCCTAAGAAAGCTGTATTGACATCACATTTAGCCACAGACCGGCCGGACAATCAACCCAAGATTCCTCCATCTTCCCTGCACCAGTTTCCACGTTAGGGTTTCCAGTGGGCTGAATAGTGGACCCCAGAAAGATACATCACATCAAGCCCTTGAAGCCTGTAAATGTGACCTTATTTGGAAAAGGGGTCTTTGCGGAAGTGACGAACGAGACTCCGAGATGAGATCATCCTGGATTATCTAAATCCAACGACAAGTGTCTTTGCTAGAGACACGCAGAGGGCAGACGCAGGGAGAGGAGGGGTGGCCAGGCGGAGACCGGGGTGGAAATCAGGGTGATGTAGCCCAAGACGCAGAAAGCCAAGCCTTGCTGGCCGCCCCGGGAGCGGGGTGAGCGGCACGGGACACCTGCCGGAGCTTCGAGGGGGAATGCAGACCTGCCAGCAGCGGGGTTTCCTCCTGGCCAGGGAGGGAGGCCCCTGAGAATGAAAAACATAACGAGGCCATTGATTGAATGGCATCAAATGCGATTCATGCGGTCACACTGATACATTTTTAAATCTATTGGTCTGAAAAGGGATAGGTGAAGAGAGAGAATGAAGCGTTTGTTCTTCGATTTAAGTGTTTTAGCTCCTTTACTGTGCTAGGGTTCCTGCACAGCAACCGCACCGATTTCAGATGTGCAGCTCGATGAATTCTGGTAGACGCGTGCGCCCGTGAAACCACCACCACCAGGGGCGCTAGCATGTCCATCTCTCCCCAGGAGGTGCTCATTTTGAACTCCCAGCTTATCCCTTCCCGCCGGCTTCACCCTCCGGTAACCATAAGGTTGTTCTCTATGTCTGTGAGTCTGTTTCTGTTTTGGAGGTGAGTTCATTCGTGTCCTTTTCTGTAGATCCCACACGTAAGCGATCTCATGTGGTATTTGTCTTTCTCCGTCAGCCTTGCTTCACTTAGGACGACCGTCTCCAGGTCCGTCCGTGCTGAATTCTACTTTCCTTCAGGGTAACCAGAGTTGATGAAGAAAGTTCTTCCTTACGGAGAAGAATTCCAGAAAATAAAGGCAGAAATCACATCGGCACCAGAAGGTCCTGAATTTGCAATCCTTGATGAACAACAGGCCTGAGTTATGATCAGTGATGGCAGGTAGACTTACCCCGTGAAAGACGGATGGGGCATTTGGTGGCGAGTAGATCAGGCTGCCAACACCCACAGCTGGTGGCCAACCTTACTGCGGAGAGCGCGCGGCACCCAGGAGGCGCCTGCCCACGCGTGCGGTGCTGGGAAGCCCGCAGCACCACCCGGGAAGGCAGCCGGTTAACAAGGCCAGCCCCGTCTGAAGAAGGCGCAGATCTAACTGCCAGTTCTCAGGACACATAGAGGGACGGTCACTTTAGTGACGTCGTGGGGACACAATCAGCCAGGCCTAGGATGTGGTGAGTCGAGAAAAAAGTGTGGAGCTTCCATGACGATCCTAGAGGAATGTCACATTTCTTGCAGCCACCTGGCCAATGTTACTGAATACCCGACACCGGATCCTTTTCGGTGGGCTGCAGAATTACAGCATCCCTTGAGCCCCCACCAAGTCCGTCCTGTGGACGTGTGGCATTGGCTGGGGAGGAGTGGGACCCTGACACTCGGGAAGGGACATCCGGTTAGACACAGACG
Source organism: Vicugna pacos (assembly GCF_048564905.1). Lineage (NCBI taxonomy): Eukaryota > Metazoa > Chordata > Mammalia > Artiodactyla > Camelidae > Vicugna > Vicugna pacos. The sequence continues at coordinate 78,399,106 of NC_132990.1, forward strand.
GCGCTGAGGAGCTCCAGTCCCCCAGCCACTCTGAGCCTCTCTCGCCAGAGGAAGTACCTCAAAGGCGCCGTGACACCCTTACCTGGGAGCGGTGCTGTTACTCTGGGAAGGAGATGCTCTTCCCCTCAAAACCCACCCCAAACACCCTTGCTGCCCCAGAGCCACATCTAGGTTCAGATCTCAGCATGCCCTGAAGCCAAGCACAAAGGCGGATGCAAGAGGAAACAGCCTTTACACTAAGAGAGTGGAAAGATTTTGTACAGATTGGCGGAAACCAGGGCAGCCGTGCGGGGAATGGCTTCTGAGGGTGTGATCAAGGCAGACAGAACACAGCACGGGATCGGGCCAGAGGTACTCACACGAGTGCCTTACCAGAGATCCCGGACTCAGTGTGTCCCTTGTGCGGCTGGGATCGAAACTGGCTGAGACTGGTCTCCACGGTAGCCTGTGCTTAATGAGGCCGGAACGCCAGGACTTCACCAGCACGCCGCGGAAGGAGTCCGAGGGCTGGAGCGGAGGGGAGGGCTGGAGTCCACTCACCCCGTGTACCTGCCCACCTCTCCTCCCCTGCGGTTCCGGCACTGGGAACTGCATCAGCGAGGGGCACTGGGTCCTTGGAAATCTCTGTGGTCGCCGTGTCCGACCGGCCGAGTGTGGTGATGGGAAACCCTGGGGTCCCTGATTTCAGAGACCCTGGGGTCCTAGAGCAGCAGAGACAATGGCCAAAACCGAGGTGAGCCCCGCTCCTGAAAAGGGCGAGAGGGGCTAACACAGCCAGAAAGACCCGCCCATGTAGTCGACAGCCGCATCACGAGGAAAGAAGTCACCCACTGAAATGGTGCTTGGTCCCGAGAGCAGGAAGAACCCCAGGACTGGCGACCCCAGACCTGGTTTCAGGGGCCAACGTGGAGATCCACAGCCTCTCCCCCAGTTTCAGGCTTAAGCCAGCTTGCTGAGCCCGAGCCCGTGAGGGGCGAGGAGGCCCGGTCCCGGGAGGAAGGGGCCGCGCAGCCGCAAGGCGCGCCGTCGCTCTTTCTCCAGGCTCTCCGCCCCGGGCCCTGGGCCCGGCACCCACGGGCCGCGCCCCAGGGGCAGGCGTGCCGGGCCTCTGGGGCATTACTAGAGACTGGCTCTGAATTAGCACGAACTCCTGGGACATCTGTTCTCATTCTCTTTTGCCAAGAAATGAACCCCGCCACCTAACAACAGTTATCAATATCTCTCACGGCTCGGAGGATTTGCTGGCTCAGCTTGGTGATTCTGGCTTGAGGCCTCTCAGGTGCCCCAGGTGGCTGGGGGCTGGGGGCTGGAACTGGCCAGAGTCACCTGGAAGGCTGGCCGTCAGTTAGGATCTCAAGCTACTGACTAGGACACCTCCGAGAAGGCCCTCGTGTGGCCGGGGCTTCCACACGGCACGGCAGCTGAGTTCTAAGCGCAAGTATTCTGAGACACAGAGAGCCAGGGGAGACGTACCCCCATCTCTGGACCTAGCCGTGAAGCCACACGGTGTCACTTCTGCCACGTGAAAGGGTCACCAAGGCCAGCCCAGCCCGGGGGAGGACGATCCGGCTCCATTTTTGACAACAGGGCGTCAAGGAACTCGCGGACATGTTTAAACCCGTTACGGTCCATGCTCTGGCCGTGAACTGTTTGTACTTCTTGCACATGCAGAAGATCAATTTTTTTCTTACATGGAGTGCTAGGGACTGAACCCAGGACCCTGAGCATGCTAAGTGCACACTTTACCACTGAACTACACCCTCCCCACCCCATGCACAAGCAGAATAATTCACCCCTCCAAGACCCCACCCCAAAAGCTCGTCAATCTTGGCCTCGTGTTCTCAGCGTCAAGACCAGGTCCAGGGGCAAACAAGGCGGTGCAGGTGCATTTCATCAGGCTCGGCTCGTGCTGTGCAGTCTGTCCAAAGACTGACGGACTGAAGCCTGGGCATTGGCCCCCACCCACACACCCAACAGGCAAAGGCAGGACGGGCCTGAGTCGCTGCCCGAGAGGCTCCTGTTCAGAGCGAGGAGGCGGGGCCGGGGCGGAGGTGGGGACACACAGTGGTCCCAGGCCTGCAACATTCCTAAATTTCTGGGCACTTGATGACTTCCTTGAGGCTCGAGGGATGGTCCTCGTGGCTCCTGGCTCCATCCTTCCTTTCCCACGACCGCAGCTGCATTTGTTGCTAAACCTCCGGGTGTTGTTTGAGGAGTATGTTGTCATCAAGTCTGACTCCTGCCTCGAAGCCTGGGGGGTCAAGTCGTAGTCTAGTTTTGCACTTTCTCTGCCCCAGCAGGGCTGACGCTAGTGCGATGCTCTTAAGATCTGTGTGGGAAAGCGGGGATGGGAGAACGTAAAACACCACAAAGTTGGCTGCTCTTAATAAAAGTCAGCCTTGAAAAAAGAAGTGTCCCCGCGTCACTGCAAGCCTTTGGTCAGTTTCCCGAGCTGCAGAGAAGTTGGTTCCGGTGGGTTTTGCCTATCTTTCCTTGCCTTTGGGAAGGGGCAGAATCGGATTTCCTATTCCATTTGCGGACGTCTTGAGAAAGTGTTGATTCTTCTTTTAGAAACTGCCCACGGAGACGTGGTTCACAGGCGACTGCAGCGCACCCGTTTAAGGTGCGCGGGTCAAAGGCTTTCAGTATCGCCTCGGGATTATGCGAGCCTCACCCACTCTGATTTTAGCCTCACTGAAAGAAACCCCATCCCTGTTAGCCATCGTCCTCCCACTCCCCGCCCCAGCCCTGGGCAGCCATGGTTCTGCTTTCCGCCTCTGCAGGCTGCCCGGTCCCGGGCGTTTTATGTCTGAGCAGTCGGACAAGCTGCGCTCCTTGGTAGCTGGCTCACTTCGCTCTGCGCGATGCTGGCCAGCCTCACCTGTGCGGAGGCTGCATCAGCACTTCATTTCTTTCTTGTGCCTGAATGGTCCTCCACTGCGTTGGTCCACAGTGATTCTCCAGCTGTTCGCACCGGTTTAGCTGGACGGTTAAGCGCTTGGAAAGAAAAGGACTGGGAGCTTGGTGACAAGGAGCTCCGGGGAAGAGGCACTGGATGGACCTCTTAGAAAGGACACTGGCTGCGACCATCCCTGTGTCCTGGTGGAAGGATGTCTCCAAGGCCCATCCACTGCCGAGCAAGCTCTCAGTGATCAGATGGACACGAGGACCCTCCTGCCGAGGTTTTCAGCCTCTCATCCCAGCCAGTGCGGGGCCTGCTTGTCGGGCCGTGTGTAAAGTGATCGTGGTGGGAGGGGTGGAGGCTCAGCACAGAGGGCAGCATCACCTCCGCCCCTGAAGCTGACTTGCCCACCGCCAGCGCGGAGCCGACGCGGAGCCCCAGCACGGCACGCTCCCCGGGGACCCAGCCGTCCCAGAGGACTCCCCATGGCGGTGGGGGCAGAGACGCGGTCTCACCGGAATGCACGCAGACCCTGGGCTCGCCTTCCCCGCCCTTACCTCCTCGGCCGGCTCCACCGCCCCAGACTCGGGGTGGCCGCCATGCCCGTCCCGCCCCAGGGCTCCCGAACCAGGAGGGAAACGCTGGGCCACGGGGTCTCTCACTCGTGGGAGCCACTGGTCTTGCACTCGCCCCGTCACCCAGAGGGCCCGCCTGACAGAGTGTGAGCGGCCTGCAGAGTGAGAGCCGCACCCTTGGGAACCACGCCAGGAGGGCTGGAGGTCCCGGCTCACAGATTCAAGTGTATGCTCTGATCCGGAGAGACACCTGGTGCTGTCGCCCAGCCTGACCCCGGGTGTCTGGGAATCGGAGGGCGGAGGTGGCAGTGGCTCCTTGGACCTCCAGCAATGCCTCCCATCGGTTTTAATTCTGCCCCGCATCTTTGAGCTCTGATGACCTGGAAGTCCTGATGCTTCGGGGAGGGTTGGACCCGCCAGGGGGCACAGCAATGGCTTCTGCGATCTGGAGGAGGAAACTGTTGCTCGGGAGTCTGGGGTCACTGGATCCAAACGCTGAGAAGCGGGTCACCTTACCGGCTGGGGCGGTGGAGTCCTAATGCCAAGGAGAAAGTGAGCTGTCGCTTCGTGTTGAGGGCGTGAGAACCACGTCCGGAAGCCAGGGGCGTCGTCGCTGGTACATTTTAGTATTTCTGCCGCCAATAGCAAAGTTAATGGAAAGCTACAGCGTCCAAAGATAGACAGACAGACAGACAGATGGCAGGATAACAGGGTTTATGCCCTTCAGGAACGACGGTGTACGTCAGCCCACTAGCTGAAGAAATCTTGGCCAGCTGATCCTACTGAGGGCGAAGAAGAGGCCTTGTGACGGTCACAGAGAGCAGCACAGTAGCACCAGTGCCTGCGTCCCCTGCCTGGAGGCATGCACACACTCGCACCGGCCACTCTTCCACATTTGCATCTATTTACATTATATATTAAGGATCTCTACATTTGTATCCACCTCATTCCCCGTGTGATTTTCAGTGCGTTTTGTTGGAAGCTAACTTTCCAGTTTAGTTTCAGGTAGAACAACATTCAGACAGGAGACTGAGGAGGAGAAGCAAAGAACACAGCCCAGAGGCAGACGCTACAGCAGCGGGACCTCGTACCCCCTCTGTCTGGGGAGGTGGGGAGACTGTCTTCCTCCTTTTTTCTTATTTTTTCAATTGAAGGCTAATTGATTTGCCATGTTTCAGGTGTACAGCAAAGTGAGTCAGCCATGCACGCACACATGCATGTGTATGTTCTTTCTCTGACTCTTTTCCATTATCGGTTATTACAAGGTGTTGAATACAGTCCCCTGTGCCGTAGAGGAAGGCCTCGTGGTTTAGCTGTTTTGTACACAGTGGTGTACATCTGTTAAACCCCAGTTCCGAGTCTGTCCCTCCCCCTGCCTCTGTCCCCTTCGGTAACCATAAACTTATTTTCTATGTCTGTGAGTCTGCTTCTGTTTTGTAAATAAGTTCATTTGTATCAGGTTTTTTTTTTTGATTCCCCATATACATGATATCATACAATATTTGTCTTTCTCTGTCTGGCTTACTTCACTTAGTGTGATCATCTCTAGGTCCACCCATGTTGCTGCAGCTGGCATTATTTTATTCCTTTGTATGGCTGAGTAGTGTTCCATTCTATGCATCTACCACATCTTTATCCATTCATCTGTCGCTGGTGAGACTGTTTCATTCTTGAATCAAAGAGAGTTGCATCTTGTTAGGCAGAAATGGAGAGTTAGGGTCTTTTTGTTTCTTCGTTTTGCTTTTATTGCATGGAGGCTCAGACATGGGTAGAAATGTACATACAAACGGCAGGACTGTGCCCGTGAGGGCGATTTTGCCTGCCGCCAGTAAACCTCTCCCATTAACGCAGATCTAAATGTCCTTCGCCCTCTGCTTTGTGTTGCAGGGAGCAGGGGGCTCCACCCGGAGAGGGTGCTGGAGATGAGAATGCTGGAGGAGGGAGCGCGACCTTGCTCTCTGCTCCCTGCTAGCTTCCCGTCAGCGTGCAGTCCCCTGGCGACAATTCTTCACGTTTCCTTTTCTGAAGTAGCAGCTGAATCCAGTCTGCAGTTTTTCCAATGGGTACAGAATCCACAAGGCCGCCACTCAGGGGCAGCAGCTGGCTGGCACCCCCTGCTCAGGGTCTAGTCCTGGCCCTGCTGGGAGCCTATTTTTGATGCAGAGACACCAGCTCCAGCTGCCGGTGTCCCCACCTCAAAACTCTGAGTTTCAGCTCTTTGGTGTCCCTCCTTTAAGTCTCTACATTCTCATAATTCCATCCTCTTCTCTTTGGTCTTTTAGCTGCTAAGGTGGCAGTTGCTTCCTGCAGTTACTACCTAGAGATGTTACAGAGGTCTTTATTTTATTCTGAAAGTTACCTACTTAACAACTTTGTACCTAGTGATCAGTTTCTTCTATTAATTCCTCTCTGGTCAAATCACTGGCGTGATTTCCTCTTCCAGCTGGACCCTAAGTCCCTTATCAACGATATATATTGCAAATTTCTTCTCACCTCTGTGACTTTCCTTTTCACTCATTTTTTCCCTTTCTTTCTTTCTTTATTGGGGTATAGTCAGCTTACAGTGTTGTGTCAACTTCTGGTGTACAGCACAATGCCATACATGGATATACATATATCCATTTTCATATTCACTCATTTTTAAAGTAAGTTTTTAGATTTTAACCTAGGAAAGTTTTAGGTTTATATAAAAATTGCAAAGACAATACAAGTGTTTCCATATACCCCACATATACACCATACCTGTGTACATTATCTTGTATATTTAAGGCTGTCTGGCGTATGGTCAGTTTTTGTAGATGTTCTGTGTCCTCGTGAAGAATGGCATTCTACAGTTGTGGGTTCAGTGTTCTATGAATGTCCCGTACGTGGACCTCCTTAATTAGCATTTGAGGAAAACTGTGAAAAGGAAACTTCAGTAAGGAAAAGGACAGGTAACAAACGAGAGTGTTACTGGAGCATGCTTTGGAGGTGGAGTGCTTAATTTTCATGGCAGTGTGGGGACCTGGCCCGGCTGGCTGACATGAGTCAGTCAGAGACCTATTTTTAAGAGCGTACCCCCGGCACAACACTGAATTATTAAAAATAATTGCATCAATTACTAGGGGCAAGAATGCGAACAGCAACAGCAGTGGCAGACGTACACAAGCAGCAGTAGCACAAAACCACCATCAACACGAGGCTAAGACCAACAACAACGTAGGAGCGAACTGGGCGCAGGGCTCCTCCAGAGGCCCCGCCCCCAGCGGGAGGCCCCGCCCCCCCGCGGGGCGATCGATGGCTCCGGCTCGTGGCGCCGGCCTGCCCGGGCTCGGCGCTCGGCTCGGCATGCCTGCGGCGCTGCCATGGAGACGCGGCCAGCGGGCGCCGCCCGGCGGGAGGCGTCCAGCCCGGGGTCCGCGCGTCGCCGAGGCCCCACCGCGCGGGTGACACGAGCCGGAGGGTGGGGGGCGCGGGGCGCAGCCCCGGGGAGGGCGGGGCCGCGCAGGAGGACGAGCCCGCACGGCGGGGCCGCGCGGCGGGGCGGGGGGGGCGCCCCGGCTCGGCTTTCACCCGGCGTCGTGCTCCTCTCCGGCCCAGGGGCCTCCCGGGGGCGTGGAGCAGAAAGGAGGGGGTACCAGCGTCCCCGGCACGGGCAGGTCGGGCCCCCGAACCCGTGTCCCGTCGGGCTCTTGGGACCTCCGTCGTAGGTCTGGACATTAACGCCCCAACGGGCGGTTTCCCCGGGATCGCCGCCCCCCCCACCCCGCGCCCCCGCTTAGTTAGTGGAAGGCCTGGGCTGAGGCGCAGGTCTGCCTCTTAAGCCCAGGCCCCCTGTGCGCATCCCCAGGGCGCGCGCGACTGCAGAAGCGACGCGCGGTGGCAGCGTGGCCTGACGCTCTGACCCCCAGAGTTAAGAGCGATTCTGCCACTGCTGTTGGGGCCCTTTTCTCCCCAACACCTGACAGCACGTTTGTTTGTTTGCAGCATCACCTCCGGGAAGAGTTGAAGACTAGCCAGAAAAAAAAAAAAGCACTGGACAAATGCTGGTTCCAAAACCATGACCGGTGTCAGCACACCTCTGCTGAGTTGAAAGCCGAGCGGGGAGCCCTGAGAGGGGCTGCTGTCAGTTTCCGTCTCCTTGTACGGGGCCGTTTCACTGGGGACACTAGGTTCGTCTTTTCAGATGAGGTGCTCCAAGCCGCGCTGTCAGAATCGCAGCAGACACCTGGCACGTGTCCCCTGTCCACTCCACAGCTAGTGACACGCACACAGCCGTCCCGGGGAAACGCTGCGGCCGGGGCGCCGGTGACCTGCTTGCTGTCTCACGTGTGGTTCTTAGGTGTGTTTTCAGAATGCTCGGAGGTGCCTCTCAAGTTTCCTTGCAAAGAACTCACATAAGGGTGTGGCCTCCGAGTGGCCTGAATTTCTCATTTCCACCATTAAGTTAAGTAAGGAATCCTCAAACTCAAGAGCTGAGAAGCATGTGCATTTAGTGCAAAGCAGCTGGCGGCTGTCCACGAGGACTGGCTCAGAGGGGCCTGGTCCACGGGAGCCCAGGAGAGGGAAGGCTCCGGCCCGTGATGAGCGGCCGCGTCCCACTGGCGGAGAAAGCCCTGTCTGAAGGCTACGCCCGGCTCCGGTACCGGGACACGTCCTTGCTGATCTGGCAGCAGCAGCAGCAGAAGTTGGAATCTGTGCCGCCGGGGACGTACCTGAGCAGGAGCCGAAGCATGTGGTACTCACAGTACGGAAACGAGGCCATCCTAGTCCGGGACAGAAACAAGCTCGAGGTCTCCCGGGACACGGGGCAGTCCAAGTTCTGCACGATCATGTGATTCTGGGGTGGAAAACCGGTCCCAGGCTCCAAGCTGTCTTGCTGACTCCTAGTCCTTACCGGGAGGTTTTGAACAGTGAACAAGACTGAGATGTAGTGGAGGGACCCAAGAATCTCGGAGATGGTGCCCCAGCCCGCGAGCAGTCAGGGGGCTGGGGGACTGGGCTTCCGGGCTCCTTCTGACCTCCCAGGCGCTGCAGGCACAGCCCAGCCTGGGGCACTCTAGATGCAGCTTTGGTTATGCTTCCAAAGAAATCAAGCAAGAGTGACGCCGCAGTTGCAGACAGCCCTTCCACATACTCAGAGGTGGTTTTTAGGATTCACTTCTGCCTGGTAAAGAATGGGTCAGAGCTAGAAACGGGGTGGAACTGGCATCATGTGTGGTCGAAAACCCACTTGCAGGACCAAGGTGGACTTCCCTTAAATGGTCAGCAGCTGTGGCATTTCACCGGGAACTTTGTGGCCCTTGAATTTTGATTCTAATTGTGAAACTGATTGCGTGTGATGCATCGTGTATGTAGCTTCTATACTGGCCTCCTAATACTTGAGACTTGAGGGCAAATGCATCCAAAAAACATCAGGGAAACCCCAAATCCATTAAGTTACACACCAGTTGCTTACAGGGATTTCAAATTTAATCACAGCGCTTCAAAAGGCAGGTTCTCAGCTGACAGTATTTCAGCCTCCTTGCCCTGAGCGTTGGTCATTGTGTGTTGGTCATTACCACACACCGGCAGCCTCGGCCCCCCTTGGACGGTTTTCCACGTCATTTTGAAAGGCTCTGCTGCCTGCTGGAATTAAAGCCCACGTGGCAAGGCCAGTGTGGAAGGATCTTTTGTCGAAGTCAAGTCTTCTTTGCTAAATACATCTTTAGGGGCCCCTTCCTGCCTCACTCCTTATTTTTATGTGCTTGTCCGTGGTCACTTGGCTTTCAGCTTTTTCCTAACAGTAACACCTAAAGATTGCTGAAAACCCCAACAAGGAAATACAAGAGGCAAATCCCAGCGTCCTCCCCAGAGGCAGCACGGTCAGCGGCGGGGAGGGCGTGTGTGCTGCTTGTCCTGCCACTGTTTTCCTCGCTCAGCCGTACAGGCAGGGCATTTCCATCACGCTTTGAACGGCTGGGTGGCCGTGCTCCTGGTGGGCAGAGGCCTTCCTGCTGGCCACGCACACGGTGCATCTGGAGCTTCACCGTGTGTGGTTCTTTGGGCCGGTGTGCAAGTCAGCTAGCAGACAGCATCCCCCCCGATCAGACATCCAGCCAGGGGACATCTGGCTGAGAGTCCCCTCTTGCGTGCTGCCTTAGGTCAGAAGGCTGGAAGTCACATGTCCTTCAGTGCCTCCCGGAGCTGAAGAGGATGGCCTGGTGCATCTACAGAGTCAGGCCTCTGATAGTGGAACTCCCCAGTAGACAGGCCTTGTCAGCATCTCTGCTGTCCTTCAACTTGAGCCCTGTTTGGGAAGAAAGCGAACTCAAGCGTACCTGCAGCGCCTCTGTACGGCGCACTAGACTAACCTAGACGTGCCGTGGCCGGGGCAGCCCCACGCAGAGGGCGGCAGCCAGGAAAGCAAGCCCTGGTCGTACGCACAGGTGACTGCCGTGCCCCGGGCTCCCGCAGACAGCTGGCGCTAAGCAGCTTAACATGCAGGGAGGGCCCATCTGCGTCAGGGTGCCTGGGTGGCTGGCCTCCCCGGCTGAGGTGGACACGGCCCAGCCAGTCCCCGTTCTAGGGGAGCTTGGGCTGGGTAAGAGAGGGCCAGGGGTCTGAGCCAGGTGACGTGTGCCCCCGAGGGAATGCAGTGAGGTGCCGGAGGAGGGCGGCCTAGGGCCTGGACTTGGGCAGAGCCCTCTCCTCCAGGGCGGTTCTGCCAGGCTTGGCTCACGCAGCCTGACTGCTTTGGAAACAGTGTCAGAACTCGCATTTGTCTCCACCGCCCCTCATCCTTCACTGATGCCTCCACCGTGTGCCGGGTCCCATGTGGTGGGGGGACCCAGCGTGCCCACCAGCTTGACAGGGCTCTATGGGGATGTCTGGGCCAGCCAGGCGAGTGTTAGATGCCTCTAGTCTCAGAAACCGCCTGGGCGCGGACTGAGGGTGCAGCGGGGACACAGACGCCCTATCCTGCACGTCTGCGAAGGCAGGTGGCTCGTGCAGAGTCACACCCCTAGACCCGGGGCCCTCAACCCCGGGCCTCCCCGCTGGGCAGAGGACCACAGCCACGACCTCTTAAAACCTCCTTCTGATGCTTCAGGTGTTCCTGCCAGGAGCTGAGGGATGTGAGAACCAGGGCTGCATCCCGTCGTCCGCGCTGGTGAGGGGAGAAGGGAGGCCAGAGAGCACGGGAAAAGGAACATCCAGGTGCCTCTTTTTTTCTTTCTTTTATTATGAAAACAAAACAAATGCCCCAGGAGAAGGGTCCATGGTTACCAGAAACATCAAAGAGTACTTTCTACCATTTTTATTCTGTTGTGTTGAGGCCAGCATTGCAATAAACAAGCTAACACTACTTACATTGGACTCATTTTCAGTAACTGACATTTACAGGAATATACTAGGAACGGCACTAAAAAGGTTAAGAAAAGTTACGGTCAACTTGCATGCACGTCGTACAGAAAAGTAACGCTTTAAATACAAACAAGGAAGCTTCCTGGAAGTGCTGCGCCAGTATGGAGGAACAGCGCTACACTGGGTGTGACAAATCTTTTTATCGTGGGTGATGGCTTTTCCCAAAGGACGCTGATAAAAGATGTGAACGCTGCAAAAGAACAAAAACAAAAGCAAACAAACAAAAAAGAAAACGTGTGTCAACAGTCTGTACGCAAGATGAGTGAGCGAGGGTCTCTGGAGTTCAGTTAACACCCGAAGCCCGCCCCGGGCCTCCAGGGGTTTCCAAAGCCGCTTCCACTTCCTGCGCGTGGCCAGCCTACTTAACCCGGCCCTTTCCCCCGAAAGCCTGCCCTGCAGTTCTGGGCCCTGGAGCAGCTCTGCTTTCCAACACAAGAGAAGTGGAAATGGTGAACACTCACAAGCTGACCTCAGGGGGAGGGGGGAAGAGGTCCCCCAAAACTCTGCAGTCAGTTCTCAAGCCTGGACAGGAAGCCCTTAAAAACTGCGGCACGGATGAACTACACCTGCTCAGCACGGACGCCGCCCTTGGGGAGCGTCAGAGCCAGTGGAGCTCTGGAAGCGAGGGGCACAGGTGGTTTGAGGACTCTCCCCTCGCACAGAACCAGGGTGTCCAGAGACGCTCCGCTTAGCCAGTGCTAAGCCCTAGGGCCAGGAGTGCCCCACCGAGCGGCCAGCATGGCGACCCCTCCCGCTCGCGGGAGCCCCCAGCCCCGTCTGTTTGCTCCCCAGACCCGTGCCTGCCGCCCCTGCCCCCGAGATCCCTCTCAAGACCTGGCGACTCTGCTGTGTAGTAATCGCTTCCATTGAGTTTAAATTCTCCAGTAAACATCTGATTAGGCAACACCTTCGAAGAACGGGGCAACTTTTAAAAATGGCAAGTTTAAAATCCATTTGTGTTTTTATTATAAACAAGACTTCGTGAAAAATTTAACAGGCTGGCTCAAAACTCACCAAATGCCAGAATCACTGGCAGTAAGATAACTGGCAAACTGCCACCCGCTGCCTCAGCAGCCCTCCACACCCTTCCGCACCCATCCGAGGGGTCCTTGGCCACAAGGGCTGGCGGGACCCGAGCTGACTTTATGATTTATAAAAATCGCCAGGTATTAGGATGCCAAGGACTAGTCCGCCTGTCCACCCTGAAGGCTGGCAGAAGGACCTGGCCCCTGGACAGGAGGCCAGGCCAGCCATGGCTCCCCGCAGCACCTGCCTCGGGGAGGTCCTCATAGGAACGCTTGGGAGAATGCCCCCTTTCAGTCACTTCTGTGCTGACTGCAAAATGCACAGGCAGAGAGCCCCTGGGGAGTCTCGAGGGAAGGAACCCTCCTGGGGCCAGAGGCTCCTCCACCCCGGAGAGAGAAGACAGGCCAGGGAGGGGAGGGCCAGGCCACTGACGGCCGGCTGGAAGACTGCCGTGGGGGCCGCACCCCTCCCCTGGAGGCTGGGGGGCGAGGCGGCGCCCACCCCGGGGCCCGGGCACTCCCAGCCGAAGCCGCAGTGCTCAGGGCTCAGGCGGGCGGCGCGGGGTGTCCCAGGACTCAAAGGCTACGTGGCAGCCTCCGGAGAAAACAAACCCAAGCATAACCTTCTGTTAAACTCTGTATATTATTATTATTTTTTTTTTTACAATAGAAAGTTAAAAAATCAAGACTTAGATTTACTATACATTTCTCTCTCTGATTACAAAGCTTATATCATATAGCTGGGGTTCCCTAAGCTGAATTCTTTTAAAACAGTCCCGAAGAGACCAGCGGTGAACACAGAAGAGCTAAGCAGAGTGGAAACGAAGAGCGCGCCGCGGCTGGAGGCCGCCTCTACCTGTAAGTCTCCAAATTTCAGACACACACACACGCACACACGAAAGAACGAAACGAAGACCCGACGGTCCCGGGAGCGCGCGCCGCCGTGGCCGTGGCCGTGGCCGTGACGTGACTGAGCACCGCGGGGGGGCAGGGAGCTAGCACCTGGGGGCGGGCCCCGTCCGGCAGGCCCCGGGCTCGCCTCACAGCACTTAAAAGGCCTGCATCTCTGCTGCTTCTTAAAAATGCGTTTCTTTTGCAGTTTTTTCTTTTCTTTAAAAAAAAAAGACCAATGATGTTAATAAATAAAGTTCTCATATATACACGGAGCTGGGCAGGCGGCTCCGGAGTGTGCGGCGGGGGCAGCACTCACGAGCTGGGGATGCACGTCGGGCAGGCCTTTTGTAGAAAACTGCTAAACCTTACAAAAAAAGTCTCCTTTTGTTTTTTTTAAATTTTTTTTTTGTTTTTTTTTTTTTAAAGTTGAGGTAAAAGTTTCAGTGTTTGGAAACCTGTGCACTGCGCACGCAGCCACCGTGTTCCCTCCCAGGAGCTCCCGACGCCGCAGAGACCGGGCGGACTCGCCGCGGCGCCCCGCACCCACCCCGCCCCGAGCGCTCTGGCTGGTGCCCGGCTGGCGCCCCGCTCGGCCCAGCCCTGGCTCTCCCGGCAGGCAGGCAGAGCCCTCGGACATGAGGGCCGGGGCCCAGGCCCCCAGGGGTGCAGATGCCGCCGGCCATGCCGAGCTAACCGCCTTCAAACACGGTGCAGTCTCGGAGAACCTCCCGTGAAGAGACCCTGGGGCTACAGACCAGCCGGAACGAGGGGAGGGCTTCTCCAAGAGGCTTCAGACACACCTTACACATTTCTCTACGGCCATCAGGTCAGAGCCTGAAGGCAGTCACCTCCGAGGGATCGAATTCAGTTACGAAGGAAAGACTTTATGCCCGTTCACAGCTTCTCACAGAGCCTCACGTCCACACACAAGAGGGCTTTGACCTATTAAAGCAAGAACTGGAAGAGAGCGTAACACTGAGTCAAGGAGAGAACCCGCACACCATGAACAAAAGGAGTGTATTAACCCGAGAAGGGGCGCTGCAGGTCCCGGCGGGCGGCGGCGGCGGCTCCGGTCGTGCTCGTGGGGAGGGCGCGTCTACTCCGAGTCGCTGCTGTCCGAGCTGGAGCCGCTGGAGCTGCTGCTCCCGGACGCCGAGGAGCTGCTGCTGCTGAGCCGGCTCGGCCCCCCGGGGGGCACAGGGCCGGGCTTCTCTGGGGGAGACGCAGCGGGTGAGCGGCCTGCCCCCCAGCCCACACGCCCAGAGCCCGCCCGGGGGCCCCTCCGCTCACACCACCCGCGCCACGGCCCACGCGGTCCCACCCCTGTGGTTTAGTGAGCAGTGACAAACGCCCGGGGAAATGCATCAGCGCACTGAGGCGGCTGTGACAGCACAAGGAACGCATTGGCCACCGTGCCGTTCCTGGCGGAGAGCGCCTCAAGCCCTCAGGTCTCCTCAGAGGCAAGACTGCCTTTAATCACTTACAAGGAGCTCCTTCAAGATCACACCCCGGTTTGTGCTAATGAGTGGCTGAAGGTGAGGCCGCCAGATGGCCGCGGGACAAGGGCTGGTCACCAAGAAGACCAAGTGATTGGGGGGTGGGAACGCTCAGCTCCCCCAGCACCAGAGACAGCGCCATAAAAGCTCCCGACTCAGATGGCTTCCAGGTGTGAAGACACAGGTGCGGGAGTGTGGTGTGCTGGGGAGGGCGTGGAAGCGCCCCGCCCCGCCCCCATACCCTGCCCATGACTCCCATTTGGCTGTTCCTGAATTGTATCCTTTATAACAAACCATACTGGGTTTCACTCCTCATTCCTAAGTTCTGTGAGCCACTCCAGCAAACTCTCAACCTGAGGGAAGGGTTGTGGGAACCCCTGAGGTACAGCCCGCCAGCCAAAGGCGCTGGAGGCCTGGCCCTGCACTGGCATCTGCGGTGGGGGCAGTCCTGTGGGGGCTGAGGGCCTGCACTAGCCCCGAGCAGGCAGTGTCAGCGCTGAGCTGAGCTGCTGGATGGCCAGCTTGTGTCAGAGACTGGCGACCTGGTGTGAGGAAAACCTACACATTTGGCATCAGACATGTGAACAAAAACAGCTCAAAGGTCAACACATGTAAGTGTGCTTAGAAACTGGGGAAAAATGAATGCAACCTGCTAAGAGAACCTAGGGGGTATGGACGGAGGGGCTGGCGGAGCAGTATGAGGCAGCCGCCCACCCTGCCCTTCCCAGGATGAGCTCGGGGCCTCTTGGCCCCACCCTGGCCCTGGGCATGCAGGGCCCGGCAATGGTGGCACCCGGCTGCTGCAGGGTCAAGATGGGCCCTAGACTGTGACCGCTGCCTGGGCCCTCATGCCCCTGGGGCCAGGAGAAGAGGTCTGCCCTTTCTCACAGGCCCCAGAGAAAGGAGGCAAGGAATCCATCACCTGCTCACCCAAAGTGAGACCCCACAGTCCACAAAGTGCAGGGCCTGGGGGCTGGAAGTCAGAGCCTCCTACGATGCCGGTTAATTGGCTGGGAACTGGTGTTACTATCTGGGGACTGCCAGAAAGCTCTCTGCTAGGCGCCAGGACCCACTGACACTGCGGAGTGGGGCTCCCGTCCCTCCCAAGTTGTGGGGTCTGGCCCCCAAAGACCACAGCTGGGCCCTACCAAAGAGCCCTCTCCTAGGAGCTCCGGAAAGCGGTGCTTCCACAGGCGCCTCCCATCTGCTCAGCTCCGCTCCAGGGCCAGGGTCCTGGTGCCCCATTTTCAGGAAGGGAAATCAGGGTTTCAGGAGGGTAACAGCCTCCTCCGGGGGAACACGGCGGGCTAAGAGGTGGACCCCCATGTGCACACCAGGCCTGCTGCCCACTGCCCTTGCCAGCCCTCCCGTGGGCGGCGGCCCGCGAAGGTACCTCTCTTGGCGGGCTTCTTGCTGTTGCTCAGCTGCCCGCTGACGTCCTGCAGCCGCCTCTCCAGCTCCTTCTTCTTTTCCTGAGCCAGCTCCTCCTTCGACTTGGCCGCCTGCTTCTTCCCGCTGGTCGCTGTGGAAGAGTACGGGAGCTGAGGCCGCTAGCGGACAGCGGCGGGCGGCCCAGTGGTGGCGCGGCCCCCAGGGGCTGATGCCAAGCTCCCGAGGGGCCAAAGTGACTAAGCAGACACGGCATCCCTGCCCGCCTGGCTCTTCCTTTAGAACCACAGGACTCCCAAGGAGGGCCAGACCGCTCCCGCTCCTGTCGGAGCAACGGCGGGACGCGTGCGCCTCCGCAGAGCCCTGTGCGAAGGGCAGAATCATCGCCAGAGCCCGGGCCTCTGACCCTGGTCCTCCTCCACCGCAGCCACGGCTCTCCCTGGGCCTCAGGGAGGCCCGGACTCTGCCCTGAGCCCAGTCCGCCACCTGGCACGCCTGCAGCACCACCTCTGAGTCCCCCAGCAACTTACCGAAGGTCAAGTGTGCCTGACTGCCGGGGCAGCCCATGCTCCGTCCAGGAGAAGGCACTGCCCCGGCGGCACACGAGGACACGCACCCCGAGGGGCCACACGCAAGCCCAGGTGCAGCCTGCATGCTCCTCAGGGCCGGGCGGCTGCCCCGTCCTCCTGCCGCCTGAGGGCAGCCTGTGCTCACGCTCCCCAGGACCCGCTGACCCAGGCAGTGACTCGCTCCTGTCCAGTGAAGTCAGCGACTTCCCGGGGAGCCCGAGCGATCGTCCATGCTGGGAGGCCTCTGGACCCTCAACCCCCAGCAAAAGGGAACCGGTCTGCCCAGGCAGGGGACCACCGGCAGGTCACCTGCAGCCCAGGCCCCAAATGGAGTCGCAGGGAGGCTTGTGGTGGGAGTCCCCACCAGAATGTGAGTGAATCGGGCTGGGGGCCGACCTCGGGGTCCTGCCCGCTCTGGTGAAGGCTGAGGCACACGAGTGCTGCCCACCTGCCTGGGAGCAGGGGAGGAAGCGCTCCGGCTGGGGGGGGACTGCAGCCGGTCTCAGCCAAGCCCCTCGCCCCTGGCTGAGCAGACAGACAGAAGCTGCATCCTTGTGTCCTCAGGGCAGGAAGGCGGTGAGGAGCGCAGCAGCCGGAGACCCGCTCCCACTCCCCTCTGGAAGCTGCCTGGCTCCCACCCCACACCGGGACCGGAGGAGCGATGGGGACAGGGGGGCGGAGCAGGGAGGGGCCGCAGCAACGCTCTGCCCTGACAACTTACAGAATGGCTTCCTCTGCTTTTTCTGTAAACAAGACTTGACGTATCTCTCTAGCTCCCGCAAAGTAGTGGGTTTCAGAGTCTCAAAGTCAATCTCTATCTCGTCGGGGTTGGAGTCCCTGAGCGAGGGCTCCCGGGACTGGATGATGTGCACCACGCGGCCCAGCTTCTCCCCCGGCAGCCGGTTGATGTCCAGGCTGAGCTGCCGCTTCTCGTCGTAGCTCATGGGCAGCCCCTCCTCTTCCTCCTCCGAGTCGTAGGAGGCCGACGCCTGCCTGCCGCCCTTCTTCGGCTGTCTGAGACAGAAGGCAGGGGGCGTCGGCTGAAGCCCCCGAGCCCTGCCCTAGGCCCTCCCCCTCCAGGACCAGGCCCCCTGACCAAGGGGCAGCCCAAAGCAGTGCCCCAGACAGAGAAGCCAGGCCACTGCCGGGAGACTGCACGTGTGTCTTCAGGGACGTGGAAGACCCAGCGAGAGGTCACAGCAGAGGCCGCCCCCGGCTGGGGGTGGCCTGGGCCAGGAAACAGCCGTGGCAGTCAGCTCCCCTCAAAACCCCACAGGCACCACAAGCTCAACAGGTCAAACTCGCCCCAAATTCAAATAGCCCGAAAGAAGGCAGGAAAGGGGGCAAAGGAATAATTAAAAAAACAAAAACAAAAACAGGACAGACAGCAAATAACGGAACAGGAGACGGAAATCCAAGTGTATCAGTAATCACGTTAAACATAAATGGTCCAAACACTCCAATTAAAAGAAAAGGGTGATCAGATCAGACGAGACCCAAACCCAATTTACACGGTGTCTACACAAGCCCCCCTTTAAATATAATGACAAGAGTCGTTAAAAGTAACAAGACGGGGGGCTGTGCCACGTGAACACTACTCGAAAGAAAACCGCAGCAGCTGTGACCACTTCAGACAAAGGAGGCCTCAGGGAAAAGCGGGGCGCTGCAAAGCGACCGAAGGGTCCACCGACCCAGGACGCCACAGTCCTTGCGTGTGTGCAGCTAAAGCCAGGCTTCAGAATAGATAAGAGCTGACACAACGAAGGGGAAGCAGAGAGTCTGCAACTATAGGTGGAGAGTTCAGCCACTCTCTCTCGGTAATTAATAAAACAAAAGGCAAGAACAGAAAAGACCCCAATGACACCACCAAACCGAATTCTTAATTAACATGTTTTTGCCTTTTAGAGTTTTTAAGATTTTTTCCCTCCTGACATTTATACCAGACGTCAGCCAATGCAGGAGAATATGCATTCTTTTCCAGTCCACATGGAACATGCACCAGGACACACCACATTCTGGGCCATTAAGTGAATCTTAACCAGTTGAAAAATACAAAGTATGTTCTCTGATCCTAGAAACCAGTAACGGGAAAACATCTGGAAGAAAGCCTCAGATATTTGAAATTAAGCAACGTGCTTCTCAATGACCGGTGTTAAGGAGAGCCTGAAAGGAAACTGAAAAACGTTTTGCACTAAATGAAACCACAACATGTCAAATTTGTGGGGTCCATACAGCTAAAGCAGCCTTTAGGTGCAAATTCATAGCATTAAGATGCTAGTATTTTTTTTTTAAAGTTCTGAAATCAATAATAATCTAAGCTTCTATTTTAACAAGGTAGAAAAAGAAAAACCAATTAAGTCCAAATCAAGAAAGGGAAACGGCAGAAGACAGACCAGAAATGAAAGAAAAAGAAAAGAGAAAAACCGGTGAAGTCAAACGCTAGTTCTCTGAACAACCAGTGAAACTGACCGACCTCTCTCTGGATTCACTGAAGAAAAGACACAAGTGACCAACACCAGGGACGAAGGAGGACACATCCCGACAGACCCGGAAGATGCTGAAGGATGAGGGAGCGTCACAAACCCATGGTGAGGTGCAGTGCACGCATCCCAAAGCTGACTCGAGAAGAAACCGGTAACCTGACCGGCCTTTATCTACTGAATAAAAAGGACTGAATTTGTGGTTAGAAACCTTCCAACAGCACAGACTCCAGGCGCAGACAGCTTCACTGGTGAACTCCATCAAACACTTGGAACTGACACGCACTCTACAAACCTGCCCAGAAAACAGAAGAGAAGGGAACACGCCCCTACTCGTTCTTGATACCAAAACCAGAGGCACAACAGGAAACCTGACTCCTGCCTCCCCCTCCAAAAGGGAGGGAGGGAGGAGAGAACTCCGACTGCTCTCACTGCCCACTCGGTGGCTCCGTGTGCCCTTCTTCTGACTTCCAGCACCAAGGCCTGTCCACTCCGCCTCACAAACAGTTCTCAAAGCAACACGTTTCCACCCCCACGGCCGCACCGGCCTCTCTTGCCTCTGTGACCCCAATAACCTCCAAAGGGGAGGAACCGTCCACCCAATCCTGCCTCCACTAACCCATTCCCCACACGGGCCAGGCCTGGCCGCTTCCAGCTGAGACGTTTCATGAATCCCCTTCATCTGCTCGGAGAACAGGACGCAGACACCTCGACAGAGCCGGTGACCTCAGCAGCCTCGCCACTCCCTCCTCCCGGCCCGGCCTGTTCTTCTGCGGGACTGACCTTGTCCTAATTCTCAGCAGGAATACAATCTACTGGTCTCCACGGCTCTGTGCCTGCTCTTCCTGATTCTTGGAACCCCATCCTGACCCTCTGTGCAGCTGTCACCCCCTCCTCCAGGAAGCCCTCCTTCTACCTCCGGTCCTGAATGCCTCCCTCACTGCCCTCACCTCCCTCTGTCGTCCCTGCTGGTCTGTGGCTGGCATTCCTCGGGCCAGCGCCTGGCCACGGAGGGAGCTAAAGCAAAGGTCGTGGGGACCAGAGGCCTCACTGTGCGTCAAGGCCTGGTCCCACCACCTGACCCTCTGCCCACCAGCTAAGCCGGGAACGGAGTGCCAAGAGCCCCAGGCCTCCCACAGGAAACTCCCGAGCCCAGATCAGGAAACTGCCCCAAAGCCTCGAGACACTGAGGTCCACGCCAGGCGGTGTGACCGCTCCAGTGCCTGTGATGGAGGCCGGCCCCACAGGGGGCTGGGTGGCGCCCTGCACAGCCCAGTCTTCCCAGCAGAGACCCTGGTCCCCAGACCTCTCCACGAGGCGGGCAGGACAAGGGCCGGCAGCCCCGGCCCGTCTCCTGTAGCAGCCCCGGGACCGGGGCACGGGCTGCGCACAGGCACCCTCCCACCACAGGCGCCCACCTGCCGGCCGCCGTCGTGCTGCTGGCCCTCTTGGCGGGCGCCCTCCTCTGCGGGGGCTGCCTGGCAGGCGGGGCGGCCTTGGCCTTCCTCTCCTCCTCGGGCCTGGCCTTGTGCCTGTCCTTGTCCTTGTCCCTGTCCTTGTCCTTCCTCTTCTTCTCCTTCTTCTCCTTCCTCCTCTTTGGCTTGCTCACCGGGGCCTGAGACAGGGCGGCCAGCTGCTCGTGCACGGCCTTCAGCTGCAAGACACAGGCGGCTGAGGGGGCGCCCCGGGGCGGCCTCTGCTGCGCAGGGAGGGGGCCGGGGAGCCCCGGGCCTCGGTCTCCCCGCCAGGACGGGCACCCCGGAAGGACTCGGTACACGGTAGCTCTGTCCTTCTTCCTAGTTTTCATTTCCCAGATAAGCAAGGGTCTCTAGAGAGAGGTCTGAACGCCTGCGCAAAGGAGATTCTCCCCAGCCGCCCGTGGGCAGCCGCTGGCCCGTACCCAGCCTGCCGTGCGGCTGGCGGCGTGCTACGTGCGGGACGTGCTGCTCGCTCCAGCGGCCCCCCGAGGGCGTGGGAGGCCCCCGGCCCGACGGCTGCCCCCCGGGGGCCTCGTCCCTGTACTGTCATGTCTGATGCGGCCCAGCTCAGAGGCTCTGCCCCACTCTACTATGCGGTCTCCTCCCTGCGGGAGGCCCCAGAAATCTAGCCCCTCTTGGTCCCATGTTGCAAATTAGGAGAGTGAAGAGGGTGGGGAGGACCGATTTACAGGTGGGCAGAGGCTGAGGCAGGACACCCTCGTTCCCATAGGAGCCGCGGCGCCTGGCCCACCTCAGCGTAACCAGCTGCTGGGGCCAGCCAGGATGCGGCTTCTGCAGGTGCCTCCCTGAACTTCCTGGAGCAGGGAGTGGCACCCAGGACTCCAGGGACATCCCGACATAGTCAGGCTCACGTGGCCCCAGGCCTACAGGCGCTACTGAGGGCGCCCCCAGAGCTGACACCTTCCCTGGGTCCCCTCCCCCATGGTGAAGGATGGTGGTGACTTGGAGGGGGGGGGACGTGACCAGAGCAAACCTCGGGTCGAGGCTGGTCAGGACTGGGTCATGGTCCTGTTTCAGCCCCCAGCCCCGGCCGCCCACCTGCTCCTGCAGCTCCGCCAGCCTGGTGGCCCGCTCCTCCTCCGAGTCTGAGCTGCCTGAGTCCGACGAGCTCTCCTCGCTGCTGCGGCTGCTCTCGGTGCCCTTGCTGACCACAGGGGCCGCGGGGGCGGGCAGTGCGGGCGCCTCCACCGGCTCATCGGGCATCTTGGCAAACCGCATCTCAAACACATCCTGTGGGAGAGCAGAGGCCACCTGAGGTCCTGGACACCCATGGGCGGCCCCTCTGAGTCGGGGAGACTGGGCCACCTCCAGCTTGCCCTCTGTCCCACCCTCCCTCCTCAGGCACTGAGTGCCGGTCCTGGGGCAGGGAACACAGGGCCGACGGCCAGACACAGCCTCCAAGGAGCCAGCACACAAGCTCTCTGGCTGGACACGCACGCCTCCGGCAGGAGACTTGTATGTCCTTCAGCATCCAGGCCGAGGCGGCCACCTTCTGCCAAACAGCGAGGGGGCCTTCCCAGGACCCAGCCACGGGATCTGGAGCCGGCCCACGCCTTCCCGCATCCTTCCTCTGTGACCTACTGCATCAGCCCCTCTGCTCTTTGAGTTAGGTCCCAAAGTTGGCTCGAGAAGCAGTCCTATCAAAACTGCCAGCACCTCGCAGCCTTGGGAACGTGCTGGGCGAGGGTCCCCATCCCCTGCTGGCCCAGGTTCACCGCAGATGGGACGAGTGGCTGCGAAGGGAGGGTCTCTTTGCCGAGCTTACACGCCTGAATCCACGTACACCTGGTTTACACACATGCGCTGCAGCCCCACTGATCGGGTGTCCCGCTCTTGAAAGAGCCTACTGTGCGTCTGGGCCCCCAGAATCCCCTCCTGGTATAAAGATGTCTCAGAGCTACGCTGCCACACAGAGCTGCGGCCTGGCCTCCTCTGGGCAGAAGGCCCCCCGAGGGCACCGACCTGGTGGCCGCCGCAGCAATGGGCTCTAGCCCGAGCCTGACTTACACAGCCGGCCGCGCAATTACTAAATTGTCATCAGCAGTGAAGACCCCAGCCTCTGTGGCTGCACTGCGGACACCAACTTTCATGGGAACAGAGTCAGAGCTGCCGGCCTGGGGACTCCGCCCCCAGCGCCACCTGGTTTCTTTACAAAGCAGTTTATGAGGTTCAGGAGTGTCACAGAGCAATGACTGTGCGGGGCTTGGCAAAGCCCTTTGGCTTCATGACCCAGTGGGGATGGTCTCGGTACACAACCTGGGTCCTGGGGGCTTCCTCTGGTGGACTGGGACCACTGGGACTCTCTGCCACATTTCCCAGCAGGGACAGCGCGCAGCAGCCAGAGCTGGGAAAGGCCTGCGGCAGGGCCCACAGGCACGAGGAAGGGAAGACAGGTCGGCAGGACCGAGGCAGGGAAGGAGGCTCCTCCTGCACCCCCGCGGGGGGCCGGGGCCTGAAGGATGCTCCTGAGCTACCGCGTGGGGTTTCCAGAAGGGTCCTGAGAGGGAGCTGGGAACGGCTTGTGGAACAAACCACCTGGGTCCTCTGAAAAGAAAACTACCGGGGTGGGTGTCCATCCACTTTTTTACTCTTTCCTCCAAAAAGAATGTCTTCTGAGTGTATCACGTTTAAAACAGAGGTGCTATTATTTATCAAGGCAACAGCCCACGTGATTGCAAAGAGAATAAAGAACAGATTCCGTGTACTGACCCAGGTAAAAATCCATGGCAGCCCCCAGGCTCTGACAGATGACCCCACACACGCACACACACAGCCCGTGTGTGAGATCTGTGTGCACGGACACCAAGTCCCGCCACTGCAGGCCAGACTGCGCTTCCCAGCAGGCCCCACGTTTCTCCCACACACCATCCGCCTTGTCGCCAGGAGAGCTGCAGGCAGGCTGCACACAGTCATCACCAGCACAGCACCCACGTGCTGCGCCGGCGGGCTCGCAGCGAAGAGCAGGGAGACAGACACCTGCCTTCTCTCTGTCTCCGCCCTACCACCGCCATCCTCGCCCGCTCACTGCTGCTACCCAGGCCTGCAGCACCTGGGAGGCTGAAACTGGCCCATTCGCCACCACGTCCCTGGGAAGCAGGTAGGGGGCCCAGCTGCCACTTAACCGCCACCAAAGAGAAACACGATTTGGGGATGAGGCCCCCGACCCCACAAGGCCCCACGCCTTCCAGGCTGGATGTTCTTGGTGACCCCTGTGTCTCTCCTGGGTGTCTGCCCTGATCCCACCTGCGCCAGAAGCCCGGCCCCACGGAGCACCTCAGTTACCTGCAGCTTCCTGGCCATGGCCACCACCTCGTGGTCTGGGGGGTTGTACTTGTAACAGTTGGAGAACATGAGCCGGATGTCGGCTGCGAAGCCCTGCGCGTCCGGGTACTCGCGGCCGTCCATCTTCCTCTGCAACACACAAGCCTTGGGTGTGAGGCCACCGCCTGACCCCGCTCGCCCGACTCGGGGCCTCTGCATGGCCACAGCCACGGCCAGCCTGAGACCTCGTCCGGGAGCCCAGGGAGGAGCAGAGAGGGGGCTAGAGGGCTTGGAGTGGGGTCTGGGACCCCACAGACAGACAGACGCCCTGGCTGAAAGGAAAAGGTGCTCCCAGGAGTCCTGGCCCCACGGCCACCACCCCTGTCCTCACCCAGAGCTCCCAGCTCCACGCTTGGGGCGACTCTCCACGCACGTCAGTCCCTGTCTGCAGGAGCTGCAGGGCCCTGAGGAACGTCTGGTGAAAACCTGCTCTCTACCAACCTGGGGGGACCTACGCAGTTCAGGGAATGAGACATCTAATGTCTTCCCTCCTGAGAATCCAGGTGCTGGGAGCCAGCCTGCCTTCACAGAAGCAGCAGATGGTCCCGGCCGCCCCACCGGGAAAAGCTGGTGGCAGGCATGCTGCACGTGGGGCACAGAGTGTGTCCAGCGAGGGACGCCACGAGGCGGACACTGAGAACCAGCTGGCAATCGGGCAGACTGCCTGCAAGGGACTGAGCTCCCCCTGCCTGGACGGGTTCACAGAAAGCTCACCTCCTGTCAGGGGTACGAGGTGCCCCTGCCCCCGAGGGCCCTGCTTCGCTGCAGCAGGACATCGTTGCTGGAGCCCCGCCACCTGTCTCACTTGCACCGAGACTGACAAAACCCCGGACCTGATGGAGGGGCTGATAGTGCCCCGACTCCAGGGCCTGCAGCCTCTCCAGCCTAGAACACACCTCCCTTCTCTGGCCCTTGGAGAGCTTCCAATGGCACTGTGGCTGCCTGGCTCCGGCCCTCTGCACAGCCTCCCCATTCGAGGGTGACTCAGCAAGGGAGGACAAACGGGCACCTGAGACCCTCTCAACTTCCGTGAAATTCTTGGGCTCCAATCCTAATTTGGCCACCAGTCACTTTCCTGGTGTATCTGGGAGCCTGAGTACCGCTGCCCCATGGTCAAAACCTTCTCCAGAAGAACCGGCCTGAGTCAGGAGTTAATCAGGAAAGACGGACCCAACCATTAGCTCAAATCATCTCTGGAAAGGAGGGGGGCCAATGGCGCCAGAGGTGAGGTCTCCCCTCCACCTGCCTCTGCTCTGCTTGGATTTTTATGACCCAATGTCTGTATTTTACTCACACAGATGGGGGAAAAAAAAAGAAAAGTAGTTGCCCCTCCTGGGCTCCCAGGGCGGGGCCCCAGCACCACTGAGCCTGTCTGAGGAAGCCGGCGCCCCCGCCCTCACAATTAGGATGAGGGTCAGAGACAGTGAGGACACTGCTGGGTCACCAGCCCAGCCGGGCCCGCCTGACTCGGCCAGTTCCCAGGAGCCACTGCTCTGGACGGCCGGCCCGGCCCGCCCCCGGGGGAAGGAAGACTTCCTACGAGATTCAGCCCCAGGGTGGTGGTCCTGGGACACAGGGCAGACTGCCAGAGACCAGCAGTTTAGGGCCCAGACCCAGGTGATGGCAACAGATCACGTCCCCCTTCATGGGGGCACCTTTCCAGGGTCAGCCAGGCCCCAAGCCAGGGGCATGCCTCCGACTGTCCGAGACCGAGCCAGGCGGAAAGAAGACAGCCGCACCGGGGCCAGAGCCCAATGTGGGAGCTCACGGAAGACCTGTGGGAGCCCAGCGTTGCCCCAGATTAGTTAACCGCAGCCCCACTCTCTCGTCGCGGCCTCGTCAAGGCTCTCTCCTCTGCTTGCAAGCACCTGGCCTGACCTGAAGCAAAGGACCAGGGAGGAGCTCCCGGGGCAAGAAGAGCCTGGCCGGGAATTGGGAGGCCTGGGCTCCAGTCTCAGCTCTGACACCTCCACGTCCGGGGCCCGCTTCTGTTAAGTGAGGGAGCAGAGCCCGGAAAGGGCCTCCTAGCCTGGCATTACAGAAACAGGCAAACGCACTACAGTGGAAATAAGACGAAATAACGAATCCGGATTCAGGAGGAACAGATGACAAGGAAGCTGCAGATGAAGTGACCGGCGGGCAGAGCGGACCTTCCTCCGTGACTCTGCTAGGCCCGAGCTGGGGCCCCTGGCAGCCCTGAGGCCGTGTTTGCCGGCGGTCGAGCCCGCAAAGGATGCCAGCACCACGCCAGGTGCTGCCTGGCCCGGGGGGGAGGCCCCGGCCTGCGCCCCCGTACCTTGACGGTGCTCAGGTCCATTGGGTGCTTGATGATGTCGTGGTAGTCGTGCAGCTCCAGGGCCTCGGCGTCCACTGGCTTGTAGAAGGGCCAGGCGTAGGCCGCGTGCTTCTTGGACAGCATCTCCTTGAGGATGCTGTCGCAGTGCCGCAGGTGCTCCGAGAGCCGGCCCCTCTTGCCCGCGTGCTGGGGCACCTCGCCGTCCTCCAGGTCCTTCTTGGGTGGCTTGATGGGGCGGCCCCCGCTCTCCCGCCGTGCAACCACCTTGGCCTGCTTAGGGTCCGACAGCGGTGGGGGCGACTCGCTGCGGCTGGCGGTGATGGCCGACGTTGTGGGCGTGGTGGTGTCCGCTTTCCGCTTCACGCCCTTCTTCTGTGACAGCGAGAGGACAGTGAGCCCCAGGACCCACACCCGCTGTCAGGACCAGCACCGCCGCGGCAACGCCCCCGAGTGCCGACCACCTCCAGGCACCGAGCGAAGCAACGACATGCACGGCCGCCCCGCGCCGCACACGATGCCGAGGCTCAGGGGGGCCCCGCGGCCGGCCTGAGGTCACACAGCTGGCGGTGGTGAGGCTGGACTCTGAAGCTACCCCTGGGCTGCCTGAGATCCCCCTGAGCCCCCAGGCCCTGCAGTCACGGTGGGTGCTCACCACCCCAGCGACGTGAGGCGCAACACGCGGCCCACTGCACCCCACCAGCACCCAGGCCCGGTCGAGCCAAGGCTCAGGGACCAGCACGACCGAGGATTGCCACCTCGTGGGACTCGGGCTCAGGGACAGCAGAGATGAGAGGAACCCTGCTCAGAAAGGCCACAGGGTCCATCCCAGATGAGGGCCTCAAAGCTGGCTGCAGGACAAAGGGCTCCAGAAGAGCATGCGGGCAGCGGGGCGGGGCGGGGGCAGCGGGGACGCAGGCAGCAGCACGAGGTTTGGGACCAAGGACTCCCGGGGCCTGAGTGTATGGGCAGGTCTGGACTGGACCCTGAAGGCAGCGGAGTGGGAGAAAGACTGCCCGCACAGGAGGAAACACTGAAACGCCTGAGGGAGCCCTCCGTGGGTGTCCAGGGCAGATGCTCACACGGATGTGTCCGGTGAGTGACAGCACGTCTCGTGCCTGGGGGTCCCAGCCGCCGGGACCTGTTCTGCAGCCAGGGCTCAGGGCGACCCCGAGACCAGCTCAGATGGGGGGAGGAGCCCTGGGAGCCCCGAGCCCCCAGACCTCTGCTGTCTGGAACGCCACCATGGTCGCTGCCCCAGCCAAGCTGCCGCCCCCAGGCTGGCAGGGCATGAGCCAGCTCCCACACACACTGAGGGGCGCCCACGGGAGGCCAAGCACGTGCCACAGAGGCCCCGGGGCTCATCCGGCCATGGCAAACGGGACATGCTCCGAGACAGCCGGGCGCTGAGGGAGGCGGCCCGGCCAGGCGCCGCCCAAAATACAGGCAGTGACGGCCACGGGGTAGGGAAAGCGGCGGAGGCGGCATTTTACCTGGGGGGCGCCATTTAACCCCTCTGGGCGCCTGCATCGTCATCTGAAAGATGGGGGAAATACTGTCTGCCCCAGAGGGTCGCTGTGAGGGTCAAATCGGAGAAGACGACACACGTCAGTGGCCGGCCGGGGCCTGCCCACAGCAGGCGGCTCGGCAGTCCTCGCTGGCCCCAGGCCTCGCAGCGAACACCCACTCGGAGCGCAGCCCGGGCGGGGCGGGCCCTGCCTGGACAGCTCCCGGCAAGCGGGGAGCGGGCTGTGGGCTCACACTGGCGGGGGCGCAGGCCGCCGCCCTCCCCACGCCGACCGCTGGAAATCCAAGTGCGAGCGCCTGCAGGGCCCGGCCGCGACCCCTGCTCTCCGCGCCCTCCCACCTCGACCCACGCGCTGCAGAGGCCAGAGAAGCAGGGGTCCAAGCGCAGCCGCCCTCACCAGCTGTGTGACCTGCAGCTCCGGCCTCGGGCTCCTCGTCCGTGTCAGGAACCACGGCCCGCCTTGCGGGCACCAAGGAGCCACTCCAGAGTCACAGGTGCCAAGTGCCCGGCGAGCGGTCGGTGCCCCGGGGGAAGCGGTGGCGCTCCCCCGCCAGCCCCACCCCTGCCTGGATCCAGGACCCTCAGCGGCGTCACGCCCTGGGGACGCTCACCTTGACCACGGGAGGCGTGGGAGGGACGACGGGGATGATGGGCGTCGCGGGGGGCGGCGGGGCAGCAGCCGGGGGCACGGGGACCGATGTGACATTCGCGGTGATGGTTGGCACAGGGGTGGCAGCAATGACAGGCGTCTGGGAGACAGCAGGGGGGACGCTCTGGAAGGGAGCGGCTGGGGACACAGAGGACACGGCCGCCACCTGCTGTGAACCTTGAAGACAAGGGACAGGGCTGAGCTGGCTGGGCTCTGCCAGGCATTTCTGGGAGCTTCTGCGACCAACCCCTCCATCCAGGAAGTGCCCGGCACCAGCAAAGTGAGCCCCTCCTCCCGAGACCCCGCCCCTGGTCTGAACGACTGAGTGAGCCGGACGGGCCGGGCAGCCTGCTCGGTAGCAGCCAGGGGTTAACTCAGATTCCCAGGAGACCAGCCAAGGGACCCGATGGAGTCACGTAACAGCCACAGCCCTGTTACAAAGCGTGACACATCCCGGCCGCTCTCCAGGGCTGGGCCGCCAGTCAGCCTCCATCGCATGCACCCTGTTCTGGCTTCTGGGACCAGGTAAGACCACCGCAGGGCTCCTGGTGCTAACCCTGATCCCCACAGGGCTTCCTGACATGTCGCAAGGAGCATGACGTGCGCAGAACAGGCAAGGTTTTAGGAGAAGAAAAGGGACCGCGTGGCTCCTGGGAGAGCCGGGGCCAGGAGGAGCCGAGCAGGGACATGGTCAGAACAAGGTCCCCTCCCCAGAGCAGGCTCCAAGGCAGAGGCAGCAAGACCACCAGGACGCCTGCGGGCCTGACAGCGGAGGCCCAGCTCCCAGAGCACCTACTGTCACTGCCCAAATGGGGAGACGGAGCTCAGGGCGTGGAGGGCCCCTCAGAAGGGATGCTGTGGTCAGCGGCCAGCCCACCTGCTGGGGCACCAGGCCAGAAAGCCTAGACCGGCCCACCCCTTTACCTGCGCTCTGGGCTCCCGAAGCTGGCTTCCGGCCTTTGCCCTTTGGAGCAGGGGGTAGTAATTCCACTTCCTCCTGGGGCATCTGGGCCACTTTCTGCAGAAAAATTTTCTCTAAGGCTTGGGCCATTAGCACTATGTCATCTGTGGGCTGAAGACATGGGAGAGCTGGGGTTACACGTTGGAAAGGAGCCGTGTGTCTGCAGCAGACAGCGCTGACAGCAGCTCAAAAAAAACACTTACTTATTTACCCATCATCAGGCTTACTTAATTATTATGATGACAAATTTTAATAGAGGGGCTGGGGATTGAACCCAGGACCTCGTGCATGCTAGGCATGCACTCCACCACTGAGCTCTACCCTTCCCACTGAAAAATGTTTATTTTAGAAATTCGTTAGGAGAGCTGGTGGGGCAGGAGGGAGGCCAAAAAGAACATACTTTAACATGGAAACTCTCAGAAGCATTCAAAACGCACTCTTCATCCCATCGTGTGGGGAAAAAAAGAGAGGCTGCAGCTCAGTACTCCAGATCACCCCTAAACAGAAACCCCACAAAACCGGGACCCTACGACACTTCCTTGTCCGCTCCTCCCGCTGAGAACCACCCCACAGACACACCCCCTCGTCACCAGCGCTCCGCGTCATCATGGGCAGCTGTGAGGGGGCGTCACACTGTGCTCGGCCCACCTCCGACTGCTGCGTGTGCAGGTGCTGGGACCTTCCCCGCACACGTACGGGCCCGCACCGATTCCTTTAGTGTTTCCAGAGGTAGAGGTTCTGGGTCCAAGGATGTGGACATTTTAAATCCTTTTTCTCCTTTTGGGTCACGGAAGGTAATTATGCTTATTTATGTCCATTTTTTAACGGAGGGCATGGGACCAAACCCAGGACCTCACACGTGCTTGGCACGTGCTCCGCCACTGAGCTCTACCCTCTCTCCCCGGGTGTGGACGTGTTATAGCACTTGGTGTGCAACGGTTCCCTCTGAAGAGGCTGTTCTACCCTCGTCTCCCTGCAGGAGTGGGGTCCACACGAGGCGACCGCTCAGTGTGCAGCAAGTGGGAGCCCCTCAGGGGGACCACGGCCAGACCAGGGCTGAGCTTGGCCTGCGCTCGAGCCGCTGCACGGTGCCACCCCCAGGCGGGCACCCTCTCCCACCCTGGGGTCGGCCCTGGCCCACCCCGGGGCGGGCACCCCCTCCCGGCCCCGGCCTCCCCGCGTGGGGGCACCTGCGTCCCCTCACCTTGTTGTAAATGTAGCAGTTTGTGAACATGGTGTTGAAGTCCTGCATGCACTCACTCGCACTCCAATAGTAATTACTCTCTAGCCTCTTCTTAATAGTCCCCATGTCCATCGGGTTTTTTATTATCTTATGATAATCCTAGGAAAAGAGATTTTTCACAGGCGTCACCACTGGCTCTGGCATAGGGATCTTTGCGATTCCAGGTGTGGCAACGGTGCACAAGGCAGTCGTCCCGCGGAGCCGGGGCCGGGCCAAGTTCCTGTTCGCCTCAGGGCAGGTGGCTGCCAGGTCTGGGGTGGGCACTCGGCCAGCACACAGCCCTGCCAGGCCTCTCGGCCGACTGGGTTGTGTGTGGACCCAGCACGGCTCTGTGCTCTGGACGTGGGGCCAAGTCCCTTCCCCAGACTCCAGACTCGGCCCCAGGGCCCCTGGTGCCCAGGGACGGAGCGGCCCAGGCCGCTGGCTACCCCTTGCAGCAATCGGGGTTCTTCTGTTCCGGGCCAAAGAAGAAAGCCATCGGGTGGTCAGGCCGCCTGGGGCGTGCAGCTGGGGCGCTACCCCTGGGGAAGCGGGCCTCGCCCGCTCTGAGCACGTGGCTTCACGCGCAGACGCGTCAGCTGCACGGCGGTGTGGGCACAGGACGGAGGCACGGGTGACCCTCTCCTTCTGAGCCCCATCCCCGTCGACTCCGGCTCCCCCTGCTCCCACCCACAAGGCCACCTGGAGGCAGCTGCCCCCAGCCCCCCAACGCCCCTAAGTGTCCTCTCTGCCTCTTGGTCACTGCGTGTCCCAGGCTGTCCTCTGCCGGACACTGGGCTCCCGAAGCCTGGGCTATGCCTGGCTTACAGGACCGGCCGCACCCCAGCACCACCTCTGCCCGGGCCAGAGGGGCCAGCCTCCAGGAGTCGGGTTGACAGAAGGGCAGGGGTCCCAGGGAGGGGGCCACTCACAGGCAGGTTCAGCTTGATGGCGTCCACCGGCTGGTAGAAGGGCCAGGCGAACTGGTGTTTCCAGAGCGTCTTCACCACCACGTTCTGCATGTACTGCAGCTGGTTGGTCTTGCGGCCGGGCTTTGCGGGGTTGGAGACCTCCGGTGGGGGCGGGTTCACGGGGCCCGGGGCCGCCGGGATCCCCGCGGGGGCGACCGTCGTCGTGGTGGACATCCTCCAGCTGCTCGCTCACTGGCTGTCACAGCAGCGGCTCGGGGAGGCCCTGGCTTCCTCTGCGCGCCCCACGGAGGCGCCACATCCCATCTCTGGGCCCAACCCCGCAGCACCTGCAGGGGAGGAGACAGCAGGGAAAGGCAGGTTACCCTGGGCCCGCCGCCTCGCCCAGCCTCAGCCGGCTCCCTGGGCACAGCCGTGCGGTCATGGCGAGGCCAGGCCAGGCACGTGCACCCCTCGCCCTGGCCACTCCTCACCTGTCACAGGACCACGCTCCCCCAGATGCTCTCAGGCTGGGGAAGGGAGAGAACGTGTCCCCGGAGTGGGTGCGGAACGTGAGGGCGGGAAGGCGGCCGTCCAGGCGGGCACCGAGGACGTGGCCACCCTCGGCTCACTGCCCACCAGCCCCTTGCCTGCCAGGGGCCGACTCTGCACTCCTCTCCACTGCAGCAATTGTTTAGGGAATGATCCACACGCAGAGCTACCACATCGACCTAACAGCCTGTCCAGGAGGCAGACTGTTCTCGGACCAGGTGCAGCACAAGGACCCTCTTAAGCGAGGCCGCAAAGATGGCGGTTCTAATGTAGCCACGACAACGGGCTCTGGTTTGTGATGGCGCCAGGCTGTGATACAGCCGGACCTCGGCCAATCGTGGGGGTGGGAGAAGTGGATGTGGCCCTGCATCCTGGGTGAGTGAGGGGCTGCAAGACCGAACCCCGGCCCTCAGGATGCTCTGAGGGAGAGCTGGGGAGGGAGTGGCCAGTGTTGCCCCACGAGTCACCAAGAGACCGACTGCAGCCCAGAGAAATGAATGCTTTGCTGTAAGGATGAACGGGCCGCCCCCAACATCGAAAGCCCGCCACGTCTGGGGAAGAAGTCGGTGGCCCTGCTGTTACTTTAGGGTGCAGGACGCACTGGGGGCTGCACACGGAATCTGGACTCGGGCAGCATTTGTGCACACTACTGCATTCAGCCGGGGTGGGCTGGGCGCAGGGCCTGCGTGGGGGCCAGAGGGCCTTCAGGAGGGACAGAGTGGTGCGTGTCGGCTGCTGGACCCAGCCCTTCTACAACCTGCAAAAGCAGATGGTTAAAACTTAGAGACCTTCTCGAGCTGGTATCGACCACGTGGCCTGCCACGTGGGCGTGTCTACACTACAGCTGTCAGCGCCCCACAGACCAGGGCTTCCCCCAGGCAGCTGTTTGTTCAACCCTGACCAGCAACCCTCTCCCGCTCCGGCCCAGAGTGAACAGGACTTAAGACAACGGGCACATCTCACTCGCCAAGCGACGCTGCCCCGCTCGCCCACCCTTCATCCAAGGGACGCTGTGGGAGCACCCACCAGGTGCCCCGGTCCGCCTGCCGTTCTAGGGGGCCAGCAGCTCCCCTGCTCCGTGCTCTCCCCAGGTAAGCAGGCAGCTTCAAGCTCCCCCACCTCACCAAGCCCCTGGCAGCGCCCGGCCCCCAGCGCATCTCACCACCAGACACAAAGCCGCCTGGCCTGAGCCCTCCTCCTTGACCCCTCACTGCCCCACCCCAGCAGCCTCCCGCTGGGGTCTCCATGAACCCCCCACAGGTCTGCCCTCTGCCGCATGGCCCTGCTCTACACAGCAGCGGTGCTCCTGGCCAAACCAGCCCAGGTTGGATCACGTCACTCAGTTGCTCAAGACTCTGGTGGCCCGAATGCCCCCAGGGGAGAGCATGGCCAGTCCTGCTCCGGCTTGCGGGGCCCAACCTGACCAGTGACTCATCTCCCTGTCCTGGCTGCTGCAGCCACACAGGCCTGTGCCCTCCCCTGCCTTCTTGGTCTCCTCTGCTCCGATGCCACCACGTGTCAGTGCCTCCTAGAACCTCTGGAACCTCCCAGACGCCGGGCAGCTCAGGGTTGCCGAGCAGATGCCGGGGCCAGGCTCCTGGTCCCAGTCCCAGCTCTGCCCGTCACCAGCTGCAGGGCCCAGTCCCCGTGTCCCCACTGGGCTCACTGAGACTAAAAGAATCCAACACACAAGGCACTGGGGCCTGTGCTGGACACACACCGACCACGGCACAGTCCTGCTGTGACCGCTGCAGCGGCTCCGAGTGAGGGTCCCTGTACCTGCCACTCCTGAACCTGGGCCCAGAAGCCGGCCCACTGCAGCTTGGGCCCCCAGGTGTAGGGCTGCTGCTGCACGGACTGGGGAGCAGGGAGAAGGCAGGACTCAGCCAGGGGCTGAAACTACCTGGGTGGGTATGGGGTCCGCGGGAAGGGCCCAAGGCTGCTGGCCAAGGCGCAGATCAGCCTCCTTCAAGCACAGGGACGGGCAGGCACGGCTCTCTGCAGGGATGGGCTTGGGTTACCGTGGGGATCCTTGGCCTGGCCCTCAACGTTCCCCCCTCTTCTGACCAGAGACTGACCACTCCAGATCTGCAGCCGAGGAGACCAGCTCCTGGCGCAAACTCAGGAACACACCCCCGGTCCTGGGGTGATGCCCAGGGACAGCACAGCTGCCCATCCCGCCCAGGAGGAGCCACGGGCCTGAGTCAAGTGGACAGAGTGGCCTCCTGTGTCCGGCCTCACACCAGCCCGGCCCAGGTGCCCCCTCGGCAGTGCCGGGGGTCCCAGACAACGTGGCGAAACTCTGAGAGCAGTGCCGGGCCTAGTACACGCTCGACGAGCACCTCACAGGCACAGGAGACCTGAGCCACTCCACAGCGGCCCGAGCAGCCACCCCAGCAGTGTCTAGGAGGTTCAGAGGGAACACGTGCAAAGGGTGCCGGGCACATGTCTGGCAGGTGGACGCCCCGCCACCCGTGGGACTGCATAAGGCAATGGGACCTCCCCTGGTCTGCAAATGTGAGTGCCATGCCCAGCACCTCCACTGAAGGTGCCCCACCTGCAGGTACGTGGGGATGACCACAGGGGTTGTGGCCTCGCTA
Source organism: Vicugna pacos (assembly GCF_048564905.1). Taxonomy (NCBI): domain Eukaryota; kingdom Metazoa; phylum Chordata; class Mammalia; order Artiodactyla; family Camelidae; genus Vicugna; species Vicugna pacos. The sequence goes on from NC_132990.1 coordinate 78,433,352, forward strand.
CCACCCCCTGGCCAGGTGGTAGCACACAGCACCCCTGACAGCAGAGGCAGGCACCTGGCTCGTCCTTTGTCCCCCACAGCCTGGGCACCAGCCTGACAGGGAGGAAGGGAGGGCAGCTAGAGTGTGAGAGGTTGGGGCCCCCCACGAGCCCCTCCACCCCAGGCACCAGAAGACCCACCTCCTGGGAAGGGCCACGTGGCTGGGGAGGAGGCTGGCAACGGGGGCCGTCGGGGAGCTCCAGCCAGACCCCTCTGCAGCGGGAGGACACCCCCGGCTCCCGGAGGAGGCCATACGGTCGCACAGGTCACGGGGCGCTGTCCCCTCTGGGGTGGCAGTGAGTGAAGAGGCCACGCCGCCCCCACCGGAGCACACGACTCACACGGAGACAGAGCCCGGGCCCGCGGGCCACGCGTGCAGGCCAGGCGGAGCTGCGGCGACACTGGCCTTGCCGAGGAAACGAGGTGCTGGCTCCAGCACACTGGGGGCCGGAGGGCATGTGGCCTCAGGATGCTCTCAGGAGGCGCAGAGGGACAGCCGCCCGCGCCCGGGACCCCGCCCACCGCGAGCCGCCAGGGCGCTGCTCCCCTTCTGCTTGTGACTCTAAATGGGTGGGGTTCTTTTTAAGAATATAATACTTTAGTGGGGAAAAACAGCGTGAAGAGATTTCTATTTTGGAAGGAACACTCAGACCAGTCCAAGCTCGTTCCTCCTCCTCCAGGGCCCAGGGACAGGCCAGGCAGCCCAGCGTGCCCCACCCAGGGAAATCCTGGGGCCGTGACGACCCTGCAGGCAGCCCATCCTCAGCGGGGCCCCCAGCCAGGGCACAGTCGGCCACGCCCGCTTCTCCCAGACGCCCACTTGTCCGGGCGGCACAGGGGCGAGGACACAGGCCAAGGGCACGCCCACGCTCCCTGCTGGCGGCCAGGGACTCGCAGAGCAGCTGCGCTGTCCCTCACCCCCAGCCTCCCTGGTCGGGGCAGCAGTCAGGGCCACATCTGAGACCGGGAAGGCACGGGCTGCTTCCAGCCCCCGCTGACTCTCTGCCAGGACTTGGCCATGAGCCAATACCAGCAACAGATGGGGGGTGAAGAGCGATGGGGGGCTTATGGCAACACACAGGGGAGACTGCAGGCAGCCGCCCCCAACCTGTGCCCAGGGCGCTTACGGTCCCCAGTGCTCTCAGCACGGCCCCACCCGCGCCTGGCCCGGACCCCACTGACTGCCCTTCTGGGTGAGGCAGCGGAGAAACACCAAGAAATACGGTGCTGGTCAGCTACGGCCTCACCTCTGCCGAGGGTGAGACCCCACATGGTCCTACGAGGTTAGTGACCAGGCCCGTCAAATGGATAACAAAGCAGAGGCTCCTCCACCCTTGGGGTGTGTCCAGAGCCTGCCCACGTGGGGCTTCGGGTACATAAACCCAGGACTTGTGCCTCCCTGACCTGGTTCCTGGCATCATGGGTGACCACAGGGGAGAGGAGGAGCCGGGCAGCTAAGGAACCAGCAACCGGCGGCCAAGCCACCCAGAGGGCCCTGGGGGCAGGTCCGGGCCAGCAGCACCCTCAAGCCCCTGGCCAGATTCTAACTTCTGGCCAAAGACGTGCAGAGGTGTGCACACAGGGGGCCACACCAAAGGGCAGCAAGGAGCACCCACTTGGGTCTGTCTCATCGCCCCTGCTGGCTGACCTCCGGCACAGCCAGCACCTGTCTGGTGCTCCCAATCCAGCCCCACGTATGGAGACACGGTTTCCCGCCCACAAGGACATGGGGTCCAGGGACACCCTGGACAATGGTTAGAGAGCTGCGTGACACTGGCCCGTTGGGTGGAAGCAAAGGAGATGCCCAGCTTCCCAAGCCACCTGGAGAGGGGCCACAGCACGGCAGAGGAGCAGGGACAGAGCCCACAGGTCCCTGTACACCCGCCTCCACGTGCCACGCGGAAGACACGCGGTCACACTGGAGAAGGACCCAGCCCCTGGAGACATTTACAGCACGTCTGCCCAAAGCAAACACAGCCTTCCCCCTGCTCTCGGCTGCCCGGCCCCACGGACCAGGACCGGCCCCTCACTCTCCTCCCAACTCTGCGTGGTCCCAGCAGGGAACCATGGGTCGCCCGAGCAGCCCTGGCTGGAGCCGGGAGGGAGGCCACAAAGGTGCAGAGACAGCTGGTCTTCCACAGAGGAATGCTCCCGCTCCTCCCCCAGCCCTCCCCCTGCCCTCCCGGTGGGTACTGGTCCCTCACGTGACCTCCTCGGCGCGGCAGGCCTGGGCTCCACATGGGAACAGGGATGCCCCAGCCCCTCCCCTCGGCCACACCAGGCCCCACCCAGGACAGAGGCGTGGCTGCCCAGCCCACCTGGCCTCACTGGCTGGGGACCCAAAGAAGAAACAAAGAAGTCCCGTGGGGGCTGGCTCAGCCGCTCCTGTGTCCACTGGCAGGCCCTCCTCCTCCAGGGGATCCCAGTGGAGGGCCTCCAGGCCCCCAGACTGAGGGAAACTAGGCAAATTCAGAGTTTGGCCTGTCCCTGTGGTCTACACCATCGTGGCTGGATGGGACACCAGGAGGGGCCACAGAAGGAGCAAAGAAGGCCCAGCGGGAGCCCAAGGTGGGCACATCCAGGTGCTGGTCACAGATGGGGAAACTGTGGCCCAGGCACTCCGAGCTGCCAGTGGCACACCCCGTGCAGGGCGCTCACCACGCAAGGCCCCCGGGCACCCACACTCCCGGGACAGCCAGTGAGCCCGGGGGGCCCCGACCTCCCCTCACTCCAGCACCCGGCCCTCTCGGGACACAAGCAGGCCACGCCCACCACGAAAGGGCCGGAAGTGACCACCGCCACCTGGCTCGCGGCCGCGGCCTCACCACACAGGTCAGAGCCTGACCACCCTGCCACTCCCCCAAGCTCTCCCGGGCACGTCCTGATGGGGGTCCATCCCACAGGGTGGGGGTCTCCTACAGACACCGCTGGCTCCCAGGGTCTGAGATAACCCTCCGAATAAATACGAACATTCACTCTGGGGATAAACAAGGACCACTGATGGCCTTTCATTGGCTACAAGGGGTCAGCTTTTGCTGTAAAAGAATGAGGGAAAAAGCTCACCGCCCCCAAGAGTTTTCTGGGGTCGCAGCTGGAACAGAGGAAGGCGGCCCATTGCTGGAGCTGGCTGCTCCAGCCAGTGAGGACCCCTCGCGCGGCCCCCGCTTGGCCGGGGCCGGCTCCCCCTCAGGGTCCGGCGAGGCAGCGGGCGCGACCCCAGTGCCTGCGCCCTGGGCCAGTTTGCCAGAAGCGCCTGTGAAGCAGTGAGTCGAGGGGCGCCTACTTTCCCACTGCCCATCTGATGATCCTTTGGGCTCCACGGTAAACCTTCAGGGGTGACAGTGGTTCTGTGGCTGTAATTCGTTTAGAGGCTTCATCTTTCAGAGATGCGCACTGAAAGCCTTATGAAGGACATAGGTCTGGAATTCGCTGTGATAATGGGGGATGGGGAGATGAAATGAGTGGTGGTCTGGAGGACCAACCAGGGGGCTTCTCCTGGTCACCCTGGAAAGCCCCCAACCCACCAAGAAGAAATGGGTGACCCCCCATTTCCCTAGGTGGTCAGGACCCTGCGTCCACCACCCAGACAGCAACTGTGAGACCTGGGGGATGTGACCCTTCTCCCCCCTTGCCTGGCAGGGCACGAGGACCCCGGCTGAGATGCACTCAGGCAAATCAACAGGGACTGGGAGATCCAAGTGGTGAAGCACAGGGGCCTAACAGACCCCAGTGCCCTAAGGTGAGACCTGAGACATCAAATATGTCAGTTGTCAGGTGTCCCCATCACCCCCACCCGCCCCCACGGGCTCGGGGGTGTCTCACCTCCTGGGGGTGAGCACCCAGCAGCAAACCGTGCAGCTCGATCTCGCTGGGAGCAGAGCCCACCAGGCCCACTCATCAGCGGCCGGGCTGGAAACCAGCCTTCTCGAACGTGGGCTCTGTAAGCACACGTAAAACAGGAGTTTTACGCCCGCCGTGAAGGAGCCTTGAGGCCCTGCTCCCCCAGCTGGCAGCCACGTTGCTGCAAAGGCTCCTCACGGCACAGACCACACGCCCCCGCGCCGGCAGCCCTCCGCCACCGGGATGCCCGCCTGGCCGCAGGGCAGGGCGCCCGGGCGCAGCCTTCATGGGGCGTCCACTCTGCACTGGCACAGCAGGGCAGGGATGGGACCTGGCTACGCAGAGGGGAGACTGAGTGAGGCTCAGAGGACCTCCCCCCTGGCGGAGGGGCTGCCCGGGAATCTGGGTGAAGGTCAAAGTGAAGGAACAACCTTCCCTTGAAGCCAGAGGATCTGAAACCGCCCAGAGCGGAAACTCTCAGACGAGCCACAAAAGCCCCGCACACCAAGGACAGACCAGAGACGGGTGTTCTGGCAGGGTCCTGAGGAAAGGCCTGGACACCAACCAGCCAGCCGGGGGGGGGCACACTGACCAGTCACCCACCCTCCAGGGTCACACACACCCCTCCATGAGGGACCGTGCCGGACACACCTGGCCAGTGACCGCAGACCGGGTGAGGGGGCCCAAGTGCCCCCGGCTCTGGGGTGGGGTGGGCCTGGAGGCCGCGGGCCACCTCCCGGCTGGGCCCAGCCTCCTCTCTCCCGGGGAACTGGAATCCTAAGTAAAACACAGAGATCTGCCCCTGTAGGCTCACTTAAAGCAGAGGGATATGTCAGAAGACACTCAAGGCCAGGGCTATTCAGGGTCCTGGACAAACAAGGAGAGTGTGGGGACCTGTGTCCAGGGGCCGCTGTGGAAAAACATCCAGCAACCAGCAGAGGCGGCTCCGGCCCTGCTGCCACAGCGCCGGGCCACTGGCAGGACCTCGGCAGGCAGAGCTGGGCGCTCCTGGGCAGCCCGGATCCCGCACCTCGAGGGGCGTCGGGGGTGCTGGACAGAGGGGCAGGCGGACGCCCCCTCACCAGCATCGGGGGCAGCACCACGGCCATGGGGGAGGATGAGGCCGGACAGTGGGCTGGGGTCAGAGGAGGAGGCAGATGGAGGGGCAGGGGGTCCCCTGGAGGCTCCTGGGGTGGAGGGCGTCAGGCCTGAAGGAGGGACTCCTGAGGCACCTCCAGGGAGGAGGGGAGTTTTGCGTGGGACACTGACATTGAGCAGGGCGACGAGAGGCAGGAAAAAAGCCAGGGAGCAACTCCCTCACCTTAGCGCAGGGCCTGGGGTCGGGGGCAGGGACCCCTCCTGCCCTGCTCAGATCCACCAGTCCCGCCCCGCCGGCAACAAGGACAAAACTTTGCCATCCTGGAGGCGAGTGGAGGTGGGCTGACTCTCTCTGTGCCCCTGGGGGACCCCCAATGCTACATGGCCCCATGACCATGTGCCCCATCCTGGCGTTGATGGGGGTCACGTGGGCTCCACTTTCCAGGTGAGAACAGAGGCTCAGGGGTGAAGGGGCACAAGGTCACCCCATCAGAAAGAGGCAGAGCCAGGCCATGAACAAGGCCGTCCACCAGACCCCCAGATCCTCCACCACCTCCCAGAACCCTTGCAATAATCCAGCAGAAAAGGGAGTGGTCAGCCGCAGGAAGGGGCCAGGCCCACTGCCCCAGCTCCTCTGCCCGCGGGCGCCAGGCGTCAGGAAACCAGATCCGGGCGGGCAGGCAGGGTCAGCCTGAGTGACAGGCGAGGCCAACTGCCTCCTCCCTCGGGGCCGGAGCAGGGACCCCAGGGAGGCCCAGGGGAGGTCAGGTGGGCCAGCAGGGGCCTCCGCACACACTCTGGGCTGTGCACACCACACACCGTGCCCAGGCAGGGTGCAGTGCCACCAGGCTGCCATATGAAGGGCCTCTGCCCGGAGAACGCGGCCCGGACCAGGGCCCCGAGCCCACTGCAGGCCTAGATCGCCCCTACTCTCCAGCAGCAGTGGACCCAAACAGGCCCAGGCCTGTCAGAGTCCGGGGCACCTCCAGGTCTGTCTCTGTGTCTGCTGATGGGCCTGCAGCCACGGTCCCCTCCCAGATGCCCCCCATGTCCTCTGGCGCTGCACCCTGGCACCTCAGCACCCCAGCTCCTCGTGCCCTGTCAATCAGTTTTCCCCGAAGTCTTATGCTTCCCCCCAGCCCCCTAGCCTGCCTGGAGGAAGCCACCTCAGAAGGTTTCCTCTCCTCTGGAACCCTTGTCTCACCATGGACCTGAGACACCGGCCCCAGGGGTCGCCACCACCTTGCCAACTGGGGCTCCCTGCTCCTTGCGGGAGTCAGGCCAGCCAGCCTCACCCCCGAGGCTCTGACCCCAACCACCTTTCAACCAAACCACTCCCGAGAAAAGCCAACAGAAAGAACACGAAGAAACACTACAACCAACACGCACGTTGAGGGATGTAAAGCCCCACAGGGCTTCCAGGGAGACGCGCAAACACTCTCTCTCTCTCAGAAACGCTGGGTTCTAGCCCAAACACCTGGCAGCCAGGACCTGGCGTTGTTCCCCTGGGGACCCCCAGGATCCCAATGGGCACCCTGCAGGGCACCTCCCTGAGGACAGGCCACCCACCCACTGCCCTCGATGACCCCTTCCATAGGGCTGGGAAGGGGACAAGGGACCCACCACTCGATGGGGAATGTTCTCAGGGGACACAGTGAGTGAAGATGGTGCGGCCTGGAGCGGGAAGAGGGGGACCATCCTCTCTGGGTCAGTCGGTCCCACAGAGGATACTTGAGGCCAGGTGGTCAGCTGCACCTGCAGGGGGCTGGGCTGCAAGCACCGCACTGCGGGGGGCTCTGCCCAGGGCCGGGTGCCACCCACAGGCACTGGCCAGTTCAATCGCAGGGAGGGAGAAAAGAGCCCGCCAGCCTCTCTCCTAAGACAGCCGGCCGATGAGATCCAAACCCACGTCCTCAATGTGCGCCACCTTACAAACCACCAGTACCTGGGCCAGGAGGGCCCCGCCTGACAGATGCATGGATGGGATGAAGGTCACTGCTGCACACGACGGGGCCCGGCCCACCCCACCCCACATCCACTCAGCACACCCTCACCTTTCCTCTCCAAATCCGTCTCCTGGGGATTGCAGAGGGTAGGGGCGGGGACCACCAGAGCAACTGACCAGCCCCTTGTCAAAAAGACCAGGGGCCCAGCACGCGCCCACCACACCCCGCTCAGTGGGGCCCAAACCTGCACCAGGCCCAGCCCACACCGCCGTATCCGCTCATCCCAACAGAACACCCTCCACTCGATGTCCGATCCCTGCGTGTTAGCGGACCCGAAACCCCGAGCAGAAAGCACCTCGCTGTCGCTGCATCCCGGCCTGACCAGGCCCTCTCCTCCAGCCAGGCCTCCACCTCAGACCCCAAGCAGCAGCCCGCAAACAGAGCAGTGCCCCCCTCACCCCGCCTGACAGCTGGGAAATGAGGCTGAGAGGAGCTGGGTGGCCACAGAGCCTATAGGCCTGGGGGTAGGCAGGAAGCCCTGACCACTGCCCAGTCCTGATGCCAAGGACCAGGGGTGGCCAGCTGGCACCAGCCCGGAGTGGGCCCGAGGACAGTCCAGCCTTGGTGAACCAGGGTCCGTGCTGGGCTCTCATGTCCTACCGCCCAATGCAAACATGTCCCCAGGTGCCCACGCCCTTCCAGAACAGCAGGTGCTCCCATGGGAAGGCAGTGAAGAGCCTGGAAGTCCTGGAGAGGGACGGGCACATGCTCTGGGCACAGGGAGCGACCCTGGCGGCCCTGCCCTGCCGCCCACTCCCAGGATAAGCTGTCTCCTGGACGCCGGGCACCACAGCCCAAGTGCCTGCACGCTTACCCAGTGCTCCTGCTGCCTCTCCCAGCCTGCGGGGGACCCTGTCACCCCAGGTGATGGTCACACAGTCATCTGTGTCTCCCCACCCGAGACCCACAGCAGTCCGGCAGGGACCGCCTGGTGGCAGCTAAGACATCAGAGCACAGAGTGGGGTGTACCTTATCTGGCGCACACAGCCAGCACAGCCCGAGTTCTAACGTGCAGCTGCTGGCACCAGGCTGGCACCAGGAGGGCTCTGCCTGATGGCATAAGCAGGCCAGGGGCTGGGCGGCACCCCCTCCCTGCCCTTTCTTTCCCTTCGCACCCACATTTCACCTCCGAGACACTGCCAGGCCAGGGTTCCCTCAAGTTCTTCTTCCTCCTGGTAACGCCATCACTGGGTCTGGCTGCATGGCACCACAGATGCGGGGACCGCCAGGGGGACAGTGGGGACCACCAGGGGGACAGCAGGCACCACGTGAGGGGCAGGTGCCGCACTCGGCCGGACAGAAGGTGGGGACTCTCCCACTTCTGAGTCCCGAGGCTCCAGTCCTGGGGACCTTGGGGGGGACTCCCGAGCCCCAGCTCCTCAGGACAGCTTGGCCCCTGACACAGGTGTCCACACCCCTCCTGAACAACACTGCGGAAACACCTCCACACGGGCCATCAAGCCCAGCTTCTGACACTCGCAGAAGAACCCCACTGGGCCACCGGCAGCGCCATCGCAGCCGCGTGGTGCTCCCCAGGGGCTGGAAAAGCACCCACCCAGGTGCCTCATCACCCTGGGTGAGCTTTCCCGGTGCCACGGTGGGGGGGCTTGCTCCCAGGTGCATCTCTGCAACTCGAGGCTATGAAGGCCCTCGAGAGGAGGGAGGCTGCGAGCCGATTCTCCTGTGGGCCATGTAAACCCTGGCGAAGAGAGAAACGCCTGCTCCCACCATCTCTGTGATGAACGCACGTTGAGAGGGGCCCCCGAAAGGTGGCGCTTTGCCTTTAAGAGCCCCGAGCTGCTCAGGTGCAGGGGCACAGGCACCCAGAGCAAAGGTGCAGGCGCCAAGGGCTTCGCCACAAGCGGGTGCTGAGAAGGCTCAACAAAGCACTCAGCACCTGGACACCCACCAGCAGCCCTGACCCAAGCGCGCCAGGCCGTCCAGCGCTGCCTTGGCACCTGCTGACCTCCTCCATTGAAACAAGGGGCAGAGCCATGGGAGGGAGGGCGGGCGGGCTCCCAAGCAGCCCTCAGCCGCTGGGGCTCCCCTGCCAAGTTCCCAGAAGGCTGCATGCAGTAGGCAGGCTGCTTCCTGCCACGATTCAGCCAAGCTTCCTCTGGAAGCAAGGGTGCTCCAACTGGACACCTGCCTGTGGACACAAGGTACAAGGGGCCTCCCTGGGTGTCCCAGCACTTTACAGCTGGCCCATCAGCTGGGGAGACAGAGGAGGAGGACCAGGCTACTCTCCAACCAGGACTACCGAGCCAATCACCGAACTGCCCCGAAAATCAAGTGACTTGCATAGCGGATTCAGGCAAGTGCCCAGCTGCAGCCGCTCGCTGGGGGAGGGTGGGCTCTGGGTCTGGGCCACCCTGCTCCTGATCCAGCCCAGCTCCCCCCGGAGCTCTCCCAAGAACAGGGCCCACCAGCGGTGGATGGAAACCAGGCAGACACCGGGCCAGCCCCGCGGCGGCGTCCCATCAGTCCTGCACCAACCACTCTACTCAGAGCCGCGGCCAGCACTCCCCGGGGAAGGCTCTGCCCAGAGAAGCAGGAAATGGCCGTGCACCTCACCGCTTGCCGGGCACAGGGCTCGGGCGGCTGGCACCTCGCCAGCCTGGAGGAAGAGGGCGCAGGAGCGGCGGCGGGCGGGCTGCAGCGGGAGCCAGTCGCTTCACTTTGTTCACCGCCCCCCTACTTTCACTTTCTGCCCAGAACCACTCTGCTGGGCCAGCCAGGCGGAGCAGAGTGTTTACAAATCCCCTCGTATTCATAGCTCACTTCCGAAACACGCGTGAGCTGCTGCTGTTGTGAAAAAGCAACTTCTCCACTTTCTAAAAACAAAACAAAAATCGACGCTCTACAGGGGGCTGGGACTGGACCCGAGCTTCCGAGGAGCTGCTGCGGCAGGATTCCAAGCTCCCTGGGCCCCCCGAGGTTACCAGAAAGGTCAGGGAGAAATGCCCCAAGCCGCCCAGCATCGCCTCCAGACCTGCAACGCCGTGTGCCCTATCTCTCCTGATCTGTAACCACCAGCTCACATCAAGGCCTCAAGACAGACAAGGGCAAACACAGAGCTTTATTTGCAAGTGAGAGGCCGCACTAGGGCTGCGGGAGGGAGGGCCGGGAGGGCCAGAGGTCCCTAACGCCTGGGGACTGATCCCTGCAGGAGTTCAGGCATTTTCCTGACCCCCCTGAAAGCCAACTGCTCCCCCAGGAGACGCGCCACCCAGACGATTTTGTGTGGATTTCAGGATCTCCCCAGGCCACTGCATGGACCCCGGAAAAGAACCCCCATTTTAAAGAAAGAGTCAAGGAGAAAACCGACAGTGCAGGGTGAAAAGAAAACTTTCTACTTCGTCCTCAGCGGGGGGAGGGGACACGAGAGGAGGGACGAGGGAGAGTCCTGCACTTACTAGCTTCCTGCCCTCCAGCCGGCAGTTTGCCCACTGACACACAATACCACTCCCCACCCCCTCCACTAACTCTGCAGACACAAACCAGTTAACACACGGGAGGAGGCCCAGTTAAGAACTTCTGGGTAGAAAACTTTCACCCAAAATTAAGGGCCGCGGGACGGCCAAGGCCTGCGCCCAACGAAGGGACCCCTCAGGATGGAACACGGGACCCGCCCCAGGTGGGTCTCCTGGCGGAGCTGTTCCGTGCCCGCCTCTCATCTTCTCCAAACTGCCCCCTGGCCGCCCAAGGCCTCCACTACGGCCCTGCCTCCGTCTGAGCAGCTGGTGGAGAAGGAGCGACTCCCCAGAGCTTTATTCACGGGGAGCCCAGGAGGGCCGCGGGGAAGCGTGAAGTTTAGGGTGAGCGTTCCCCCCTCGATGGGCTTGTGCCATGCTGTCAGGCCGGGGCCCACCCCGAGTGGGAAGGAGGGCACGCACCCCCCTCCTCCCGCTCCAACTCGACCTCGCCCGGATTAAGCGCTTTTCACGCTGACTTCAAAACGGGAACTGGGTCTCCTCTTGGCCGGGCTGCAACGACCCGGCAACTCCAAAGGGCTCAAAGTCAGCTCGGGCCCCGAACTCTGGAGAAAACGGCCTCCGCGCCAAGCCGTCGGTTCCCGGGCCCGGCTTCGCCCCCCGCCCCGGGCGCGGCGAGCGGCGACAGCCCCCGCGCGAGTCCCGCCGCCTGGAGTCTGGGCGGGCGGGGCGGGCGCGGGGAAAGTGGCGCCGCAGAGCACCTTCTCCTCCGCGTCTTCCTCGATCCCCCCTTCGAAAGATGGCGGGCGGAGGAAAGGGGGAAAAAATCCTTTCCGTGAGGGAGGGCGCGCGGGAGGTCGCTGGCGCGGGGCGCGCGGGCCGTGCCAACTCCGGGCTGCGCGCCCCGGCCGAGGCGACGCCCCCGAGCCCGGGACGCGGGCGGCCGGGAGGGCGCGGGCGGAGGGGAGGGGGCCCGCGCTGCCGCCGCCGCCGCGACCCCGGGCCGCCGCCGCCGCGCTTTGTTGCATCGTGGCCGCGCACAAAGGCGGCGGCGGTCCGGGCGCCCGGCTCCCCGGACGCGCCGGAGGCCTGCGCGGGGCGCACGGGGCCGCGCTCCCCGTCCCGCCCAGCCCGCCGCCGCCCGCGCCGCCCGCCGCCCCGCGCGCGCAAGGAAGCAAGAGAAAGGCGTACTTGGCCTCTGCGGCTCCGGCGGCCGTCCCCTCCCGGCCCGCGCGGCCGGCTCCTCTTTGGCTCGCCGGCCCCGGCAGCATAATAGACGCGCCGGAGCCGAGCAGGGCTCATGCGCTGCGCCGCGGCGCCTGGCGGGAGTCGTAGTCCGCGGCCGGGCCCGCGCCGGGGCCGCCCAGGGGAGGCCGTGGCGTGTGGACTACATGTCCCGGCCCCGCCGGCGCCCCGCCCCGCCCCGCGCGCCCCCGCCCGCCGCCCGCCCCGCCGACCCGGCCGCGAGCGGGCCAGGCCCGGGGGGCGCGCGGGGGCGGGGCGCGGCGCCGGCGGCGACTTGGGGCCCCTGAGCGGTCCTCCTGCGCCCCCTCCCGCGCATGGGGCGTGCGCCTCTGGGCGAATTTCCTGATGCCTCGGGAGGCGTGCAAAAGGCGGGAGGGAGGCCCAGCGCCTGCCTGCCGCCGCCACCACCCCTGCCAGAGCACCCCGGAGCCTGGGGCGCCGCTCTCGAACCCCTGGCGCTCACTGTCTGGGCGGCGCGCACCTGCCGGGCGCCCATGTTTGTAAACAAACCGCGCGCCTAATTAGCCTGGCGGGGGCGCGCGGGGTGTGTGGGGGGAGGGCGAGGGGCGGAGCGTCGGAGCGCGCGCAGGGGCGGCCCCGCCCGGGGAGGAGCTGCGCTGGGCCCCGCCCCCTTCTACCCACCTTCGCCTGCCCACCAGCTACCCACCACCTCCTGTTCCCACCACAGGCTCGGGTCCGGGCTCACGAGTTCCTCGTGAGAGAGCGCGCCGAGTCCCCAGAGCTGGCGAGGAGCACGGGGTGCTACTGGCTCTGCCCGGAGCCCTCGCCGCCCAGGCAGTTTTCCCATCCGCCCAGTGAGGGGCAGGAATGAGATCAAAGTCCCTAGCCCGAGATTCCAGCGGTGCGCCACAAGGGTGAAAACGGGGAGCCCTGGCCCTTCTTCTGCGTTTTCAAAGATTCGGCCCGTGGACCCGCTTCGGGTCTTGTTCTTGGTGGCAGTTCCTCGCGCGTACACGTTAAGTAAATTTTTATCCTGCTGTAACTTAAAGTGGGTGTTCGCAGTGTGCGCTGGACCCCCACAAAAATGTGAAAAACGAAACAATTTTCCTTGGTACTCCCTGAACTTGCCAACTGCAGGGTCAACTTTCTTTCTGTGGGCTCGACCCATGCCGAGCCCCTGGGCTCACTGGGTTTGTTTCCGGTTGAGCAGGAGCCCTACTACCCCGAATGCGCACGTCTTTATATTATTACAGTGAACGGCCGCTCTGCTGGGCTTGTGCAGGCCCGCACCCACCCAGGACAGGCCCTCTGTGCCTGGCTTCCAGGTGAGGCACCTCTGGGAGGGGAAGTGGCCCTGGGTCACAGAGAGCTGAGGTGTCAAAGCCTGGGGTCCTGGGAAACACAGTTTGTAGGAGAGAACAAAACCTTCCCCCACCCTCCCCACTGCCTCTTTCCTGGGAGCCCGGGACTTCTTACACTCCCAGGGGCAAGGCTCTGGCTAGGGAAGGCCTTTGCCTTTTCAGTTTACAAAGTGGGAGAAAGTCAGAGAAAAAGTGTGGACAGTAAGGATCTGCAGATTGACTTTTTGGAACCATCATCCCTGTTACATTCCTCCTGAAGCCCTGGTTTGGTACCCCAGTTTATAGACTTCTGTTTTAGTCACTTCCAAGGCTATGTCCCCTTCCTGCCACCTGGGTCTCACCCTCTTGGACATCCTGGGCACTCTGGCCATCAGCATGGTTCATCTCACTGCTGAATATGATCCCACCTCACTCCTCCTGAGGCCCTAACAAAGAGCTTCTCCACTTGGTGTTGACCTTGCAGAGCTTGGATGAAGTGCACACAGAGGCTGCCCCTGACCAGCCAGGCTGTCAAGGCTGCCGACCGGATGCCCAGGACCCTGATGACCCTCCTGTGCCCTCCTGCTGACCCAAGAAGTCCCTCCCAGGAGTATAGCAGGACCCTGGGCCACCCCTGAGAGCCCGGTTCTGATGGAAGGACCCACCTCAGTCCCCACCTCTCCCTTGTAGGCACCCACCGGTCCTGCCTGCCCACGCATGCCTAGCCCAAGTAGCTCCGTGGAGTGACCTTCCCTGAGGCTGGAGAAGTTTCTGGGAAACAGAATCTGTAAGAGAAAGGCAACAGATACCCACATTTGAGCATCCCAGCCCCTGGGCTGACTACCCCTTAAGCCTGGTGTAGGCTCCCCCAACCCCGGCCTTCTTGCAAGCAGGGCTGCCTTGGGAAGGGATTCAGGTGGCCCTTACTGCCCCCACTTCCGCCAGCGTGCTCCCTTCCTAGGTCTAGGTTGGGCCTCCGTGGACACACGCCTGAAGTAGAACCAGTTAATCTCCCCAACTGGGGTTTCCTCATCTGTCAAAGGAGGGTAAACATAGCCGTGGGAGGGGGATGGAGTGTGCGGGATGGGCCTCCGACCCTCCTCATGGAGGCTCACCTCTCTGCCTTGATCTGTTACTTCCTGGGCTCTTTACTGGCTGTCTCCACCCTCCCGCATGGCAGCTCCCTGAGAGCAGGGCTCTGTCTCCCCAGGGCCTACAACTGAATGAATAGACTTTCTCTTCTGCACACCTGTCCCACTCTTCAGACTCCATCTGCAAAGCTCAGTGCAGTCAGACCTCTGCGAGCTAAGGCAGTTGCCCTGCTCACCCCTACATGAGGCCCTGCGGACTGGAGAGCCATGGCCTTAAAGCTTGCACTTGGCCTTGAACCCTTGCTCGAGCCAGGCCAGGGCTGCAGCCCCAGCTGCCTCCTCCCCGGTGCTGGCTCCACCCACCGTGCCCCTGGGGTCACAGGGCAGTTCTGTTATCACTTTGCAGTTAGACAAACATGAGTCTCTTAAAAGTTTAGTTATCATGAGTCCTTCCCCAGGAAAATGATCAGCATTCAGAACAGCTGAAAAAAAGGAATTTCTGTCTCCGCCAAGCAAAGGCTGGGCCACAGAAGTCTGGTGGGTGGGGAGCAGATCATGTAGTGAGTACTTCCTGTGAGCCAGGCAGTGTCCCGAGCTTTACATACGTCATTGCACTGAATTTAACAATTTTATGAGGAGGGGATAATTATGTCTACCTTACAGGTAAAAATGGAGGCACAGTGAGGTTAAATGACTCGCCTGAGCCAAGGTTTGAATCCGGAGGCAGGGGACAGGGAGGTGATTCACAGTTCACCTGCCGAATGCGTTCTAACAGCCTGCATCGTGGCGGGCGAGACGAGGCACGTGTTTGAGGAAGCACACGTGCAGGACGGTTGCTTCTCTCACATGGCGGGGGCCCCCACGGCGGGGTCATCTTGGAGAGCACCTTTTCACTGCCCTGTCTTTCCTGCCCCCGAAGTGGAAGATCGTGTGCACAAAAGTAATAGTAACGTCCTTAAAAGTGCAGTGTGGAAGGGTCTTTCTTGGGCATGACCCAGGGGCTCAGGTGACCACAGAGAGTGGGCTGTGCTGTGTGAATGTGGCCTCAGAAGGACAGCCAGCAGGAGGCATGGCAAGAAGACAGGTGTGGGGCCCCCAGACTCTGTCTACCCGTCTGTGAAATGGTACCTGCCTTGTACAATTGATGGGAGGAGAAAGGTGGTGGACAGTCTCATGCATGAGATGGCTCGTGCACTTGTTCGTTCACCACAGATGTCCTGGTCCTGATGGAGGCAATGGTGCCCAATGCCTCTGCTTCCCGGCATGGCAGAAACAAGAGGGAGTAAGATAAGACCCCGGCTGCCCTGGAGCTGACACACCCTTGGGGACACACAGACTATCTCAAAGAAGTGAAATACGCAGCATTCCTGACAGTGCTCTGTGCCAGGGGGGAAGTCAAGCCAGGGACGGAGCCGGGGAGCTGGGCTAGTGTGACCACGGCAGCTAAATGTGGGAACTAAGATTGTGGGTGATTTTAGTTTATTTTTCTCATTGATCATTTTCCCCCCTGTAGCAAACAGGTATTACTATGTAATGAGAATTGAGTTTTGTTTGAAGACGCAATCATGATACAGTACAGAGAGGGCTGGCCTGGCAAGCTCTTCAGTCCCTGGATCTCCTGGAATCCTTGCTCAACGTTTAGATGCCCCTGGCATTCCTGGGGCTCTGATGGCTTAAAAGACGATTAAACCACCATCTTGCCTTTGCACCCACAGGAACGTTTTCTACATTGAGGTCCTGTGACACCATGGCCCCATCTGTGTCCCCTCCCCATGACCCTGCCTCTCACAAGGAATCCCAAGGGTGTGAATGTGTTAGAAATGATTGAATTGAGAGCCTAATGTAGAGATAATAAATAAATAAATAAATAAATAAGATTATGGAAGATGCAAAATAATTTTTTAAAAAAGATTAACAAAAAAACCTAGAAGTTTTGAAAAAAAATCCTGGAACTTCTAGAAATCAAAAATATAGGCCACATGGAAATTTAAAACTCAAAGGGACAAGTGGCTGCTTAGACAAAGTTGAAGACAGAATTAGTTCCCCGAAAGGTAGATCTGAGGAAACCAACCAGAATGAAGCTTAGAGAAACAAAGATGGAAAATATTGTAAAAACTGGAAAGTTCGGTTAAGAAGCCGGGAAGAGGTGCTAACCATCCTAATAGGAACTGCTGACACGGAGAATTAAGAAAAGGAGTGAAGAAGACTTTGAACAGGTAAGACGTGAAACTTTAACAAAATACATGGAAGAAATGAATCCCTGGATTCAGGAAGCACAAGTAGGATGAACAGGAGTGAATCCACCATCTAAACATGTCTTAGAAAAACTGAAAAAGCATGAAAGTTCTGAAAAGCAATTGGCTATGGTAAAATCAGCAAAAATGGCAGCACAGAGAGCTCCAAGGGCCCAGGGTGCCACAGAAATAGCACATAAACTGGCAAAAGAACAAATCAGAACTCTGGAACTCTGGAAACTAGTCAAAGGCTTACAGGAACTGAGAAAAACAATCAGGAAAAGGGTAGCTTTATCTCGATGTCTAAGGAGATTTCTATTGAATTGCAGACTGACCACTAGGCTAACCAAACACAATGCAGGGGCCACACAGCAGAGGATCCTGGCTGTTCAGCATCCCTTCAGAACAAGTCACCAAACAAAGAACAGCAACAGTGCAGAGTACAGCATCAGCAAACCCCAGGACAGGTTTTCAGAGTTGTCAACATTGTAATATTCAAACTGTCCAATTTTCAACAAAAAATTATGAGGCATGCAGAAAAACAAAGTATGGCCCAGGTATAGGAAAAGAAAATGAATGTAAACTGTCCCTTAGGAAGCCCAAACACTGACTTATGAGACACAGACTCTAAATCAATGCTGTTAAAATGCTCAAGAGCTAGAGGGAATCACATAACATATCTCCCCAAGTAGAGGTTAGCAGTGAAAGGAGAAGAATCATTAAAAGGAATCAAAGAGAAACTCTGGAGGTGAGTTGAACAACTGAAATTTAAAAACTCATTAGAGGGGTTCTACAGCACATTTGAGCAAGCAGAAGGAATGATAAGAGATAAGTCAATTGAGATTATCCAAACCAAGGAACAGAAAGAAAAAAGAGTAAAGAGAAATGGGCAGAGCCTAAGAGACCTGTGGATGGGAATCACAGAAGAAAAGGTGAGAGACAATAGAGAAGAAAGAATATCTTTAAAAATAATGGTCCCAAATTTGGTGAAAAACATGAGTCTGCATATCCAAGAAGCTCACAAAGTTTATCCATGGTGGTAAAAACTCAGAGATCTCCACATTATGATCAATATGTCTAAAGACAAAGAGAACACCCTGAAAGCAGAAAGAGAGAAGTGACTCACCAGATACGAGGGATCCCCAGTAAGATTAATAGCTTCTTTGTCATCAGAAACCATGGAGGCCAGAAAGTGGCAGGATGACATATTCAAAGTGCTAAAGGAAAAAAACCCCCTGTCAACCAAGAGTTCTATAACTGGCAAAACTATCTTTCAAAACAGAAGGAGAAATAAAAATATTCCCAGAAATAAAAATTAAAAAACGGAGTTTTGTTGCCAGTAGACCTGCCCTGTGAGAATTGCTAAATGGAGTCCTTCAGCCTGACATGAATGGACATTATGCAGTAACTTGCATCCACTTGAAGAAATAAAGGACAGTAAACGTAACAACATAGGTAAGTATAAAAGTCAGCACTAATATGTTTTTGGTTAGTAACACCTCTATTTCCTCCATAGGATTTAAAAGACAACTATATAAAACAATAATTATAAATCTATGCCAATAGGCATACAATGTATAAAGATGTAATTTGTAACAGTAACAACATGAGGGACCGATGGCCCAATATAGGAGCAAGGTTTTTGTATAGTATTGAAACTAATCCAAAGTAGTATGTTATAAATTAAGGTGTTAATCGTAATCACCAGGGCAACCAAAAAGGAAAAATAACTAACTAAAAAATATATATGTATATATGGAAGAACATGGTACAGTAGCAAATATCTATCTAACGCAAAAGAAGACAGTAGTGGAAGAACGGAGCAACAGAAAAAATATAAGACATATAGAAAAATAAATTGCAAAATGATAGAAGTAAGTGCTTCTGTATAAGTAGCTACATTAAATGTAAATGGGTTAAAAAGCAGTGATTGACTAGAATGGATCAAAGAAAACAAAAAGAACATAATCCAACCATATGCTGTCTACAAGAACCAAAGAAACGAATAAGTTAAAAGTAAAAGAATAGGACAAGAAACTTAATTTAAACAGTAACTGAAAGAGAGTTGGAGTGGCTATACTGATACCAGACAGAATCTGTTACAAGAGACAAACACATTCTATAATGATAAGGGCCTAATGGATCAAGAACACATAATGATAATAAACGCGTATGCACATAATAACAGAGCCCCAAAACACATGAAGCAAAATCTAACAGCACCAAAGGGAGAAATAACAGTTCAACAATAGTAGTTGGAGACTCCAACACTAAACTTGTGATAATGGATAGTATAATGAGATAGAGGATCATCAAGGCAACAGATGATTTGAATAACAATGTAAACCAACTAGACCTATTGGACAGATATAGCTCACTCTACCCAGCAACAGCAGAATACAGAGTCTTCTCAAGTGTATGTGGAATATTCTCCAGGATAGACTATATCTTAGGCCACAAAACAAGTCTCTCTAACTCTAGAAGATTAAAGTCAGATGAAATATCTCCTCCGGCCACAATGGAATAAAGCAAAAAAATCGATGACAGAAAGAAAATTGGAAAATTTACAAATATGAGGAAATCAGAGAACATACTCTTACACAACCAATGGGTCAAAGAAGAAATCACAGGGAAATTAGAAAATATTAAACAAATGAAAAAAAAATCCAAACATACCAAAACTTATGGGGTGAAGCAAAAGCTGTGCTCAGAGAGAAATTTATAGCTATAAAAAAAGAGGAAATATCTCAAGTCAAACCTAAACTTCCACCTAAAGAAACTAGAAAAGGAGTAAACTTAAAGCAAAAGGAAGAAAATAATAAAGAAGACAGCAGAGATAAATAAAGTAAATGGGAAAACAATAGAAAGAATAATTCAACTAAAAATTGGCTTTTGAAAACAACAACAAATTGACGTGTCTTTAGCCAGGTTGATCTAGGGAAAAAGAGACGTCTCACATGACTAGAATCAGGAATGAAAGTGGGTGTTGCTATTGACCTTACAGAAATAAAAAAGACTGTAAGGGAACACTATGAACACTTGTATGCCAACAAGTTAAATTACCTGGATGAAATGGACAAATTTTTGGGAACACATGAACTACCAAAACTGATGTGAGAAGAAACACAAAATCTGATATCTATGATGAGTAAAGAGATTAAATCAGTACAGTCTGCCCTCTCTATCTGGGGGGCTCATAGCACCTGGGTCTTCGTCTACAGATGTGGTTAAAATGGTAAATTTTATGTTATGTGGATTTAACCTCAATAATAAAAATATTTACAAGCTCCTGGCTGACCCTCATTTTGATGGCTGGTTGACCGGGAGAAGTCAGGAAGGGAAGGAGATGGCTTCACCCTTGGGAGATGCCTCTAGTCTGAAACATGGCTCTTCAGAAGCAGTGGGGCCCCAGAGAGGTTACCTTTGGTGAGGAGGAGGAGGGTGCGGGTCTGGAGGGAAGTTAAATAAAAGAGACAACAACCAGTGTAAGGGGGCGTGTCACCTACAAAGGAACGGCAGCCGAATAGAGCAGGGCTCTCAGCAGCGGTTCTGGAACACACTGGATAACGGTGCTGAGAGAACCAGCTGTCAACTCCAAATTTTCTGCCACTGATATACTTGTGAAGACTAACATGTGAGCCCTTGGCACAAACAGACCTTGCTCAGAGGACCACTAAAATTTACACTCTGATGAGAGGACATTGAACCCAGAAGAACTGAGAGCTACTACAAAGGACGGCAAGCAGGGAAATCAGACAACTTGCAGGTGTCCACTGCTGAGCACGGACTGTCTATAGGGCAGGCCGTAGATTAACCTCAAATGTCCAGGCTTCCCCTTCCTTGGGCATCAAGCCCCTCATTCGTGCTGGGCACAAGGCCTCCCCACATGAAGACTGCAATTCTCAGCCTCCCCGGTAGCTGGGAGTGGTCAGCTGGACAAGAGTAGACTAGGAGAGCGCCCCTTCCAGAACAGCGCTGCCGCCCTCCTCCTCCCAGGGCTGCCAAAATGGACCCAGGTGGTGCCACTTTGGACGTGAGTAGAAGCCACATGTTGCCCTTGCGCCGCCATCTGCAGGAACCCCCACCCAGCCAGCCATGGCCACTTCGCCTCGATCTCTGTTTCCACGGGGGAGAAGTAAAGCTGTTTACAGTGTGCCACTCTGGGCTTCTATCCCTGGAAGCAGATGTTAACCCAACTCCTCTAACAAGAGAGATGGGCTGGGAGTGGGTGGGGATGAGAGCACAACATTCTGTGTTCTTTCCACACTTGGGTAAACGGAAGAGGGACAGTTTCATCTTCGAAGAAGTAGGACTTTAAAATGTCAAGGGGAACCCCTAACATAATAGCAATAGGATGGGCAGCTCCCAAGCCATCAGAGGATGCAAGAAAATAAGAGATTCTTATGTTTGGAGGGCTGCTTGTTGGTACTTATCAAGTTCAAATGGCTTCTGCTTCTGGGAAGATTGAATAGAGACACACTTCTCTGTTCGTCCTGCTAAATACAACTAAGAACCCTAAACACTACATACAAAATAGAAGAAGAGTCTGAAAAGTGGAGAGAAGGCAGCTGGAGATCCCAGGGCTCAAGGAATGCCACGGTAGTGAGTTCTTTGGGTTTTCCTTTTGCCACTTACTGTTGAAAAGCTAGCAACCTGGAAACAAACAATGGTCACAGACACAAAGTCTGCTCTCCTGAGCCAAAGGATCACAAAAAGGGCAGCCTAGCAAGACAGAGAACTTTTAGACAGTAGTGACTCTTCTGTAACCCGACACCACGGAAAGCACTGTGGCACCAGCCCACCCAGGTCAGCAAAGGCTGAGTGGGGAGGCAGATGACTTCTACCCTCTCCAGGCTGTACTGGGACACCTAACCGCCCCCACCCCCGACACCTGTCCACACTGCTAAGGCAGTGTCAGAGAAGAACAAAGCTAAATAGTCAAAATAGATTAGAATCCAGGATCCAACTCTAGGCTGTCTATTACAAACCTACTTCAAATATGATGCAAGTGGGTAAAAATCAAAGTATAGAAAATAATATACTACACAAACACTAATCAAGAAAGCTGGAGTAGCTAAATTAGTATCAAACAAAGTAGGCTTCAGAGCAACAAAAATGACTAGGGACAAAGAGGAACGTTACATAATGATTAACATGCCAATTCACCAAGAAGACATAATAATCCTAAAGGTCTATGCACAGAACAACAGAGCTTTAAAGTACATGATGCAAAAAATTAATAAAGCTGAAGGAAAAAAATGGACAAAACCATGATTATAGTTGGAGATGTCAACATTCCTCTCTCAGTAACTGACAAGAAAAGATTGGCAAGAAATAAGAAAGGAAATCAGAAAATGAAAAATACCTTCAATCAACTTGACCCGATTGGTAGTTACAGGACATTTCACTCAACAACAGTTGAATATACATTTTTTTCTAAAATGTCTATGAAATAGTCTCAATATAGATTATATTGTGGATCATTAAACCAAACCTTGAAACATTTAAAAACATTGAAATCATGCAAAGTATGTTCTCTGACTGTAACAGAATCAAATTAGTGATATCTAACACACATGTAAGAAAACCTCCAAATAAGAAATTAAACAACACAGTTCTAAAACCCCTATGAGTCAAAGAAGAAGTCTCAAGGGAATTTATAACATATTTTAGATGTCATGCAAATGAAAACATATAAAAATTTGTGGAGTGCAGCTAAAGCATGCCCTAGAGGGGGAGTCTTCATAGCATTATGTGCTTGTATTAGTACAGAAGAATGGTATTAGATAAATAATATAAGCTTCCTCCTTTAACTAGAAAAGGAAGAGTAAGATAAAAACAAAGCAAGCAGAAGGGAAGAAATAATAAAAGCAGAAATTAGTAAAATTGAAAACAAAACAGTAGAGAAGATCAATGAAACCAAGAGCTGGCTCTTTCAAGAAATCAATAAAATTAGTAACACTGTAGCCAGACTGACAAAACAGAGAGAAAGCACAATTTACCACTATCAGAAATGAAAGGGAAGATATCACTACAGACACCCACCTCCGCACTAAAGAGATAATAAGAGAATATCATGAACAGCCCTATGCACATAAATTCAGTGACTACGATGAAATGAACAAGTTCCCTGAAGAGCAGAGTTTCACCCAAACTCACTCAAGAAGAAACAGATAACATGAACAGTCTCATAGCTATTGAAGAAATAGAATTTTCAGTTTAAAATTTTATGAAGAAGAAAATAATCTAGGCCCAGATAGTTTCACTAGAGACTCTATTCAGATTTTTAAAAATGAAGTAACACCAATTCTACATCGTCTCTTCCAGAAATTAGAAGAGGAAGACATTCTAACTCAGGTTATGAGGTCAGCATTAATCTGATAGGATCCTGACAAAGACAATTCAAGAAAGGAAAACTATAGACATATATCCCTCGTGAACATATGTGCAAAAATCCTCAACACAATATTAGCAAATCAATTCCAGAGATACATAAAAAGAATAACACATCATCACCAAATGAGATTCATTCCAGGAATGCAAGGCTGGTTTAACACTTGAATATCAGTGAATGTAACTCAGCATATTGACAGACTAAAGAAGAAAAGTCACATCATCATATCATTTGACTCAGAAAAAGCATTTGACAAAAATTCAAGACCAATTCATGATAAAAACCTTGAAAACTAGGAATAGAATGAAAGTTCCTTAACCTTAAGGGCATCTACAAAAAAACCTATGGTCAATTTCATACTGAATGGTCAAAGATGATGCTCTCCCCCTAAGATCAGGAATAAAGCAAAGTAGTCCACTCTCAGTTTCCAACACGACACTGGAAATTTCTTACAATAAGGCAAAAGAAAAGGGGTGGGGGGCATCTTTTCAAAGAACAAGTTTTGGTTTCACTGATTTTTTTAAATTTGTTTTTGTATTCCTTATTTTATTGATTTCTGTTCTAGTCTTTGTATTGTTTTCTTCCTTCTGCTGGATTTTGGATTTAGTTCTTCTTTTTCTAGTTCCTTAAAGTGTAAAGGTAGATTGTTGATTTTAAGTCCTTTAAAAAAAATGTCTTTACAGCTTACATTTTCTTCTCAGCACTGCATTCACTGCATCCTTTAAGTTTGGCATGCTGTGTTTTTGTTTCCATTTGTCTCAAGATAGTTTCTAACTTCCCTTGTGATTTCTTCTTTGACCCATTTGTTGTTAAATAGAGTGCTATTTAAATTCCACGTACTTAAAATTTTTCCCCATTTTCCTTCTGCTGTTGGTTTCTGGTTTCATTCCATTGTGATGGGAAAAGACACTATGATTTCAATCTTTATGATCATTCAGAGCTTGTTTTGTGGCCTAACATGTGGTCTATGTTGGAGACTATTCCATAAGCACTTGAGAGGGTGTGTATTCTGCAGCTGTCGAGAGTTCTGTATGTGTCTCCGTTGGGTACAATTGGTTTATAGTTTATACAAAAGCACGATGTTTGGTTCATATATGTTTATAACTGTAATATCTTGGTGAATTGATCCTTTTATCAGTATGTAATGCCTTTCTTTGTATCTTTTAGCAGGTTTTAAGTTAAAGTCTATTTTGTCTGATATTAGCATAGCCACCCCTGCTCTCTTTTCATTGCTACTTGCATGAACTATCTTTTCCATCCTTTCATTTTCAATCTATCTGTGTATTTAGATCTAAAGCAAATATCTTCCAACTGATTTTTGACAGAAGTGCAGGGGCAATTCAATAGAGAAAGGATAGTCTTTTCAACAAATGGTGTTGGGAGAACTGTACATTTATTGCATAAAAATATACCTATACCTCACACTTAATACAAAATTTAACTCAATCTGTATCACAGGTCTACATGTAAAATGTAACATTATAACTCTTCTAGAAGAAAATGTGGCCTGGACTAGGTAGAGTTGTTAGATATGAAATTGCAAACACAAGTCATAAAAGTAAAAAAATGTGGTAAATCGGACTTCATTTAAAAAGAAAAACATTTATTTTGTGAAAGATGCTGCTAAGAGAATGAAGACAAGTACAGACTGGGAGAAAATATTTGTTAATTACACATCCTACGGAGGAACGTATCCATCAAACCAAAATAACTCTCCTTACTCAAAAATAAGAACATAAACAACCCAAATTTAAAAATAAGCAAAATATTTAAACAGACAGTTCACCAAAGAAGATATACAGGTGAAAAATAAATACATCATTAACCATGCAAACTAAAACCACAATGAGATACCCCACCGAGCTGGAGGCAGGGACTCAAACAGGTATTTGCACAATCATGTTTATAGCAGCACAATTCACAACAGCCAGAAGACAGAAACAACCCAGGTGTCTGTCAGTAGATGAGTGGGCTGAAAACTGTGGTGCACACATACAATGGAATATTACTCAGCCATGAAAAGGAACAGTGTACTGACACATGCTACAATGTGGGCAGACCTCAAAGACATTATGCTAGTACACCAGGCTCAAAAGGACATGTGATGTCTTACATGATTCCAGTGATAAGAAGTACCTAGAATGGGCCAATCCAGAGAGACAGAAAGTGTAATAGAGATTACTGGGGGCTGGGCTGGGAGGGTGGGGTGGGAGTAGGGAGTTTTTTTTTAACAGATGCAGAGTCAATGATGAATGAGTTGATGAAAAAGTTCTGAAAATGGATAGTGCTGATGGTTGCACATGTTACTGAATGTGTTTAGACTGCATGTCTCCACTTAAATGTGCAGTTTTCTCAATAGTAAACACTGCAGCATCCTAGGATCCACAGACACAGAATCCTGGATACAGAGGAACCGCGTGTACGAGGGAACCAAGTACGTGGAGAACCAATTAAAAGTCATATGCAGATTTCTGACTGTGTGGATGGGTTGGCACCCGTAACCCTCAGACCGTTCAAGGGTCAACTGTACACCTAAAAATGGTTGAAATGGTAAACTTTATGTTATGTATATTTTACAATAAAAATCTGTTGGCAAAAATCCCACGGGGAGACTTTACTACACATCTAATAGAATTGGGATAAAACCCTGAAACGCTGACCATACCAAGCTCTGGTGAGATGCAGAACCAGTGGAGATCCACACTGCCGGTGGGAGCGAAAAATGGTACAGGTACCCTGGGAACAGTTTTGGGGTTTCATAAAAGTTAAACACATACTTACCAAATGATCCAGCCATCCCACTCCCGTGTACTGACTCAAGAGAAACACACGTTCATCTTCACACGAAAACCTCTATCTGAATGCTTGCAGCAGCTCTATTCACGATCCCCCCAAAACGGGAAACAACCCAAATGTCCTTCAGTGAGTAAACAGTTAAACAAACAGCAGTCCATCTGTGCAATGGAACATTACTCGCTAACGAAAAAGAACAAACCACACAGCAGCAGCCTGGATGCCTCGTGGAGTGAAAGATGTCAGCCTCAAAGGTTAGTTATTTGCTGCCTAATTCCATTTCTGGAAGAGACAAAACTGTAAGGATGTGGCGCACATCGCCAGGGATCAGGGACAGGGGAGGATCCAACTGCAAAGTGGCAGGGGGAGGGAATTTGGAGGTTTGGAATTCGACAGTCCTGATTATGGTGGCAGTGACACAAATCTACTGTGTGTATAAAACTCACAGAACTGTAGAGCCCCCCCCATTTCAATTTTATTATATATTAATTTAAAAAGAAAAAAGGGTTTACCAACAACGGTGCCTTCTGAGTGCTCACTGGGCTCTAGCCCCGGACTGCGTTCCACATTATCGCACGAGAACCCTTAAAACACCAGACCGGTCAGACTGGCTGTTCCCATTTAACAGGTGAGGAAACTGAGGTGCAGGGAGGTGCCTGGGTGTGTCTTTCTCTGAAACTCACAATTATACCCACTGTGCCACTCAGAGCCTCATAAAAACCAGATTCCGTGTTCTGGTCATGATTTCTAGTGAGGAGAGCTACTCCAGGTGGAGACTGAGAGGATGCCCCCAGCCTCATCAGGGAGAAACCCGGACTCTGACACCAGACAGACCACCCAGTGGGAGGGGGACACGCATGGCCTGGGCTGGATGGATGGGTGAGCACCGCAGGGCGGCTGGAGCTGCCTGGCTGCTGTCCCAGGCAGGGGAGACAGCTGGTCATACTGCAGCTGCTTCAGAGCTCCCCGTGGCCACGGGCCCTGCCAACGGAACAGCCCGAAGCTGTGATACCCCCCCCCACCAAGCATAGCTGAAGAGGGGGTCCTGGCCCCAAGTGACCTCCCCGCTTTGGGTTGGCCACTGGGAAGGGCCTCTGAGCTCCCAAGAGACCAAGGCCCTTAGACGGACAAGGCGGGCAGTGTCAGAGGGAGCAGAGGCTGGAAAAGCAGGGAGACAGCGGGCCTGGCTGAGGCCGCAGCCACAGGGAGAGGCAGCAGGGCTGGGCCCTCCCGAGGGAGGGGGACGTCAGGGCTGGGCCCATAGCAGGGGTCTCCAAGCATGGCCAGGGCCCTGCGGGTGGCCAGTGAGAACTGCAGACCCCCTAGACACACTGAGGGCGCCTGTGATCCTGCTGCCCCCCAGTCAGCGAGGAGGCCCTGCGGCCTCAAAGAGGCTCCCGCTGCTGCCTGTGCACCCACCCACCCTGGACACAGGGCAGGGGCTCTGCCCTCAGAGGCTCGAGGGACACAGACAGCAGCGCTGGCCTCTCGAAGACTGACCATGCCGGTCCCCTTGCCTCGGACTCACTCAAGGCTGTGCCATGCCCGGCCCAGGGCCAGCTCTCCTCCCAGCTTTCCTAGCGGGGGCCGGGCTGAGTGCCTCAGACTCACGCTCTTTGCTCTCACGAGGGCCTGACAAGGCAGCTCCACCCCCATTTGCAGCGAGGGCAGCAGAGCCCACCGAGGCCACCCTGGGAGACCCAGCCAGTCCCAGGGTGCCTCGGTCTGCGCCCAGAGCCCTGCTCCCAGCCATGTTTCTGCTGCTGCCCCAGGCTTGGCTCTTTCATCCTCATGTCTTCTTGACCTTCTGCAAGCTTGGCGTGGGGTGCTGCAGGCTCGCTCCCTCCTGGCTGGAGCTGTTTCCCGGCCTTGGTCTCAGCCGCAGGGGGCTCCAAGCTGGGCCATGCTATCTCTGCACCCTAAGCCCGCCCTCCCTGCAGCTTGCTGGCTGGGCCCTACTCGCCTCTCCAGTCAGATCTCCCCTCTTCCTCCAGCCTCGCCCCTTGCTCCCCACACCCCTGGCCTCTGCTCTTCCGGTGTCTCTGGTCAAACAGCATCTGGGAAGGCCTCTTGGATGGTCCACCAATCCACTGGAAGCCTGTTCTAGAACCACTGGCCTGCGGGTCTGGCACCCCCTTAGTCGGGGAGGTCCTCAGGGCAGGGGACCCGGGTGGCCTGCTGCACATCCACAGCCCCTGGCAACACCGGGTACCTGGGCTGGTTCCAGGGACGCTGGTGGATGAGAAGGGCTGGGGATGGGGCTGGACGGGACGGAGAGATATTGGTAACAGCCTCGCTCAGCTGTGTGTCATTCTCCTGTGGTGGAAATGAACAGAACCCATTGCTACTTCCTTTACTCACAAAAGACGTCTGATTGGAAGAATCCCAGTGGTGTAAAAGGAAAGTGGATCCCTCCTGGGTCCCTCCCCTGGACGCCTGGGACAGGTTGCGAGTCCTCCAGTGCCTGTGCCTTGCAGAGTCTCACTTTCTCCCCACACACAGCTCTGTTCCACAGAACGCGCTGCCCCGTGTGTCCTCTTCCATCGCTTGCTTTTCCTTTTTCCCTGCCCTGGCCGTGGCACAGCCCCCCGTGGTACGACGTCCCCAACTGCCTCACTGCTTTGGAGGCTGCAGAACGTCCCAGTACGCGATGCGCCGTGGCTGACCCTCTCCTCCCCCAGGGCTGGACGTTCAAGTTGCCTCTGATGACTTCATCACTATAAATAAGCGAGGCGGCCAGGAGCATCCTCGGGCGTCCTGCAGCTTCTGCAGCTGTTTTGGAGGGAAGGGTTCCCGGAAGGGAACTGCCGCTGGGTCCGTGTGTCCTAAAGGCCACGGAGGCCCTTCTTTGGTTTGGGTTCCAGGGACCACTGTTTCTTTTATGTGAATGTTCTTCCCTTCCCTCGTAGGCCCTCCTCGGTGGTCCCTGGCGGCTCCAGCACAGCTGGTGTCTGGGATTACATCCAGTCAGGGCACCCGCATCCCACTTCCTCTGCCCCAGACAGAGCCAGGCAGCCCCAGCTTGGAACCTGCTCCCACGTTCCAAAGCAGGCCCAGAGTGGGGAGCGCCTGTCCCATCTGCCTGGGGGCTGGAAGCTCTGGCCACGGGGCTGGGCGTGGCGGGGCAGCCCTCCCTGCCTCCAATTCCACGCCACCCCTGCCCCCCACCCCGCCCGAGGTCCAGCTCACACAGGAAGACAGCTGCAAGTAAGCCCAGGCTGCAGGCCAGCCTCAGAGAAGCTGCGTCCACTTCCCCGCCAATGCAAGGCCCTTAGCTGCTTGCAGGGGGTTTTAAAGACCCCAGAGGAGACAGCCGCCCAGGGGCAGAAGGAGGGGCCACTGAGGCTCCTTGAGGGAGCCAGGGGTGGAGGGAGCCTGCCTGCTGGCAGCGAGAGCTCCTGGGCACAGACTTCGGCCCCGGTGTTTCCCCTGTGTCAGCGTTTCTATTTTAGGCTGGCTGCTCCTGTTAGGGAATTCTCAGCGAGCTGTGGGAAACCCAGAAAGGCAGGCTCCAGGTCTGCCCAGCTTCTGTGCGCCCTTCCTGGGCCCTGTGGTCCCCTCTGGCACCTGGGCGAGGGGCGCACCCCAGGCTGGCACACTCGCTCGCCCACATGAAAGTCCCCTCTTTCCCTGGGTTATGCGTCCCCATAGGGAATGTTCCCATCTCGTGACCCGGTCGGGCTCCAGGACTTTATCCCACAGAAACAATCGCAGACAGAAAACCCTGGAAATGACCCAAGCGCACACAGGGCCGTGGGAAGGGGACGGAGAGGGCAGCGTGGGGCCCCGTGGGAAAAGCTCGCGACAGGCCGTGAGCACGCAGGGCTGCTGGGACCACAGCCACGTGGAAACAGCGTCTGCCTGTGCCCCCGGGAAAGGGCCCCGCGTCTCTGGGGCAAGGCAGATTCTGGAGGCCAAGGGCAGGGTGGAGCCCCAGCCCCGCCTTTCGCTTTGGCCTTGCGACTCCCTGAACCTCTGTCTTCCCCAGCTGTGAAGATCTGAGGAACTTACAGCCGCGGCGGGTGGGTGGACGGGCTGGTAGGAGACTGTGCCTAGAGCCCTTAGGCCAGTGACAGGCATGCGGTGGGCTCCGGGGAAGGATGGCCGCAGTGCTTTGTGCAGCGCGGACACACAGGAACAGTTTGCCGTGAGGGGGAGACGCAGGTGGCCTGCTAGCAGCCAAATGCACGTTCCCGTAAACCTCTGCCGCCCAATCCAGACCCGGCCCCACCCCCACCCCACCCCCACCCTGGAAAAGCCTCTAAAGACTTTGAGAAAAAATGCCCTGGCTTTGTGGGGCTGATCTCCATCTCGCTTGCCACTGGAGCGCGTTCCTTCTCACTGGCTAACCACCGGGGTTCGCCCAGGCCGAGGCGGGGAGGCAGGCGGTCTGCAGACCGGAAGAGGTGGGGCCTGGCTTTGGAAGCGGGAGCTGCATTCCAAGGATTCCTCCGGGGCGACCGCCCGCCCTGCCTGGCTCCCGGTGCCCAGCTCCGCCTGGAGAGGGCCCCCGGAGACCCCCGGCCTGGAGCCGGGCGGGGGCCCGGGGCAGCAGGACGTCGTCGCGGGGACCTGAAGGTCAGTCAGGACAGGCTTAGATCCAACGGGAGGTGGATGTGGACGTTCCAGGGCTCGTTCACGTGGAGGGTCTTGATGCAGGACCCCCTGCGTCCCCTCCGGGCGGGAGCCCGCAGCCGTGGCGGAGGTGGAAGCGGCGGCCGGGGGCGGGGCTTAGGGCTGAGCCCGGGGTCCTCGAGGAAGGGGCAGCTCAGGTGGCTGTCCCACCCCTTGGGGCCGAGGTGGGGCTGGGGGCCAGGGCCTTCAGTCCTATCACAGGGCGGCGCCAGGCAACCTGCATGGGCAGCCTCCCTGGGAGGCGGCAGCGGGACCGGAGGTGAGTCAGGGTGCTTCTCCGCTGGTGGGAAGGAGAAGGGAGCCGAGGGATGGTTCGCGGTGGGGGGCCCACCCTGGCAAAGGCCCTGGAAGGAGAAACCCCACAGTCACGTCTTGTCGAGCGTCTTGTCGAGAGCTGTCTTCTCTGCTCTTTCTGTTCCCGGGAAACTGAGGCCAGGGAGGAGTTCAAGGGTGGGGGCACAGTTGGGACTAGAAGTGGCTTTCTGGATACCGGGGGTGAGAGCTGCAGGCCTGCTGGGCCCCCGGGGTCACGGGGGAGATGCCTGTCCTGATGGGCCTCGGGGAGGTGTGAGGGGAGGGAGGCCAGAGACTGAGGGGAGAGGGGGACACGGCCTCCCAGACCGGCTGCCCTGGTGTCATTTCCAGGGGAAAAGGGATTTTAACACAAAACCCCACTGATCTTGGCAGGCAGGAGCCTTGCGGTCTCCAGGCAGCGTCAGCAGCTCCCTGCAATGGTGGCCTAGCAGAGGTGGGCCATCCAGTCGGGTCATCTGGTGAGCAGGGCCTGGAGGCCCGGGGTCCTGGGTGTCTTCTGTAGCCCTCCCTCATCAACTGCCATGGAATCCAAAGCTCTGGGCTTGGCCGTTAAAGGGCCAGTCCTCCGCACCCAGCTCTGCCTGCTGCGAGGAGCATCACAGCATCCCTGCCGTGCGGTCTGCTCCTTGGTCACCTCCCAGCAAGCCCTGAGAGTGCTGTTCCTGACGAAATATGTACCACTAGGTGGCAAAATACGGTTTTCAAAAGCTTCAAGTCCTATAACAAGGTGATGCTCTTAATTTCAGTTCTGCCACTTCCATAGACCCTTGCTGACTGGTCCTGTTGACACAGGTTGCTCTCTCGCTTTTCATTCATCCACTTATCCAGCCATGCATCCACATACCCACCATCCATGCATCCATCAATCCAGCCACCATCCATTCATCCAACACCCCCCCACCATGCACACATTCATCCGTCCATCCACCCATCATCCATCTAATCTCCCCCCGGCCATGCACACATGCATCCGTCCATCCACCCATCATCCATCTAATCTCCCCCCGCCATGCACACATGCATCCGTCCATCCACCCATCATCCATCTAATCTCCCCCACGCCATGCACACATGCATCCGTCCATCCACCCATCATCCATCTAATCTCCCCCACGCCATGCACACATGCATCCGTCCATCCACCCATCACCCATCTAATCTCCCCCCGCCATGCACACATGCATCCATCCATCCACCCATCATCCATCTAATCTCCCCCCGCCATGCACACATGCATCCGTCCATCCACCCATCATCCATCTAATCTCCCCCACGCCATGCACACAGGCATCCGTCCATCCACCCATCATCCATCTAATCTCCCCCACGCCATGCACACATGCATCCGTCCATCCACCCATCATCCATCTAATCTCCCCCACGCCATGCACACATTCATCCGTCCATCCACCCGTCATCCATCTAATCTCCCCCACGCCATGCACACATGCATCCGTCCATCCACCCATCACCCATCTAATCTCCCCCTCCACCATGCACACATGCATCCGTCCATCCACCCATCATCCATCTAATCTCCCCCCGGCCATCCACACATGCATCCGTCCATCCACCCATCATCCATCTAATCACCCCCCGGCCATGCACACATGCATCCGTCCATCCACCCATCATCCATCTAATCTCCCCCCGGCCACGCACACATGCATCCGTCCATCCACCCATCACCCATCTAATCTCCCCCCGGCCATGCACACATGCATCCGTCCATCCACCCATCATCCATCTAATCTCCCCCCGGCCACGCACACATGCATCCGTCCATCCACCCATCACCCATCTAATCTCCCCCCGCCATGCACACATGCATCCGTCCATCCACCCATCATCCATCTAATCTCCCCCCGGCCATGCACACATGCATCCGTCCATCCACCCATCATCCATCTAATCTCCCCCCGGCCATGCACACATGCATCCGTCCATCCACCCATCATCCATCTAATCTCCCCCCGCCATGCACACATGCATCTGTCCATCCACCCATCATATATCATCCCCCGACCATCCACACATGCATCCGTCCATCCACCCATCATCCATCTAATCTCCCCCCGGCCATGCACACATGCATCCGTCCATCCACCCATCATCCATCTAATCTCCCCCCGCCATGCACACATGCATCCGTCCATCCACCCATCATATATCATCCCCCGACCATCTACACATGCATCCGTCCATCCACCCATCATATATCATCCCCCAACAATCCACACATGCATCCGTCCATCCACCCATCATCCATCTAATCACCCCCCAGCCATGCATGCATTCATCCATCCATCATCCATCCATCAACTCTCCACCACTCATCCACCCATCTACCCACCCACCCATCCACCCTCCATCCATCTGATAAGCACAACAGAGTGTGTATTGGGGAGACTGGTGGTTGGGAGTGCAGCCTCTGTCTTCGCCAGTCCTGACTCCATGGTTGTGCCTACTGCCTGTGGGTCCTTGGGCAGCTTCTCAACCTCTCTGAGTCTCAGTTTTCTCCTTGTGAAAAGGAATAAAGGTACTGAATTCCCAGGGTTGTTGTGAAGGTGCAAGGACATAACATATGTAACAAACTTACTAAAGAATAAACCTCCACCTCCTCTTTCTTCTCTCCTCCTGGAACCCAAGCCAACTCAGCCAGGAGACACTGAAGCAGGAATCACAATGAAAGATGAGGGTTTCCACTGGGGAGGAACTGGGGGCTGTGAAAACACAGCCAGGAAGACTCACCTGGTTGGGAGGTCAAGGGAGAAGTCCCAAGTGAATGGGCATTGGCTGTAGGGGGAGAAGGGTGCCCTGAGGAGGAGAGCCTGGTGGAGGGACCCGAGTGAGTGGGGAGGGTGCCCAGATGTGCTCATGTTGTCCAGCTGATGGGACAGCCTTGAGAAATGTTGTATTTATGAAAACTGTTCATGGCAATAGGTTCACTTGCCAAGTAGCCCCCATTGGCCGAAGCCCAGCTAAGTTCTAAAAAACCCAAATCTCCAAGGTGTTTTCCCCTTTTCTAGTCTTTAATCCTCTCCTCCATTTCTGCTTGGGATTTTTCAGAGCCTGACTGCATTTTGGGAGGGAAATAAAAGAATTTAAAACTTAGACAATAAAGGAAACCCCCTGCTTTGGTTCAATTGCCTTACTTGCCATATTCTTTGGCTTCAGGATTTTAGCTGTGACTGCGGGATGGACTGCAAAAAACACCCAAAACCAAATCAAAAACAAACAAAAAACCAGCCCAAACCTCAACAGAGTTAGACTTTCTCATTTTCTAATGAGCTTTTCTGGAAGGCCCTATCTCCTGGGGTGAGGAAGGCCAGACCAATCTACCTGGGAATCTGGTTTGAGTTCTGAGTTCCAGGGTCAGCAAGTACTTTCAGTTTGGGGCTGGAACGTGGGGTGCACAGTTTGGGGGTGGCATGAGGCTACAGGGGGAGGCCAGTCTGGTAAACCCCACCAGCAGAGTCTAGGTTTGGGCCCAAGGGCAATGGGAAGCCAGCTCTGAGTCTTAAACTGGAGAGTGACAGCTCAGAGCTGGGTTTCTACAAGTTTTTTTGGCTGTGCTTCAGGGAGGTTTTGGAAAGGTCAGTTGGGAGATGGGACTGGGGTAGGATGGAGGGAAGCAACCGGCTTTGAGAGCCATATAATGGAGCGCATCCCTAATGAGCTCTGTTCAGGCCCAGGCAGCCAGGGGGATGCAGACGCCCTGCTTCATCCTGACCTGGTTTTGTTGCCTTTGGCAGCCACTGCCTCAAGCTCCAGGGCAGCTGGCCCAAGGCGCCTAGGCCTCCCGGGGACAGAGAGCCACAACCAGCTGGGGGCTGGGGGGTAGACAGGGACTTTGCCGACCCTGCGTCCTCCTTGGGAGGGGAACTCAAGCCAGCTGCCAGTCTTGGCTCCTGTATCCATGACAACCACACAACTCAAATTCCCTGGGCATTTGCATTTCAAAGGCTCTGTCCATTGGTTTCCACAGGTTCCTGTGTCATATTCGGTGTTCCCATTTTCAGCTGGGAAATAAGACTGCATGCTCTTCTACCCGGGGCGCGGCCATGGGGCTGCGGACATCATGACCCCCTCCACGACTCTAAGGCCCATGTGGCTCGCAGAAGTGGGACCGCGGGGTGAGAGCGCGCGGGACTCGGGGCCAGAAGGCCCGCTCCATGTTCTCCCTGTGCCCCTGAGCCGTCCTCTCTCGCCGCCCCTTCCCCATTTGTAACTGGAGGTGGTAGTACCTGTCTGGGTCATACCCTGCAGACAGCAGAGCAGCCTGCACGCAGTGACTGTATCTCCGCGGTGGGGGCGCAGGAGACAGCAGGTGCGGGCCGCGGGCTCCCTGCTCCGAGGGGCGGGAAGACCCCGCCAACCCCGCAGCCGGCCCCGCGGGGGAGCTGGTGGGCCGAGTGCAGGGGACGCAGCTCCCGGAGTCCGGGTTCTTTCTGCACCTTTTGGAGCTCAGGTTCCTCGTTTCAAAGTTGCAAGGTAAGGGCCCTTTACGGGGGTGTCCCGAGCATTAACGGAGACACTACCCGGGAAGCACTGCCGAGGCCGGCCGGACGCTCTGGACGCGGTAGCCGCCGCTCTCCGGCGTCCGCGACGACGGAGGGACGCGACCCCACGGGTGTCCCATCCCAGAAGAAACGGCAGGGCCTCCCCGCCCCTAAATCCCGGGGGGAGCTCTGCTTCTCCCTGCGGCGCCGCTGCAGGGCGAGCTCAGGATATTCTCATTCGAGCGGCGCACCAGCACTTTCCTGTAGGCATCACCATACTTCCGTTTTCAGAAAGTGCTGGAGAAGGGCGGGAACCTGCCGCCTTTGGGGCTAACGCCTTTTAAGCAGGAAGCGCGCTCAGCACACTATCCCTTTAAGGCGTTAAGCCTGGCCCAGGCGTTCTGACCCTCGCCGCTGCCCGTAGCTCCCCTCCGAGAGGCCGGCTTTGTGCGTTTGCCCCGCCCCACTCGCCCCCGCCCCTCGAGTATGCGCACGCGCACTGCCGGCCCCCGCGCCGCCTAGTCGAGTTCGGCCCGGCTCCCGCCCAGGCGGCGGCCGACGTGACGCCCGGAGCGCCAGCCCCCGTCCCCTCGCCGCCCGGCAGGTAAGCGGGGGCCGCCTGGCCGGCGGGCGCGTCCGGAGAGCGCGGGGGCCGGGGCGGACGCCCGTGCACCCGAGCCGCCCGCCGCCGCACGTGTTCCCGCGGGCCCGGCCCGGGTCCAGCCCCGCCGGGCCTCCCGGCGCAGACGCCCCGCGCCCGCCGCCTCCCTCCCGGGCGTCGCTCTGCGCCCCCTTCCCCGCGCAGCGCCCGGCCCGCCGGCGGCGGCCCCCTCTCCCGACCCGAGCCCGCCGCAGACGGACTCGCACGGACCGCCGCCGAGCCCCGGGGACCCCAGCGCGCAGGTGACAAGCCCCCGGCCCCGGGACTGCGACTTCTTCCTGCAGCCCGCGTGCATCTTCCCTTTGCCTCCAAAGAAAGACCTCAGACCCACTGAGCCATTTAGTGCCTGGATGTGGCTCGCAGACCCCTCTGTCCTCCTCTTGCAGAAACGCCTCCACCCTGGCTTGCTGCTCGCCCCTGGCCCGGGCAGCCAGGCCCCATCTCTCCCCGAGAGCCCAGGGTCCCAGTCAGGTAGAGCCGTCCTGGGGGCTGTGTACGAGCCTCCCTGTAGCCTTCTCATCCCGTTTCTACTCACCCAGGTCCGTTATCGCAGTCTGGCAGGTCCTGTGCTAGACGCTGCGTCTAAGGTTGGCCCAGCCCCATAGGAGGCAGGCAGGTAAGCTGCAACCCTAAGCCTGTTTGAGAATCCAGCTGGGGTGAGGAGAGCCAAGTTCGTTCATTCCGTGGGGCTGGCCCGTTCTGTCCTGTCTTCCCACACCAGCGGGTCCAGTCTCTGGGGTAGAGCCCAGAAATATGCATTTTACAAACAGTCCGGGAGAGCATTCATAAGTTTGGGAGGCTCAGCCTTAGATGGTCAGGCCTACCCGGTGCCAGTGCCGAGAGGGGGTGGGGAGCAAGGGCTCAGAGCCCAGCTCCAAATGTTGAGTCAAGAAATAGTGTTTCTCGAAGTTCGGCTGGATTTTTGTATGTTCCTGTTTTGCTAGCTGAAGGGCTGGGCAGGAATTAGGCCAGGAGGCTGAGCTGGGAGGGGTGGGCCGCCTTGTCTGTAAGACCTCCTACTGCATCCCTGATCCTGACCTGAAGGCAGACAGCTTGTGGGAGTCACGCTCCGCCTCCTGATGGGTCTTGGTTTTTGTGATCAAATCCGGCCTCTGAGCTGCCACTTCCACTCCAGACGGAGGCTCTTCTGTTCCCACTGGTGTTTAGCTGGGGCGGGCCACGGGCTACCCTTCTCTCAGCTCTTGCCGTGGCCTGGCTTCCTCAGACACTGGGTTCTGTGAAATGGACTTTTCAGCTCTCTTCCTTGGCTCCCCGCCCCCGAGTGGTCCAGTCCACCAAGGGGAAGGCAGCACTTGGGTTAATTGGCTCGGCCTGGGTGCACTGAAGATAATCACCAAGCAGCCAGCATTCTGAGTACCAGCTTTGTGCTGGCACTTTGTCCCCGGGCGGGTTTACTGACCTGCCCCTCCCCTCCTCCACCCAAGTGCTTGGCCTTTGGGTGCCTTGGGATCCATCCGAGGCTGGGATCCCGGCTGCAAGTAGTCAGCTGTGGCCCCGCAGCACTCTGCGCAGCTGTGTTGCATCATAATTTCTGTCCCCTCCTCTTGGATGGACAGAGACCTGGAGACGTGTTCTCTGATGGCTTCTGTTTCGTCTTGGTGTGACAAGAAGCCTGTGCAAGCTTCCAGTTTTAAGCGCCAAGCCCGAATTCACAATGCGTAGACTCATTAGATTGACGGTCGTGCAGCTTCTGGGAGTTGGATGCCTGTGATGTTTGCAGAATGTCCTGGCTGCTCGCCTCAATTGAGTAATGTGTTCCCTTGTTTCAGACTCACCTGGTGTGCTTCTATGCCGTGTATCCAAGTAACGGAATCTTTCTGTGATAGAGGAAACCAGTTACTTACTGAGTAGTTCCCGTTTTCAGGCTGAAACCTAATTGAGCTGCAGTCTTTGTCCGTCCTCTGCAGTGAGTGTTGCTTGCAGAGTGTCCGTGCGAACTTCAGGCTGCTTCTGCAGAAGGCTGTCTGGTGGGGACTCCAGTGGGCAGGGCTGGCTCTGGTTTGTGCTTTCCGGCCGTGTCTTGTGGTCACCTTGCCAGGGGACAGAGGGCCTTTCTGCTCGTTTGCGTTCTGGAAGCAGTCTTGTGTCTGCAGCCTGCACGTGGAGACCTCCAGGCTGCCAGGAGGTGTGGGCCCCTAGGGTGAGCTCTCGTGTTTTCAGTGGCTGTTGGCACCGCTGCATCACCGGGACGCACTGGAGGGTTGGGATGAGTTCCCAACCTTCTGCGCCCTGCAGTTCAGTCTCTTGTAATTTGGCACGTTTGTTTCCTGACAAGAAGCATTTGCTCTTTTTATTAAAATGTATCAAGGGCTCTTTGAAGAGAATTGTGTTTTGTTTGTGTGGACTGTGCTGTGTTCCTGGGGACACGTGGGTAACAAAATAGGCGCCCTTGAGGGTGGGTCTCTGACCACAGTGGGCGAGGGCGGCACAGGTCTGAGAGGCATTAGCCTGGAGCTAGGGTGACAGGGTCCTCGGTTCAGAGCAGTAGCTGCTGCAGGGCTCAATAAGGTGGTCGGAGGTTTTTCAATTATTTTTCCTGCAAATTAATTTTTGAAATATGGTTTGTTTATTGGCTTCGGTCCTCCATTGTAGGTTTTGATTAGCAGAGAGCCGTTCCCACAGCGAGGCCTCCACTTGGAGCCGTGAACTCCGCCCCGTCTCCCTGCCCGGTGGGCTTCAGAGCCATGGCAACCGAGGAGAAGAAGCCGGAGACCGAGGCTGCCCGAGCACAGCCCACCCCATCATCATCGGCCACACAGAGCAAGGCGCGTCTCGCGGGCTCCTAGGGAACTGCTGGGGCACTGCCGGGGGACTGCCGGGGCACCGAGGCTGGAAGGGGCTTGGAAATAGTATTTCATGCCCATGAGTCAGTTAAATGTTGCCAGTTGTTATTCCTCGACCACATCCCCAACCAGTGCTGCTTCTGTGCCAGGTCAGGGAATCCCAGCCTGTCCCCTGGTGGAGGGGCTCCCGTGCCAGGTCAGGGAATCCCAGCCTGTCACGGGGCGGGGGGCCTCTGTCAGCCATGCAGGTCCTTGGTCTTGATTGGAAGAGTCTCTGTGGGACTCAGAAAACATCTCTGACTGAGGACTCCCGCCCTGGCCCCCCCTCATGTAGACTGCAGGCAGGCCTTTAAGCAAGGGAGCGAGCCTGGTTTGCTGTGGGGGAGGCTGAGCTGGGGTAGGGGCTGCAGAACTGGGGCTGGCGCTGGTGGGGCTTCCGTGGTATGGCCACGTCAGGTGCTGCTTCCAGCCGCGCTGGGGTGGGCGTTGCCTCCAGGGGCCTCCCCGTGCCTGGCAGGATGGGGGGCTGTCTGTGGCGGGGGGGGCTATGGGAGAGGCAGAGTTTGTGAGGGGAGTAACGAGCTCAGGTTAGGCACGTTCAGTCTGAAAGGTGACATCCGGACAGGTGAGAGTTGGAGGAGGTGCTGTCAAAAGACAGGTGTGCGCTTGAGCTCAGGCCGTGGGACTCAGATCCAAAGTGGCGATCAGCTGAGTTGGACAGCGGTGGCAACTTTCTGCTGACTGGGACTCTCTCTAACAGCCTACACCTGTGAAACCCAACTACGCTCTAAAATTCACCCTGGCTGGCCACACGAAAGCTGTGTCCTCTGTGAAGTTCAGCCCGAATGGGGAGTGGCTGGCGAGTTCGTGTAGGTGCTGGGACCACGGCTGCGGGAAGAGACAGGGAGCCCGGGAGGATGGATGGGGGGCCTTGCTTTCTGACCCTCCGCTGCGGCCAGCGGCATGTCCCCTTGCTGTGACTGTGCGGAAGTCACTGCCTGAAGTTGTGCCCATGCGACTGTGCGGGGGGGCGGGGACCGCTGCTCCCTGTGCGTGGCCATGCTCGGGGTTCCTGAGGGTCACATGGCCGCTGGGGCTTGTGTTGAGGGGCAGCCCAGACTGGCCTCTGGATGACCGGAGACCCCCGTTGCTTTTCACGCCTTTCTTTCAGCTGCAGATAAGCTCATTAAGATTTGGGGAGCTTATGATGGGAAATTTGAGAAAACCATCTCTGGTCACAAGCTGGTAGGTCTGGGCCCTGCACCCTGGAGTTGCTACTGGGGCGCTGGGTTGGGGCCATCTCCTGGGCTTGTTGGTTAAGATCTGAGTCCCTCTCACCCCTCCAGTGTTTTGGGTAGTTATTTGCCTCTTGTTTCTCAAGCAAATACTTTGGACGACCTCGGCCGAGTTTCTGCCCGACTGTACGGCCTGGCCTAGCCCGCAGAGCAGGCTTTTCCTTGGGGCCCGAGGTCCCGGCCGCATGGTTGGCAGAGCTGGGGGTTCCGAGCGTGGATGGCCTGCTCGTCCATCTTCAGTTGGGCATTGCTGGCTGGGCCCGGTTTGCCCCATCGAGGTGGTGACTGCGTGTCTCCTCCCCAGGGAATATCGGATGTGGCCTGGTCGTCAGATTCCAACCTCCTTGTTTCTGCCTCAGATGACAAAACCCTGAAGATCTGGGACGTGAGCTCGGTGTGTGCCGACTCCTCCCGCGAGGCCTGAGCGGCTGGGGGTGCGGGCGGGGGCCGAGTTGGGGAACAGCCTTGCCTGTCGTCAGAGGGGCTCTGCAGCTGTGGTGGGTCCAGCCTGAAGTTGATGTTTGGGGAAATGACCGCCGGGAGTGGCTGTCTGACAGAACTTTATTGTAGGGGAAGTGTCTGAAAACCCTGAAGGGACACAGTAATTACGTCTTTTGCTGTAACTTCAACCCCCAGTCGAACCTCATCGTCTCAGGCTCGGTGAGCGCGCTGGCCTCTCGGGGGGGGGGGTAGGGGGGTGGGCGTCCGTCGCACCGGACGTCCTGGCCCTGTGGTGGGGATGGTGGCCGAGCAGAGTCACTGTGCTGCTCCTGGGGGCGGCGGTGGCAGGTCTCGGGTTGCAGGAAACCCGTCCTCGCCTTTCCTCCCTGCGGAATCACCGTGATGCCCTCTTTTGTCTTCAGTTTGACGAGAGCGTGAGGATATGGGACGTGAAGACGGGCAAGTGCCTCAAGACTCTGCCGGCGCACTCGGACCCGGTCTCAGCTGTAAGTGCCTCTGAGCCGTGCGCGGCTGGCGCCCCGCTCAGCTCTTGCCGGCCACCCAGCAGTAGAGCGGCGACCAGGCATGGGGCCCTGGGACCCTGACCGAGAGCTCAAGGCCCTGTGCTGCATGGGAGGGCGGGTGTGCGCGGTGCTGGGGAGGCGCCCTGAACCGAGTCCCCCGGGACAGGCAGGCAGCCAGGCCTGGAGGTATGACTGTGGATGAGGTGTGTGGAGTGGAGGTAACTTGGGGGGGGTGGCCCAGTCGTGGGTGAGACATTGGAGGACGGAGCCCACGAGTGCTGTCCCCCTGTGGTCCAGGGCCTGCCGCCTCAGACGCGGACCACCCGGGCGCAGCCGGGGCGCAGCGGAATGAGCAGGGGTTAAACTATGCACGGGTCCTAAGTTGCTTTACATAAAAATGGTCGAAGTATTTCTTTGTTAGCAAAGAGCCTAAGGTGGTTTCTTAGCCAAGTTTGCCTTTTGAAAAGTGGAAGGAATCACGTGTAAACCACTTACTCGGTGTGACCAGCAGATGGTCCTTTCAGGCTCTAAACTCGTGGGGGTGAGCGACTGTAAGCGGTTTTGGCCTCGTAAGTCCAGCTGAGACGGTGTGCAGGGCCCCGACCCATCAGGGCCACGTGGGCACTGGCCCTGGGGCAGGGTCCTCGCTGCGCCGCTGTCTCGCCCAGTGCCAGGGGCTCCGGGGAAGGTGGCGGCCGTGGGGAGGGTGCTTTGCGACCCTCCTGCCCCGTGCAGTCGCTCCTCTGTCCCCCACGGTCGGGGACGCCATCCAGCAAGCAGCCACGCGAGAGGTGACCGGGAGACGAGCTGGAGCGACGGCTGTGAGTTGAGAGTTCTGTGTTAGGTGGCAGGTTGGGATTCTCTCTCATGACGGCGCAGGGTCTTTAAAGTCTTTGTTTCTTACAAAAACAGTTTTTAAAAAAGGTTGCGCAGTGTTGCAAGTAGACATTCTCCTGAGCTCCCACCTCGGAGTCAACTGCCGGCAGCTGGCGCTTACCCTCTGGGGGTTTTGGTTTTTTGACGTTAGTGATTTCCAGCATTACCTCCTCTCAGCAGTGGTGCTGCAGCTCTGGGGCGCCCTGCCCCTGCTCGTGCCCCGCAGAAAGGTGTCAGGGGTGCCCGCGTGGGTGGGCGCAACCCCGGCTAGGCACCCCGAAGGACACGCGGCAGGGAGCGCGGGGAGTGTCTCTGCAGCGGCGCGGCGGGGGCGTGCGCGCGCGGCCTTCTGGGGGACCTGTCCCAGGCTAGCGCCCTCGGCGCGGGCGTCCTGCTGGCTTCGTCCCGCTTCAGTGCAGCTGCTGTCCTGTCGCCTGGATCGCCGTGTCAGTTCTCACCTGAAGCCCCACTGTCTGCTTCGTGCCCTGGCCGCTCATTCACCCACTGTTTCCTGGCCTGGTGCCCCGTGCCCACTCATCTGTCTGCAGGTGCCACCCACCCCCAGAGAGCTCAAGCGACTGCTCTGAGTCGAGACCGGGCGTCCCCATGAGAGTCTGGCCCGGTGCCCTCACTGCTCTGCAGCACTGGCTCTCCTGGCCGTGTTCTGGAACGTGGGGAGCGGGCTGTCTTGCTCTCGCCCCTGAGCGCTGGTTGCGAGGGAGAGCCCTGCCAAGTTTGCTGGCGGTGATGTTTGGATGCGGTGGGGAACCAGCAAAGCCTGGAGCTGGGGCCCGTGACAGCTCATTCTCATCTAGCGTGGGGGCTTCGTCAGATGGCGTTTTGCAGATTCAAAGGGATGAATGTGATTAGAATGACTGCTGTGAGTTTTAGAGAAAGTCTCTGGGAGGCTAACGAGCACGTGGGGAAGGCTGAGTCGTGGCTGCTGTCAGCACTGCCGTGGGAGCGGAATGAGAGTGGGCACAGCCACACCGGCCGCACGCGGCGGCAGCGCCGAGCGCAGGGGCCCAGACTGGGGCGGGCCCTGAGTGTGGAACACCGAGGCTTCCAGGTTTCCCACAAAGAAGAAGGTCAAGTGTGTTTTTAGTAGTTTTCGGCGTTGGCTCCGTGCTGACGTGGTGTCCCGGAGGTGCTGGGTTGAGTGGCCTCTGTCCAACTCGTCTCGCCTGCCGCTGCTCTGCTGAGGCTGCGCAACAGTCCAGGTGGCAGGTGCGGCTCCTCCCGTGCCCCTTGACAGTCAAGGCAGGTGGGTGTGTCCCTGGCCCAGCCTCTGCTGTGAGTGTGCTGGAAATGCAGATTCTCAGGCCCAGTGCTGGGTCTTCAAAGCTCTCGAGGTGCTTCTGTGTGTGTGTGTTTGTCTCGGGGCCACCTGGCAGCGTCTGGAAGCATTTTAGGTTGTCACTGCCAGAGGTCCTGGCGTCTCGTGAGTCGAGGACAAGGGAGCTGCTACACAGGACAGCCCCTGGCAAAGGAAAGTGTGGCTGCGAGTCGGTGGCGTGAGGTGGAGACGCTGGCCTGGATGGTGGGGCCAGACTGGCTCCCCGGCCCCAAGTGAGTGAACCAGGTGCCCTTCGTGCGGGTCGCCCGGTAGGAAGTGCGTCGCTCGCAGCAGGAGTCGGGGTTCACAGCGGGTGTTTGCTGTAAGGAGGCTTATCCTGCCCAGGACGCAGACGCAAGTGGTGGACATTTATGATGAGCTCTAGCTTCTGACATCGCGGTTCCTTTCGTTTCCACTGAGATTCAGGTGGAAAAAAGAAAGGGGACAAGCTCAGAGGTTAGCCAGTTACGAGGAAGGGACTCATCAGGCTGCCGTTTCTTTATCAGAAGGTCTGTGCACCTGTCCCTGTTGTGGGCGGAGTTAGGCACCCAGATCAAGTAACTGGTGTGACCACGTGGGCCAGCATCGAATTGGCGGGCCTCACCACTTCCCAGGCATGAAGCCTGGCGTCTGGGGCAGCCTG
Organism: Vicugna pacos; assembly: GCF_048564905.1. Classification (NCBI taxonomy): domain Eukaryota; kingdom Metazoa; phylum Chordata; class Mammalia; order Artiodactyla; family Camelidae; genus Vicugna; species Vicugna pacos. The sequence continues at coordinate 78,476,858 of NC_132990.1, forward strand.
GGCCTCGTGCCCGTCCCCTCTGGAAGGCTGGAGCCAGCTCTAGTGTACCCAGCGGTTGGTGTCTGGGCACTCGGGCAGTCATCTGGGCGTCCTGGGGTCTGAGAGCACCCAGCGGGCAGGGATGCGTGGCAGAGAGGAAGCACTGGAGTGACCGAATAACTGGGCGCCTCTCCTGCTGACCTTCCTCTTTCTCGGTGGAAGTCACATCCTCAGGGTGAGCGTCAGGGCTGGTTTTCTTCCTGGGGTTCAGGCGCTGGTCAGGAAGCAGGCTGACTGCTGCCTGAGGCACCAGGTGCAAATGAGCATTTTGTCTGTGCTGCTGGTGCCTCTCCGGGAATCTTCTGGAAAACGGCGGAATTTAGCACTTGCTCACAGTGCAGCCGGATGTGTGCGCCCCTGTCGGGGGGCGTTGGTGAGCAGGAGGGCCACTCGGGGAAGACGCGGTCTGTGCTGAGGACTTAACAGTGAGTTTCTTTTCTCCTCCCCTCCCTCACTCTCAGGTTCACTTTAACCGTGACGGATCCTTGATTGTCTCCAGTAGTTACGATGGGCTCTGGTAAGTGGAAACGCTTTACTGCGTCAAGTCCGCACATGTTGGGTAAAGGCCCCGCTGCGCTGTTTGTGCCTCTAGTGCTGAGCCTCTGCCCCTAGGAGCTCGTGGCCAGCAGGGGCTGCTGGCAGGTCACCAGACGCTCAGGACAGCTTTGGGGGAGCAGATGCCTCGGAGAAAGACTGTAGAGGGGTGGTGAGCGTGGCTGGGAGTGCAGGCTCCTGTCACCAGTGAGGCCCCAGGCGGGGAGCCGGGGGCGCTGCTGTCCTGCATGTGGCGCCTGTGGACATCGAGAGGGTCCTGGGCCCGTGGTGCTGGTGGTGAGGTGGGAGGAAGGGGTGAGATGAGGGTCTGCATGGGGGGCTGGTCACAGCAGAGACCCTGGCCCAAGGAGGGTGAGGGGAGAGCGATGCGGGACGCCGTCTCCTGCAGGACGTCTGTTCAGTCTGCGTGGGTGATGCTTGTAGAGCTTGGAGTCTGTAATGCCGGTGTTTTCTGGATTCTTCAGGAGACATGGGGGAAAACGTCCGGGTAGTGTTCAGCTGTGGCTCAGCACGCTGGGTGTAGCGCGCCGGGCAGTGTCTGGGCTGGGCGGGCCGTATCACGACTCACTCGTTTCCGGGCAGGAGGCGATGCCCCGGCTGAGCGGGCGGCCCAAGTGGGACTTCCCACTACAAGGGAGAAAGGAAGTGCACTAGGGGCTTGTCCACATCTGGCAAACGTAAAGTGAGTAAGAGAAAGCAGAGTGACCAGCGCTCCAGGTCAACGCGGCGCGGGAGGAGCGTAGCTCGGCGGGTTAGCTGTGACTGGCGGGCGGGCGGGCTGAGCGCCCTCGGGGGCCGTCGGGCGGCGGTGGGGGTAGCTTGGGAGATGGGGACCAGCAGGTGTAAATGGCTCCACACGAAGCAGATCAACAGGGACCTACCGTAGAGCACCGGGGCCAGCGTTCAGTACCTTGTAACAACCTGCAGCGGGAAGGAATCTGAAAAAGAAAATACGTGTCTGTAACTGAGCTGTTCTGCTGTAAACCTGAAACTAACATGTTGTAAATCAACTATACTTCAATTAAAAAAAAAAGAAATACAAGACCGCGAGCGCCGAGACGCACTGAAGTCTGATTATGTCTGGATGAAGTGCACGTCTCTGAAAAAGAAAACTGAAAGTGAATCGATGTTGGGAAAAGTACCTCAAAGAGAGTTAATGATAAAGAAAAAGGGAGACTAAGATCTAAAGTTAAATGCACAGCTATTAATTATGAGCGCAACACTTTAATCTCTGAACATAGAAACTGTAAGTGATAAATACGTAAAATATAACGACTGACAAAAAGTGGGTAAGAAAACATGTACAAACACATTTGCAAATAAAATTTCTTCTTAATTAAAAAAGAAGAAAATTAAAGAGAGGCTGTCAGGTTTGGGTTTAAAAGCCTTCCGACTCTCCGTCGTTTTCCAGCAGCTCAGCTGAGGCAGAGTGCTCAGGGGGCCTGGGGTAGAGGGGTCGCGGGTGGTGTCGGGCAGGTCCGGAGCAGAAGGGGGACCCAGGGGACCGGGATGAACCAGGCAGAGCTGACGGACCCACCCATGCAGACAGCGCAGCCCTGGAGATGCGGCCGAGAACTAGGGGTTTACGGGGCACGAGCCCTTCCTGCGTGGCAGTGAGTGTGCCGCTGAGCCGCGAAGGAGCCCGTGGGGCTCTGCGGGTCCGAGCGCTGCCACGCTGTGTGTTCGCCACTCAGGAGGAGTGGCCCGTGTGGGGTGAACAGAGGTCTGTTTTCTTAAGAGTGCGGGACAGCCTCAGGATTGCTCGTGGACTGGCTCTAAAAGCTTTGTAAAGAAGCTGAAAGAGAAAAAGCCCACCAAAAAATGTAGGGTGCAAACTTACCAAGTTCAAAGATGAAGAATGCGAGAAACGTAGGAAAGTAAAATAAGCTGTGTTCTTCGTAAAGCAGTTAGTCTAGGAGCCGAAGCAAGGAGAGAGCAGAAGACGGGTGGGGGGGGCGCCGGGAGCGGGGGCTGGCCCACCTCTGAGCAGGATGTGTAGACCGGGCAGAATCCACATTTCCTAAATTGAGGGAGGGGGTCACGCAGCAGAGACAGAGACAGGTGAGCAAAGGTCGGATTTTGCCCTGGACCCGAGTAAGGAGCAGAGCCTTAAGGCTGCTGAAACTGTTCAGACCACAGCACGAGACGGGGAGCCCCAGGTCACCTCTGGGGCCAGCATGACCTCACCCCCAAGCTTTGCTGCTGGTCCAGAAAAGAAAGCCGGAGGAAGCTTGATGTCAGCATTGGCAGGAGAGCATTACAGACAGTCCGGTGGTGCCTGGAAAAGTAGGATTCTGTCCCGGGGGCTCCCGCATCCTGAGAGGACGGTAATAACGTGCCTCACATGGGAGGTGGATCATCTCATGATTACACCAGCGCACGAGAGGCAGAGATCCACGTAGTTCATCACCAGCACACGTCAGACAGGCACCTGGTAGAATCCCGCGGCCGTTCCTAACAAAAACTGCAGCAAAATAGGCCGATATCGTCGTCTTTTAAAGAGACATCTAAGAAACGTGTGACAGGCGGTGCCGCGCTCAGTGCGCTTCTGCTGGAGCCAGGAGCAGACAGGCCCGCCCGCGCCCTTTGCTGCCCAGCGCCGTTGGGGGCCTTGTTACCGTGACCGGAAGGTGAAAGCGACTGAGCGCTGGGCAGAGGTGTGTCTGTGTGGGTGGCACAGGGTGCACTCTGTGAGGTTAAAACTACAGACACTTTAAAGCTGTGGACTCATTTAGCCCTCAGGACAGCCCCGCGACGCGGGTACAGGGTGGTCGCCGTCCCTGCGCCGCAGCTGGGAGACGGAGGCCGGAATGAGCACCTGCCCGCCGTCCCTTGATGGGGTCTGAGGTCTGGGTATGTCGGGCTCGGAACCGGCTCCGAGCCACCGGGCCCTGCAGCTACGGAACAGGAAGGTCGGTGTTGAAAACTGACAGTTTCTGTCTCTCCTGGGAGTTACCAGAGAGCAGAAGGGAACCAGGCTCCCTCTGTAACAGTCACCAGACCTTAGGGCACTTGGAGCATGGCTGCGAGAGAGGGCAGGTTCTGTAGGGTGAACGTGGTAACATGTAAGTGAGGGACACAGAGCCCAGAGGGAGGGGCAGGGACCCGGCGTGTCCATGTCCTGGGCTGATACTTGTGAGCCGTTCCATTTAGACCCTTCCACCTACACAAAATGGAGTTAAAACTCTCAGCAGCGTAGCTGAGCTCTCAGGGTGGGGGTGTAGCTCAGTGGTGGAGCACAGGCTTAGCACGCACGAGGTGCTGGGTTCCGTCCCTGGTACCTCCATTAAATAATAAATAAATCTAATTACCCCCCACCAAAGAAAAACAAAAAGAAAAATACTGAACAGAGAAGAGGGGTGAGGATTGTTTCTGGGTGTCCAAACCTGAGGCACCGTCAGTGCGCCTGCCGATGGGCAAGGTCTTGGGAGGATGGCCGCCTAGGTGGGGCGGGGTGGGGCGGGAGTCACTCCCCGAGGGGGGCCTTGTTGCGGCAAGAAGCAGATGTGGAGAGACCCGCCCCAGTAATGGTACTGGGGGGTTGAGATTTGTCCCGAGTGAGGGCATACAGAGCAGGTGGGGGGAGATGTGAGAGGTGACACGTGGGCACCTGTGCACTCTTACCTGTGAATTCGTGTGCCCTTGACCCTGCGCCCCTTTGCTGGAAACCCGCTGTGGACGCGTCTGCGCTGATACACGTAATGGCTCCCCAAACGGGGCGTAGGGGCAGAAATCACAGAAACAGCTGGCGTTGGAACAATGTGACGCCCCGCACGTCCACTGGCGCAGTGGCTCCTTGAATGAGTCCTCTTGCTCCTAAAGTAGAGGATGTCACAGCAACGCACACGGTGTTCTGTTGCTATGAAAACCCTCTCCCCCGGGGGTCGTGCGCCCGGCATGTTTGTGCGGAGGGACCTGCAAGGAAGGAGGCTGGCGGTGGGCCGGGGAGAGGGTGGCCTGGTGGGGGGCGGGGGACAGACACTTCCTCCTCCGTGGTTCCACCTGTTGCGCTCACAGTAGAGGAGGTCAGAGCACTGGCGTAGCCTGCGTGTGTGTGTGTGCGTGCCCCCCCGTGAATGAGCAGATGGAGCGTCGTAACTGAAAAATGAGGCGAGTTATGTGTCAGTCCTGAAATGCACTCGAATCAGAGCTGGAGAACTACCTATGGTCACTTGCTTCTTAAAATCATGTTGTTTTTTTTGCTTTGCAGTCGGATCTGGGACACCGCCTCGGGCCAGTGCTTGAAGACGCTGATCGGTGAGTCTGCTGGCCTCGTCCTCCAAGGGGCGTCAGGGGGTCCGCTGTGTGGGCTCCTCCCGCACTCTTCCCGCCCTCCATCTTCTGTGGTTTTCTGGAATCCTCCCACCCTGTCCCAGACCTGCTCCCTGCGGGAAATCCTCCTCTTTTGATCATCCCCCACCACTGGCTCCTTCCTGGCTGACTCTGCTGTCCAGCCTCCCCTGGGGCTGCCCGGCCGCGTCCTCTGAAGGACCCGTGAGCCCCTGGGACTCTGCCTGTGCTCAGCAGGCCCATGTCTCCCTCCCCGGCCTGGGGGACTCTCCGCTCAGGTTGTTCCTTGAGCAGATGGGTGGAGCCCCAGCCCCTAGGACCCTGTCTGCTGGGGGTGCCTCAGGTGGGCGGGAAGGATGGGGGAGAGGCACCAAGGTCTTAAAGACATGGTACACTGTGCCTTGTGGGGGAGGGGAGGCTGGGATGAGATGGAAAGACAGCCCCGCCTGGGCGTGGTGTGGGGGGGGCTGGAGGGAGGGGATTGGCCCCCCGCGGCCTTGGGCCTGGGAGGGTGACAGGGAGGTACGGAGCCCTGGAAGGGCTGAGTCGGGAGAGCAGAGAAGGCCCGCCCCCTCAAGTCCGCCTGGAAGGGCTTTGCTGCTGCGGGTGGGCTCCGCGAGAGAGGAGGGGACAGGGCACAGGGGCATAGAACACAGAACCACCGCAGGCCAGGTGGGCTGTCCCCTGTCCCGGAGGCCGGAAGTCCAGGATTGAGTCACCTCGTTCCAACTTACGCCCCCTTTAAGGGCCTCTGGGCTGATGGAGCTGCAGCCTGAGGTGCCTGGGTTGGGCCTCAATGTGAGAATTTGGGGCAGGACACATTTTAGCCCCTAACAGTGGCCTTGTGGTTCTCTTGGTCTACAAGGCCACCCTCCTGGGGCTTACCTTTGCTCCTGACAGCGACATTGCCCCTTGGCTGTCAGTGCAGCCATCTCTGCCCGGCGGGTGGGGTGTGTCCTTGGCTATCAGTGCCCAGCACGGGCTCAGCTGTGTTACTGCATGTGATCCTTGCAGCCACCACGCAGCTGGGCAGGAAGCTGGTGCCCAGAGAGGTTAACAGCCAGCCAGCAGCCAACAGCCTGGGGTTAGGACTGGAGCCCAGGCAGGACAGAGTCAGGATGGAAGGGGTGGCGGCGTTGTCTCTGTCCCGTTTCTAACTTGAGGTCTCGGGACGTCGGCAGCTGAGTCCTGAGATGCTTTGCTGAAGGAGCTCGGGGATAGATCAGGCGCTGCCTCCCTGTCCAAGCTTCGGGGAGGCCCCCTGCACGGCCCTGCATCCCGGGGGCAGGGACCTGCACGGCCTCACGCCTTCTCCTGTGCCTTTCCAGTGTCTGGGACCAGTCAGAGGGAGCAGAGGCCCCCGGTGCGCGGGAGGCAGGCCTGGGTCCCCCGAGGTGGTAATGCAGGGCTTGCTCTCCCCGGTGCGCGGGACACACAGCCTCACCTGCTCCCACACCAGGGTGCACATGGCTCCTCACTCAGGCTGGGGTTCGCCCCCCCGCGCCGGCGTGAGGACTGGGGCTGTCATGTGGCCAAGATGCTTCTGAATGGGCAGCTCCCTCCCCAGCCACTCCCAGGAGGCGGACAGCTCTGAGCCACATCCACGCGGCTGCCCGGGTGCGCCCTCAGCCTGAGTGTCAGAAGCGAAGGTGCGGGTGTGACATCACGAGAGGGGTTTCTGGGGACAGTTACGCATCTCCTGCTGTAACAGGAAACAGGAAAGTACCCGAGGTAGTTCACTCAGGCCACTTTTTTCTCAGTGGAAGTAGTTTCTGAGTTTCGCTGGGTCTTTGCAAACTCTCCCATGAGGACATCCGTCCTGGAGCCCCTCCCTTGCTGTGTCGGAGAGGGAAGGCCCGGCCGGTTGGCTGCAGGGCTTCTGCTCCGAAGCCCTCGTGTCACGGGGTCCCCGGGAGAGCCGGCACACACTGGCGCCAGTGATGGGTGCGGGAGGGGCGGTGTTGGCACAGTGGCGATGGTCTCGCTGGGCAGCCTGGTAGGGGAGCTGCCCTCCCAGCTCCCCAGGCAGAGCCAGGGCCCGCGTGCAGCCATTTCTGTGCTCCATGCAGATGACGACAACCCTCCCGTGTCCTTCGTGAAGTTCTCTCCGAATGGCAAGTACATCCTGGCCGCGACCTTGGACAAGTAAGTGATCCTGTCGGTGTGGGTGGGCGTGAAAGGAGGTTCTCTCCAGTGGGCTCCTGGCCGGACGCCACTCTCCAGAGGGGCCCAGTCTCAGGCCATGTGCTCCGTGCTCACTGTGGTCACTGTGGCCAGGTCTCCTGTCTGAGGGGGTGGTGGGCACGGAGGCCTTGAGGTGCTCCCTGACCTGCCCCGGCCTCTCCTCCCCGACAAGCTTCAGGGAAGATGTCACTGGCTGTCGGCCGCCCTCTGGGAGGCTGCTCGCGCTCGGCCTCCCTGTGGGCTGGGGGCTCGCGGGGTCGGCCCCCGTGGGAGGAGGAGAGAGTAGCCACTGAAACCTATTCTGGGCGTGTCTGGAGCAGGACCTCCCACGTCCCCTTCTAGCGGAGGTGAGGACTCTACTGGCCCAGGGGACACCCAGCAGCTTCTTTCACAAAAGTGTCTTCGAAGGACACGTGCCCGGGGCTCTCGTGCTCTGCTCCCCGGTGTCCCCAGGTCCTGGGGAGGGATGAGCGGGGACAGGCGAGAGCACGCTGACCCGCCCTCTGCCTTGCAGCACGCTGAAGCTCTGGGACTACAGCAAAGGGAAGGTGAGCAGCGCCGGTGGGCGGGGCTTCCTGGCATCCGTCTGGTGCAAGTTTCCCAGACTCGGGCTCTGGCGAGCTGGCTGGGCAGGGCTGGGCCAGGCTGGGCCGGGCATTGGGTCGGCTGCAGGGTGCTGTCGAGGGTCAGCCAGTGCAGCCGTCCTGACCGCAGGCGGCCCCCGCCTTTCAGTGTCTGAAGACATACACGGGCCACAAGAATGAGAAGTACTGCATATTCGCTAATTTCTCTGTCACTGGTGGGAAGGTACGTGTCTCCCATCCCCACAGACGGGCGCTTCACTCTCAGCGACGCTTCTGGTTGTTAAGTGAACGAAGTCACGCTTTGCACAGTACTGGTGACTGTCCCTCGCTTGTGGGACGTCCTGTCACACCTGGCCCCTCTGTCCAGCAGAGGCCCCGCGCTGCGGTGCCGCGGCGGGGTTCTGGCTCTGGGTCCCGACAGGCCGTGTCCCCCCCCCCACCTGACCCTCTCGCTCTAAGGAGTAGGTGGTGCCGTGCAGCCGAGCTTAAGTGACGGCAAATTTAGAACCTGCCGATTTGAGAAACCAGTTTACGCCCGGAAGCCGCCCCGAGGCGCAGCAGAGCCGACGGGTGGCCGGGGTGGAGGGGGCGTCCTGGAGGGGAGAGAAGCTGGGGGCTGTGACCTCCCCCGCGTGAGGCGGATGTGCATCCGTTTCCCACGGCCCTGACCCCGTGTCCCCGCTGCTGTGGCCAGTGGATCGTGTCGGGTTCGGAGGACAACCTGGTGTACATTTGGAACCTGCAGACGAAGGAGATAGTGCAGAAGTTACAGGGCCACACAGGTGAGCTCCCAGCGGCCGCGGCCTGCTGCCTGCGGCGGGGCCACCCGCTGGTGCGCTGAACGCACGGTGGGTGGGCTCCCGGCAGAGGGGGCGGGTCTGGAGCGAGCGGGTCGGAGGAGGCCCTGCTGGTGACCGTCTGCTTTCAGATGTGGTCATCTCGACGGCGTGCCACCCGACGGAGAACATCATCGCCTCGGCCGCGCTGGAGAACGACAAGACCATCAAGCTCTGGAAGAGCGACTGCTAGGCCCGGGGGGCGGGGCCGGGCGGGGGCGGGGCCGGGCCCGGGCGGGGGTGGCGTGGTGCCGTCCCCGGGCTCCGCGCGTCCAGGCGTCCAGGCGTGGGGACCCGGCGGCCCTGGCGTGAGCCGCCGCTGAAGAGGACTTGGCGGAGGGGCGTGTCCGCCACCAGCAGGTTCCCCGAGTGGCTGGTGGCGTTTCTTGCCAGCTCCTCTCGAGCGCCGTCTGCGAAGCGTTCCTAGTCTCTATTGTGTTCAGAGTCGACAAAAGTTTTTAATTTTTTATTACAAAAAGGTGACGTTCAGCTTATCACGAGTTGTGTTTCTTTCCAGTAACCGTTCTGTGCCGGTTCTGAGGATTTGTTACCTGGTGCAGGCGCTGGGACCCGGTGCCGCCTGGGGCTGTGGCCCGGCCTCGCCGCCCTGCCCCCTGCAGGGCCGCCCCCTCGTCTGCTGGGCAGATGGTCGGGCCCGCGCGTCTCTGCCCTCGCGTCCTGCCTGCGGCGGTGGCCGGTGTGTGCGGAGTCTTTCCGGAAAGCCCCGAGCCCGGGGTTCCGCCCGTCGTGTAGAGGCCTTTCGCGTTCGGGGCGGGGCGGCCGCGCTCAGCCCCCGTCTGTCTCCCGGCGCCCGCGCGGCCGAGGTAGGAGCGTGTGCGTGTGGCGGCAGCTGAGCTCTCGCAAAGCCCGTCTTCTCTTGGCTTCTTTATGAAAAGTCTCCCAGTTGGCAGGAGGGTGGAAGAGTTTTCTCAGAAGGTGGGCGGCTCGCTCTCCTCATCCCCGCGGAGCCTGGGCTGCAGAGGACCAGGCCGACGCCCTGCAGGTTACCGGCATCTGGGCGCGGGCGCAGGAAGGAGGCGGGGGCTCCGACTTGAACCGGAGCCCGGGACCCCGATAGGTCCTGCTGGTGTCGCAGAGCTGGCGAGGGTGCGCGGGGCCGTGGTCGGGGGGGCGCAGGCTGGCGCCCACCTCTGATGCCACCTCAGGAGCCGTGGCTGGGAGCTGGCCGTCTGCACCTGTCTGTCCCCCGGCGTCTCTGCCCGCTCAGCCGTGGCCCCCGAAGCGTCACGCTGCCTGTGCTGGGAGCCAGGGTGCGGACACGGGGCTGCAAGGCAGCGCTGACGGGCAGCTGCCGCCGGGCCAGGGGACCCTCCCGGCAGGGCTCTGATCCCGTCTGCACCCCGAGACCTTGGCAGTGGGGGCCAGTGCATTATGGACAGGCCCCAGAAGGTGTGGGTGGCTACATCCCTGCCTGGGCCAGGGGGCTGCCGGGCCAGTTCTCAGGCTCTGGGTTTGCAGGGGTTGTCCGTCCCTAGTCGGAGGCACAGCCTGTACCTCGGCCTGCCCTGCCTTTCCCTGGGTCCCGAGTGCAGGGACACAGCCTGCAGGTGGAGGGGCCGCCCTCTACAGGCTTCCCGGACCCTCCAGTGGCCCTTGTCACACAGAGAGTGACAGTTACAGACGCATCTGTAACTGTCCTGGGGAAGCAGACGTCCAGACGGGTCGGCCGTTCTAGAAGCTGGTTGCTCCTGTGGCAAGGACCCCGCGGGTGCAGCGTGGCTGGACGGGAGGTGCTGGGACCCAGGTCAGCGCAGCAGTGGCTTGGCTTCAGGATTTCCTGAAATGTTGAGGGTCTTTGGGTTTTGTCGGTTCTGGTGTTGAGCTCGCCCTGGGAGGAGGGGGTGTGTGTGCAGAGCACCGTGTCCTGGAATATAGCTTATTTTTTCTACATGTGAATTCTCTGTTGTAGATTTATGTAAAGATACATTCTCTTTTTGAAAATAAAGAATTTCCTGTCTTGTAATTGTGTCTGGTAAGAACTGTTCCTCTTCCTCAGCACGCGGCGGTTACCGCAGGGGCGGTGGGCTGGCGCAGGCGGGCTGCTTGGGCTCGGCGGTGCCGTGGGCCCGCGTGCTCTGGTGGGAAGTTCTTGGTTTTGTCAAAATACCTTTTTCTTACTATGAAAATTACACATTGTGCTCATTATCAACAGTGTGAAAAAATAGGCGGAGACAATAAATCACCCTGTTTCCTCCTACCACTAACGTTCTGGGGATGATCTGGTATTTTAAAAACAAAACCTTTTTATTATGGAACGTTTCTGACGTATAAAAGTGGGGAAGATCCCTGGGTCCTGTCATCCAACTTCAAAACCTTTTAATGATGTTCCTCCCTGGTTATTTTAGTGTAAATCCCAGATGTTTTATAATTTAAGCCGTGAATGCAGTGTGTCTCTAACATTCTCCCACGGCATTACCACAGCACCATCTTCACAGTTGAAATATCAGTTCTGTAACCAGATACCTGAGGTCCAGGTTTCCGCAGTTGTCTTCGCATCTGATGTGTCTGTTCCACGCACGCACACGCGGCGCTGGTGTGAACCGGGACCCCAGCAAAGCCCCTGCCTGCACTGGGTTGATCTCCAGGGTCCCCCTGTTTCTCCCTTGGTGTCTCCGTGGAGACCGGTCTCTTGTCCCTTAGGCCCCCGTCCGGGTTTGCCTCTTGCACCTCTGGGGGCTGCTGACCGCCGTCCTGTCTCGGTTCAGTGTCCCTATGGGTGGACTGTTGGATTTTAAATCGTCGGTTGGGTTGCTTCTATTTAACTTGACATTTTTTCTGGGTCCTTAAATGAGCACTTCATTTAAAACTTACAGCAGTTTGCGCTGGACAGGGAGGGGGGAACGCTCTCTGAACCCTGTGGGCTGCCTTTCTGGGGACTTAAGTCCATGGAACTTTAAGGGCATCCATGGAACACAGGCATGTGCTCTCTCCTGGCGCGGCCTGTTCTGGAGCCTGTGAGGAGGGCACTTGAAGCAGGATGCTTGGCCATGGGGCTGCGATGCATCTGCCTCCTGGGCACCGCTGGCCCCTCCCGGGAGACCCTGGGCCTGGCACCAGGTTGGACTTGGGGTGGGCAGGGGGCAGGAGCGGGGCAGTGGGAGCAGCAACAGTGCGAGACGGTCGTGACTCGCACAGATAAAATGCACACTTGCCAGCGGCTTTACTTGGGAAACCTGTAAGGTGTCAGGACCAGTTCAAAGGAGAGCTCAAGTCCCACACTCACGCAGGCACACAGGACCCCTGGAATGAGTTTGCAAATGGATTTAAAACTGGCACAAAAAAATCCACAGGGCACTCATCAGTCACGTGCCACTGGGCAGTTCGGGGTTTCTGTGGAGAAGAATCTGATAGCCTGCAGTGCAGCTGGTAAAACGGCTCTGAGACACCAAGGTGGTAGGGCCAGCACAGCGCCTGCCCTGGGCAGCTGGCCCTTCTAGCTGTGCCTGTTTCAAGGGCACACATTTTGTCTGGACAGTGACAGTTAGTCAGACTACTCCATCAAAAGGTTGGGACACAAGGAAGGAGAGAGGGTTCCAGTGAGGCCTTCGGGAAGTGCGGGGTCACCGGGCAGCCAGAGGACAGGGGCCCGCGTGCTGTTTCAGTCCCCCTGCTCCCAAACACCGGGCTCAGGCCTCAGGCCTCACTTGGATCTTTGTCCATTCCCTCCTACGTGGCCCTACCAGCCTCATGGCTTTAAAGTGGCCGATGTGCTGCAAGTCTCAGTGTTAGACCTGACGCCCAGACCTGCTCCTGCAATCAGCCTCCCTCAGAGGGACCGGACACTCCCGTCGCTGTGTTGGCAAGTTTCGCTGGCCTTGAACATCTCCAGAATGACCACTTCTCAGCCCCTGGACCAGCCCCAGGCCTTTCTCCCACCGGCTCCAGGCTTGCCCTCTGACTGCTCTTGGCGTGGCTACCAGAGGGATGCTGTTAGAGCCCATGGGGCCCTGGCCAGTAGCCCTTGTGCCCTGGCCTAGCCCCTCCCCACTCCTCCAGCCACAGAGCCTTTGCACGTGCCTTTCTCCATCTGGAACATTCTCCCAGAGGGCCCCATGGCTGCTCCCTCCCTCCAGTCTTGACTCAGGGCATCTTAGACCTTGCTTTCCCTGATCCCCCCCCCCCCCCCCGGTGTGAGGACCCCACCACCACCACCCTGCGCCTGCCCTGCTCACTCCACAGAGGTCACCTCCTTCGGGCTTGTCCGCTAAGGCTCTAGAATGGTCCAGGATGTGACCTGACCTCCGGGAGCAGGGGTCCTCTCTGTGCCCGGGCCAGGGCACCACGGAGGGTGGCGATTCAGTTACTATTGGTCCCCTGAGTGTTGAACGAAAGTCTTTAAGCTTTCAAGAGGCCTCGAATCTCTGTGATGCTGAAAAGATGCAAATGGAAACCTCTGAAGCCAGGAAGGCCTCAGACCACAGCCACCTGCGGACCTAGTCTGACTGTCCCAGGTCCACCTGGCCGCACCTGCCCCGCTCCCAGGCTCAGACGTACCTACGCGAGATGTAAGCCATCTGCTGTCCCACCCCGACCCTGCGCCCCACTCTCCGGGGCTGCGGATGAGGAGGTGAAGGCACAGGTGCGGTGACGCGGATGCAAGAAGGCTGCGATCCACTTTGTATCGTGAAAAATGCCAAGCAGCTCAGCGAAGGGAGAGTTGCACGCGTTTATCCACAGCCGTGCTTGTGCACCCGGCCGTGTCGCGCCGACGTATTGGAGCGCCCACGTGTATCACACGTCCGTGTGTTTGCACAACCACGAGCCAAACACCCCGGCCCCACTAGGAGGAAAAAGGAAAAACAATGGTTAGATGCCACGAAGTAGGTGGCAATGCCTTAACCGTATGCGTGTTGTCAGGCCCGAGGGCCTCTTCCATCCTTGTCAAGGGGAGTGCTAACCTTCTCTCCTTTCATACAACACGTCTAGGGCTCCGCGCGCTCGCTATTTAAGGGCCCGCAAGCGCACCGCTTTTCGCTTACGTCGACTTCGGTCTGGTCCTCAGATACACTAGGGGAAGTGGCTGCATCCAGCGGGGACCGGCCACTATACCTACTCTAAATAGCTTATTTTTTTTAGCGTGAATTAAGAAAAATTTATTTTTGTGCTTTAATATATTCATAAAACCAGCCAATCAGAGGCTGCGAGGAATACCCAGAAATCCCAAACGTCCCTCAGAAAAATAGATTCCCCCGGAAACAAAACAGCGCCGCCGCGCACTTCCTACAGCGACACGCCTCGCGGACTGTCAGGAAATGTCTCGGAACTTTCTGCGGAAATGGAAGTGGTCTGTACGAATCAGAGGACGAGGAAGGAAGATCGGCTCCACGGACTTCCGGACGCGGCTCTGCGCTTGGAACTGTGGGTGCAGGAGCAGTTGGGGGTGCTGCGGCCGCGGTCTGCGCATGCGCCCAGCCCAGCCCGCGCCGTCCCTCCTTCAAGGCCGCGTCACTCGGCGTGGCGCAGGCGCCGCTCGTGTTCTGCGCGTGCCCGAGCCTCTTCGCTCGACTTCCGCGCACGCTCGCAGCCAGCTCCGCGCGGTCTCTGGGCTACAGTTCGCGCCCCGCTTCGGGGCCCAAGTCTGCGCGGTGCCGGCTTCTGCTTCTCGCGTCCGCCCTTTCCTTAGAGTTTTTAGGTTTCATTCGATGCTGTTTGTGCTGACCGTGCCCGCAGTGTAGGCGGTGCCGCGGCGCCTCCCCACGGCTGCGGGCGCGTGGTCCCCGGGCGCCACTCGGGACTGCGGGCGGCGTGCGGCCGGCGTGACCCTTCCATAAGCCATGCGGGCCGAGTAAGGCGTGTGCGCGCGTGTGTGCAGACGTGGCCGCAGTGTCCGTGCACGCTTGCGCGTCCACAGCGCGTGCGCGCGCACAGACAGCACAGGGGGTGGCCAGCGGCGTCCCGCACCCAGTCCTCTTTCGAGGCGCTTCGGGCCAGCCCGTTAGTTACAGGCGGAGAGCTCCCAGGTGCGCACGGAGGGGGAGGAGGGCCGAGGGCGTGACCAGGGAGGGGCTGTGCGCGGTCCGGGCCAGTCGTTTTCGTGCCCCGCGCCCGCACTCCCCAGGTGCAGCGCGAGGCCTGGGCGTGCCCCTGGGGCCGGTCAGGATAGCGGGCTGCTCCAAGGGGCGTCGGCCCTGTCTCGGTCACTGCGCGGTCCCAGCGGCTGGGACTCCTCACTGGGACAAGCTGCTGCAGGCCGTGCTCGGTGACCTTCCCCAGCCCGGGTGGGCCAACTTCCCCCGCCGAGTGTTTTCCTTCCTGCCTGGCACGCTGCCCTCTGTCACCTGCAGGGCCCTGGGCCGCATCTCCAAACCTGGGCCACATTTGCGCGTCCGGTTGTTCCGAGGAATTCCTCCGTTCCTCAGCACTCTGCTCCTCCGGATCCTGCCTTCACTCCCTGCCTGGTCTGGGTGCCTCCAGGGGAGTTATCCCCGATGGGCGCTGTTGTTCTTTCTCAGCACCTGCTGTGAGCCAGGGCCCCGGCAGCCCCGCACTGTGGTCCTCCCATTTCACTCCGCGCCCCCATGAGGAAGGCGCCCTCGGCACCCACACGTGAAAGCTTAAGACACAGGCCGAAGTGGTTGGGTAGCGTGGAGCTCACACCTCCGATGGGACGACAGAGGGGTTGAGCCAGGCTGTGAAGCGGAGGTTAGCGGGGTCAGCTTGTGCCAGACTCTCTTCTACAGCCAGGGTTTCTGTGCACAACCACCCTGCCTGGGACCCTTGGGTCTCGGCAAATGGGGGGGCTCTGTCCAAAGTGGCAACGGGGTGTCTCCTGCCCACTGCCGGGCCATGTGGGGCCTCGCCCTTCCTGTGAGTCTGCAGGCTTCTGGTCCTCATGGGCTTGGAACAGAGGGGCAGCTTGTTCCTCAGGGGCCTCAGACCAGGCCCTTCAAGCTTTGGGGTGACTCCAAACTGCCTAGTGTTAAAATGCTGATTCCTGGCAGAGCCTGCACCTGGGGGCCAGAGTCAGGCCTAGGAATCTGCACTCACGCTCCATCTTGACAGCCTGTGTTTGCTCTGGGTGCCTGGGGATGCCACGTCTTCCAGGGGACTTAGCGATAATGACGCCAGTGTGGGCAGGATTTGCAGAACAAGGCGGAGGCTGCCTCTGGGGGAAGGTGGCCCAGAGGGTCTTCTCAGGGTTGGGAGATGTTGGGAGACCAGGGGGGAAGAAGGATCAAACCTGCCTGTTGTTGCCTGGGCTGTTGTTGCCTGAGGACCCAGACCCGGACAGTGGAAGCCCGGGCCTGTGGGAGCCTTTGCCTTGCAAGTCTCCCCGGGGAACTGCCAGGTTAGATACTGGACGCCCCATTAGACTGCAATTCTCAGATGAATGATGAGCACTAAAAAGTGTCCGCGTGTCTCAAATATTTCATGGGACATGCTTCTACTAAATGTATTCGTTGTTTCTTTGAAATTGTCCTGGATTTTTCAGTTGCTAAATTTGGCATCCGCATTAACAGGGGAGGTGGAAGCCTCCTGTCGCTTGTGCAGGAAGCAGCACCTCCCAAACGGTGCTCCAGGGACCACTCATCCCTTGAGGTTCCCTATGGAAAAAAGGAAAGGAACTTGTCTAGGAAATTATATATTAAGAAAAATTGCAATGTCCTTCCCCACCCCCCCCCCCCTTTTAAGAAAAGAAAAGCCTGCTTGGGTGGCGAGGGTAGGGATGGAGCTTGTGAAAATGAGGCCTGGGGGGCGAGTCGTTTAGTCATCCATCTTGGCTAGTGGGCGGGTGGGATGCGGGTCTGTGCCGGAGGGAGGAGGGAGGAAAGCAGAGGGGGAAGAGGGAGAAGGGTCTTAGCTCATCCGAGGCCAATCTGGACCGGCCAGAGCCCAGACTGGGGCACCCCCTGGTGGCCGCCACTGGATTTGCCGACACAGAGCTTGGATGGTTGACTGAAAACCCAGCCGGGTTCTGGTCCATCAGACCACTTTTGGCCCCAGGAAGCGCTCAGCCAGCGTGCACTGAGTGGACGACTTCAGGCAGCGATCCGGATTATTCAGAGCAGAGTAGTCCTGCTTCTGTCCTGATTACAATAGTCTTATCTTCAGGCCCAGGCAGCTTTGGAGAGCTTGAACTGTCCAGACGCTGGTGACGCCTGCACTGGATCTGATGGAGAAATGTCAAGAGTCAGGATTCGGGCTGCTGGAAGAAGTCTCAGGCCAGCTGGGGCCCCCAGACGTGGCCATTTACCTTTCCCAGAAACCCATCTGTGTGATGGCCCAGCTCTGTTGGCGTTCACAGCTCGGAGCTCCTGGCACCTACAAAGAAGGGCAGAGCCGGGGTGGGGGCACTGTGGAAATGCTCCCCCCGCCCCCAGACCCGTCCTGCAGAGTTAGGGGATTGGGGGTTGAGAGCTGAATCTTGACTCAGGAATTTGTCTGGAGACACATCTTACCGGCAGCGCCTGTGGGCTGCGAGCGGTGGGGGTGGGTGGCCGTGGTGGGGTCTGGCCCCTGCCCTGCTCACCTCCAGCTTACAGACTTGTGCCTGCTGACTGATCAGCCCCCAAGGCCTTTCCAGGTTCCTGGGAGGTCCTCAGCTGGGGGGCAGGACACTCCCAGGAATGATGGCCGGCCCTGAGGACTCATTGTCTTTTGGAACCGAAGGTCACCCAGGCCTGGGGCCATCATGAGCCTTTCGGGGTGACTGCTGGCGCTCAGAAAGTCAGCTTCAAGGCTGCTGCTAGCAGCCACCACACAGACCAAGGGCCTTTGGAATCAGGCAGGCCCCGGCCTGTTTTGCCCCTGTCCACTGGCTCCTGTCCTGCAGGCCTGGGGGTGGCCGGTGGGTCACCCCCTGGATGGTGGCTTCCTGCCCATTGTCTGGGCTTTGCTCTCTCTGGGAAGTGGCACCCCCAGGCGTCGGTGTCCATCCTTCTGCTGGGTGGGAAACGTGGGCTCTCTAGTCCACCAGGGGGCGGCCTTGTACCTCTCAGGGGGGACAAGGCCACCAGGCCCTGGGGGAAGGGCCTGACACCTCCCCTTCTTTAAACCTCAGCTCAGCCCCGGAGCGGAGCCCAGGGTCTGGCTCTCTGCCCTGGGACAGCCATCTCCCTTGGGCCTCACTTTCCTCCCTGGATGGGACTGATGCTCAGGGCTTGGCTCAGACCGAGGGATCGGTGGAGAAACTGAGGCTCAGGGCGTTTCCAGGACGCCGGAGGGTGGTACCCACAGCTGCGGCGCACAGAGGGTCTGGAGCCCAGGCCCCTGGGCCCTGGGAGACATGGGGACGTGCTGTGGGCCGAGGGGGGAGGCGTCAGCTTTGCGGGGTTTCTGGCTCGCACCCGACGTGCGAAGTCTCCATCCAGGTGCGCTTTTCCTGGTGGTAGTTCTTTCAGAAGTGTGTTTTGCTCATCACGCCCGGGACACCTCCTCAGGGCCTGTGCGTCGGAACACACGGGTGCGGAATAGCCTGCTCGGGCTGACCAGTCGTTCCGACGGACACTTTCTGCATTATTACCAGCTTCCTGTTTCCTGCAAGTTACCGAGTGGTGCAACGGCCCTGAGATGGCCTTGGGCGTGCCCGGGGCTGGGCGAGCAGTCGTTTTTCCTCCCTGATTTCAAAGCCTCTCACAGACTTTCCTGGCAGTGGAGGGCTCTGTCTAGAGGCCTGTGTGCAGGGAGGCGGGGGAGGCCCAGGCAGGGCGACTGACTCTCCAGCTCTTTCTGCACGTCAGTGGGCCCGGACGGTTTCACACAGGATATTCACTGTGGCACACAGACCCTGCCCCGCGTCCTGGCGGCCCTGAGGGTGGGGCATGTGGCTCTGCCGAAGCACGGAGTTACTGTGGTTTCTTTTCTACCCCCAAGTGCTGTTACGAAGTTGACGCTGTGTCTTGGAGCCGATGGCAGGAGGGGAAGGTGGGGTCTTTGAAACCTGCTTTTTTCCCTCTGCAGTGTTTGTGGAGCCTCCGAGCAGCGTGGCCACGTCCCTCGGCCATCCCTCTGAGGGATGCCCCCAGGTTGCTTGGCCAAGCCTGCAGGGAGGGTGATGTCCTCAGGGGATGCTATTAATAAAGTGACCGCTGACCCCGGATGTGCGGAAGGCGGAGGGGAACGAGCGTTCCCAGGGTCGGCGTTTGGCCGAGGCTCTTCTTGCGTGACCGGCGGCCTCCTGGGCGCTCTGGCTCTGCCCTGGCCCCCGTGGCCCCGATGGACAGGAAGCTGTTCGTGGACCAAGCACAGGGGCTGCCCTTCCTCTCGGATATAAATATCCCGGGACCAGCTCCCTGCAAGTGTCCTGAGGCCCCGAGGGAGGGAGCCTCAGGCGTCGGGGGACCCTGCTGGGCCCAGACACAGGTCATCTGCCCTGCAGGAGCCAGCTCGCAGCCGCTCCAGAACTTTCCCAGGCTGCCCCGCTGCCCAGTGCTGCTTACAGGGCCTGACCAAGGGGTCCGGCTTTATTTCTCTTCTCATTCAGTCGTGTGTGGGACAGACGAGGGGGTGGTGTCTGCACCTCCCAGGAGTCCTGGTGGCTGGACGGATGAGGAGGGCGTGATGGGGGCGAAAGTGGCATTTGTGCGTTTTGTGTCCCCTGCACCCGTATGCTGCTCTCCCGGGGCCGGGCCCTCGGGTTCCGGGAGGGGAGACTCATGTTTAACGAAGTCGTTGCCGGGAGGACTTGGCTAGCAGGAGGCTGTGCCGGCCCACGTCCAGCTGTGGCGCGGGCATAACCCCTACGGCCCCTGGCTGGGCATGCAGGCTCTTCCCACAGGGCTGTGGGGCTGTAGCCCCCTGGGGCGTGGGCTCTGGTCCCTCCCATTGGAACCTGGAAACGCTCCTGCTGGAGGAAGAACCAAGCGCTCCCATCCCCGTTAAAAAGACCCAGAGAGGCCGGTGTGGATAACCACCCGTGATTCTCCAGGCCCCGTTCAGTCCCCGACATGTGCTGGGGTCACAGAGCCCCGGGGGCCTGGGAGGGAACGAGCCCTGCTGGTTCTTGGGCCCAGTGGGCCCAGTTTGGCAAGGCTTGGGTGGTGTGGAGGGTACTGAAAATGATGAAACTTTTACAAATCCATACAAAATGAGACTGGAAAGAATTTAGTTTAAAAAATGCTGCCAGGCCGAGCATGGCTTACGCTGGAGGAGGCGGGAGGCTCGCTGCCCCTCTCCCAGTCTGCCAACCAAAGCCGCCCACCCCCGGCATGCAGGCCGGAACCAGGTGCCACATGTAGTGTCTCTGCTCCTGGGACCTCCACGTGACAGAGGAGAAAGCTGAGGTTCAGAGAGGACCCCTAGCCAGAAGGAAACAGAGGGGATTTGAAGGCGGCTCTGGGGAACTGTGAAGCCCAGGCTAGCCCTTGCTCTCTGTTAGGGACCCGAGACCTGCCAAGAGCCACCCTCCCCTACCACGGGGGTCCTGTGCCACCCAAGGCCAAATACTTTGAGAAGTTCTGCTTACAGTTCTCCCAGAGGGCCAGCATGCAGGGCGGCTTAAAGGCTCTGAGAAGTCCCGTATGAAGGAATTCTGCTCCCCCTTGGTCCCCCAGCACCTCCCAAACTCCTGTCCCCACAGAGCTGCGCCAACAACCCCCACGGACCCTGGGCTCCTCAGACGTGCGTTTTGAAAGGTGCTGCCCTGCGGAGAAGGAGGAGGCAGGACAGGAGCTCTGGGAAGTGTGAGGGTGGGCTGGGCTCTCCTGCCTGCCTGGTCCATCCCCCGGGCAGGCGGGGCAGGCGGGTGAGGATGGGCTTCCTGCTGGGACCTCCTGAAGTGTTGCCCCAGACTCCAGGCCCCACTCCGTAGGAGCCTCAGGCCCTGGGGTGAGACCTTCCCGTCTCAGCACCCTCTTCTCAACTGAATGGAGAGGAATCATGCGCACCTTGCAGGGCTCTTGGGGAGACACAGGGAAGGCCTCGCCCAGCAGTGACTGTAAACGCCCTTCGTTCAGGGGACCTGTGCTTGTTGAAGCTCTACTTGCGTCTTGCCCTGCGCCAGCCGCGGCAAGAACACATCGCCAAGTGGCACATGGTCCTACCCTCTTGGACCTTCAGGCCTGGGGTGTGGAGGGGAGTGGATTAGGTTCGTGAGAGTTCCAGGGGCTAAGGGGACTCATCCTGGGATGGGCAGAAAAGGACAAGGCTGGAGTCAGCGTCAGAGTCTGCCCAGGAAGTGGGGAGAGGGAGGGCTCTGGGAAGAAGACACAGTCTGTGCAAAGGCCGTGGGGCAGGAGGGAGCAGCACCCTTCAGGATTGGAAGGAAGGAGGGACGCACAGAAAGACCCAGGGATGGAGTCTAGGGGGCAGCAGAGGCAACAGGGGAGGGCAGGGGCCAGGCAGCAAGCTCTGATTCCACAGGGCAAAGAAGGGCAGCATGGAGGAGGTGGCCCAGGGAGGCACTGAGGTTGTGTAGGTGGGATGTGGGGCTGGCCTGCACTGGGAAGGGTGGACTCTCCACCTGATGCTCCTCTTGGTGTCTAACAGCCCTGTCCTGCCCATCCGCCTTGTCTGGGGCCCCAGGGTGCTGGTCTTAAGGAGGCTGGAGGATGCTCTGCCCATGGGTCTCCTTGGAGATGTGGCCACCCCAGAGCCCTTTCCTCATAGCCTCCAGATCCATCCTCTCAGTCAGCCCCGCTGGTCCCAGATGCGGGAGGGGGTGAGAAGGGGGTGTTGGGAATTTGGGGGTGCAGTTCTAGATGTGCACGCTGAATGTCTGGGGCCCTGGGGGATGCCCGGCGGGTGACTGAGCACAAGGCATCTCCCCAGGGCTTCCCTAGGTGAGGAGGGCGGGGGTCACTGCTACGGCCTCGGCCCCACTCCCAGCATGTCCCTGCACCGGGACGGCGCGGGCAGCAGTGTCCACTCCCAGGGCCGGCTGTGTGCCAGCTCGGGCCCCCCAGAGCCATGTGGTATGGGGTGTTCTCCCATTCACCAGTGAGGGGAGAAGCAAGCACAGGGTGGGGTCACGGCTGGGGGTGTGTAACCTTTGGGGTCACGTGCCTGGGCCCCGACCTGGACCTTCTGTGGACAGTGAGGGCTCAGCCCCGCAGGCAGGCATGACTGAGGAGGTCCCACCAGGGACGAGGGCAGGCATAGAGGCGGGGGGAGGCCTGGATGCTGCGGGCCCAGACTGGCCCGGCTCACTCTGCTCCTGAGCATCCCAGACCCGACCCGATGACCCGCCCTTGCCCCTCCCCGCCCCCGCCCCTGCTATTTCTGGCCTCTCGGAGCCTCGGCTGATCACGGGCCCAGGTCCCTGCGGGCTCCACGCGCGGCCTGCAGCCCGCAGAGGGGAGAGGAGCCACGCCGGGGAGCGGAGCCACGCCGGGGAGAGGAGCCACGCCGGGCCCCGGGGCTTGCTGCAGGGCCAGGGTGGTGGTTACCGGGTGCCTCCTGCTGGCCGGGCTGTGAGCCGGACGCGGGGGGGGGGTGGGGGTGCAGCTGGAGCCTGGAGCACAGGCGGGAGTGCCTGGTGCGGCTCTCTGGGGCTCTCTGTCCAGGACAGTGCAGGGCGGTCTCCTGCTTAGACTCTGGGGGTCCCACCCACCGGGCTGAGCCCCCGCTTCATCCCCAGGGGCAAGTGAAGTTCTCTGCGTGTGGGTCCTGTGGCTACTGTGACCGCTGTGACTGCAGACTCGGGGCCGAAAGCCACAGAAATGTATTCTCTCCCGTTCTGGAGGCCAGAAGTCTGAAATCCAGTGTCACAGGGCTGCGCTCCCCCCGGAGGCTCCAGGCGCGGGTCCTTCCTGCCTTGTGCAGCTGCTGGGGGCTCCAGGCATCCTTGGCTTGTGGCCGCCCCCCTCCAGTTTCCACTCCACCTTCACGTGGTCTCTCCTCTTCTGTCTCTGTCTCTTTTTTTTAATGGAGGCCCTGGGGATTGAACCCAGGACTTTGTGCATGCTAAGCACACGCTCTACCACTGAGCTGTACCCACGCACCTCCCCCTTCTGTCTCCTGCAAGGACACCAGCCACTGGTAACCCAGGGTGATCTCACTTTGAGATCCTTAACCTAATTACATCTGCAAAGACCCTTTTCCCCACTAAGATCACATTCATAGGTTCCGGGAGACATAGCTTGTGGGGCCACCATTCACCCCACTGCACTCGCCAAGCCTCAGTCTCTGCATCTGTAAATGGGTCTATGGTGAAGGCCGGCCAGGGCTGGGCAGGCTGAGCTGCCACTGTTGTTTCCAGCCTGGACCTTGTCCTTGACCCCCCGAGGGCTGGGTCCCTCCAGTGAAGCAGCCCTTCCCCGGGGTCAGGACTTGGGTTTTGGCCCTGCACTGTCACCAGTCCCCTCCAGACCTCGGGGAAGTCACTCCTGCATCTGTGAAATGGGAAGATTCTTGCTGGCGGGGTGAGGTTTTGGGGGTCGTCACAGGCCTTTTAAACTCTGAAAGAACCCTGTTCCCGCTCCAGAAAAATGCAGTTGTGTTCAGGATTCCAGGGGCTCAAATCCCCTAGAAGCTGTGTGCTTTTCATATTTTCCATCAGGCCCAAAAGGAAATGCAGAGGCTGGCGAGGCTGTGCAAGTAGCCAGCCCCCTCCCCACTCCAACACTCCCCAGTCGGGTGGGGAGGCAAAATGAAGCTGCGTGAGGTGTGAGGAATGAACCTGGGGGTCAATGGATTTGGGGCCACATGATTGATGTCAGGAGCCCAGGGCGTGCAGGCCAGGAAGGTCAGAGGTCTCTCGCTTGGAACTGGGATTAGAGGGGCTGAGGCTGGAAGGCAGCTGGGAAGGAGGCACCGATGGCCTCCCTGAGCTCCACCCCTCTGGCGCCGTCCCAGTTTGGATTCATCTACCAAACTCACGCTACCTCAGGGCCTTTGCACGTGCCAGCCTGAGGTCTGGATTCCCTTTCTTCAGATCACTGCATGGCCAGCTCCGCCTTGGCCTTCAGATCGAAGCTGAATCGTCACCTCTTGGGAAAAGTCTGTCTTGACACCCCAGCCAAAATCAGCCCGCAGCCACCTCCTGTCCCGAGCACCGTCCCCCTCGGTCCCTGTGTTTTCCTCAGACTTCTCCTTCTAGAAGTTGACGCCCACAGTGCCGGTTGTCCACTCAACTCTCCCTCCACGAGACCTTCCCAAGAGCCCCAGTGGAGGGCTCGCTCAGGTCCTAGAGCCCCGGAACGTGCCCCCATCCAGACAAACACACCCGCGCCCTCACGGGTCACACCTACTGTGCACACGTAGGGCGTGAGGAGGCAGGCAGGGTCGCCCCCTTTTGCTGAGGAGGACACACAAGGGAGGAGGGCCCGGCCATGCTCAGGCCGTGCTTTGCTGCCCGATGTGGTCAGCGCAGGGCCTCGTGCACGGGTCCCCCGGGCCCACCCTGGATACCGGCCCGGGAGGGAAGAGGAGCACGCAGCCCAGAATCCCAAGGTCGTGGGCCAAGTGTGGAGGACGCTGGCTCCCAGCGGAGCGGAGGCAATGCAGGGGTTACTCCAGGCTAAGTAAACAAGAGAGCTGGGCAGGAAGGGATGAGTGAACACGGCACGTCAGCCGGCCCACAAGCTGGTCCGCGAGCCGGCCCTGCGGAGCCCGGGCAGCGCCGTGGGGCTGGCTGCTGGCGGGGGAGCTCCCAGCCTGTTTGGTGACGAGGAGGCGTCTTCGGGGCCGAGGGCCCTGGGGGAGCTGCAGCCTGGCTCCAGCCCCACCTTTCCTGCACCCCCAGGTGCGGCCCTCAGCTGGGTCTGGGGAGCCGTTCTGCCTCCCCGCCCGCCCTGGCCTCCACGTTTTGTTCTAGGCCCGACGGAAAGTGGGAACCGAACCCAGCTGCTGGGGGCTTTGAGCCCTTCGGTCTCGTTCACTTCAGGCAGTGACGAAACAGTCACTGCTGATCGGCAAGGGATGTCCTCGTCCCGTCAACGTGCAGCTGTGACTTTTGTGAAGTTAAACACTCCGAGCTGCGTGGTGACCATGGCGCTCACCCGCTTGTCCCACTTGCCGTAACAGGACAACCACACGTGTGAACGACAGAACGTCTTTCCCCGTTGTGCGCGTGGCAAGTCCGTTTCCAGGAGTGTCTTTTGTCCTGTGGCTTTGTCTGTAATTTGTTTCTCATAGTATTTTTTTTTTAAGTTTCTTTTTGTGGTGGGGAGGTAATTAGCCTTTTTCTTTATGTATTTAGCGGAGGCACTGGGGATTGAACCCGGGACCTCAGGCGTGCTGAGCACGCGCTCTGCCGCTGAGCTGTGCCCTCCCCCACCCCGTCTTGCACGGCTGAACGTTACCATTTTTCTGCGTCCAGTCAAGTTGCTCCTTCCTCGACCGTGGTCACGTCGGCGTGTCTTGGGGGGGCTGGGGGAGGCCCTCGGCCGGGCAGCTGTGGCGGGTGTGGAGCTGCTCCCTGGGATTCAGCTTGTGCTACGGGGGGTGGGGGTGGGTTCCAGCCAGCGGTGGGGGGGGCACGGGTGCGCCCGAGCCATCGACCCCTTCCTGGAAGCGCATTTCGTGGTGGAACGGTTTGGGGTCACCCCCACGGGCGCTTGTCAACCTAAACAGGACATTGTGTGCAGTAACAGAGATTGTGCTCTGTTTGTTTGTTGGAAAATCAAAGATATGCGAACGGGTGTGCGTGTGTGTGTGCGTGCGAGCATGGGGAGGGAAATGGGGCAGGACTCACCCAATTAGCAGTTTAAAAAAATGCCTTTTGATAATCCTGAGAAATCCGCTTCCTTTTCAGTCCAGAGCGCGATGGGCCCAGCCACTCCCCGAGCCCTCAGCCCCCACCCCTCCGGTGTCAGGGGCGAGCCTCGGAGGGGAGGCCTTGAGCGGAGGAGGGCTGGCCCCGGGCAGCGCACGGGGCCCAGGCTGGTGCTTCCCCTCGGCACGGGGGACGCCGCAGAGCGGGCGAGGACGGGAGTCCTTGAGCCGTTTCCAGCTCCTTCCATCAAGCTGGGCAGAGGTTACGTTGGCTCCAGACAAAGCTTGACCGGCAGGCTTCCCAGCACAGTGCACTGGCTGTGGTCACTGCTGATGTCTTTCTTCCGACCCACTTCACAGATGGGGACACCGAGGCCAGGGGAACAGGGCCAAGGTGCCCAAAGCCGCAGAGCCAGCGAGAGGCCTCGGTAGGACTGGGCCCTGCCTGCTCTGACCTGGGCCGTCTCTGCCTCGTCACCGGATTGTGGAGAAGATGACCTGGCTGCTCAGCTGTGGTCAGGCTCATGGCTCCAGGTTTTGCCTCCTTAGGGAAAGCGCCTCCAGCCAGGGTCCCCTCAGATGGTGAGGAGTATTCGCTGGCAGAAAGCAGGTGCATGATCAATGAGAGTGACGCCGGAGGACCAGAGGGTCCAGCTCATGTCATTCTGTGCATGTTTGAGGCTAGTGAGCCCCGCACGAGGGGACAGTTTAACCCTCTCGTGATGGGCCTACTGGGACAAGTGCCCCCAGACCTTCAGCCAATGGGGAAGTGGTCAGATGCCCAGCCTCCCCAGGATGCCCTGGAGTGGGCCCACCTCGCACGTCCCCACAACCTCCCTGGGTGGCGAGGACGATGTCCCAGCACCAGGTCCCTGGACCCCTGGAGCCAGGCATCTTGGAGCAGAGCACGGGCCCTGTGGTCCTGAGGTCTGGCTTCCAGTCCTGGCTGTCCTTCTCCAGCTCAGCCTCAGTCTTCCCCTCTGTGAGATGGGCCTGCCGTCTCTCGCCATCAGTGAGAACCGGACAGGGTCCCTCTCTGTGTCAGCCCCGTGGGCATCACAGACACAGAGCATCTTCACATTTCCTCCACGCTTCCCTCCTGCCACTTCCTGCCTCTCCCAGGCCCTGGGAGAGAGGTCCGTGGTTGCTCCTGGAACCGTCCACGGAGTCCAGGCCTTGGATTACTGAACCCAGGAGGCACGCCCTCTGGATTTATTGCCGGCCTGTCCTGGATGAGTACGGGCTGGCTCTGATCCCTGAGTGCCCGCCTCGCTTCCACCGGCCCAGCCAGCCGACGGGCAGCTCTGGGCCAGCTCAGAGAGTTTCCAGCGGGGGGTGCAGGGTGGAGGTCGCGGGAAGCCCAGTGTGGGGGTGTGGTCCCCTCACCGGCATGTGCAGCCACACGCGTCCGGAGCCCAGGTCCTGTCCACACTGGCCATGGGGCCACGTGGGGTCTGCTCGGTGGTGTAGAGGGCTGAGAGTTTCTGGAGGGGTTAGACCCAGCAGGTGGCAGTGGGAGGGGGGCGGGGTGAGGGGTGGCTGTCCCCGGTCCAGCTTTCTCAGACAGTAAAGAAGTCGCCCCAAAGTCCCACAGGGGGCCAGGCAGAGCTGGCCCTGGAGCTGGGAGTCCTGAGCCCCAGCCGGTGCTGGAAGCCGAGGGAGGAGGCGGTGAGGGGGGCCAAGGACCTGCAGACACACCTCGGGCTGGGCAGGGGTTGGGGACTCGAACCTGGCCTGTCTCTGAAGCTTTCAGGCACTTGGAGTGTTTGACTTTCCACCCCCCCCCCGCTCGGAGTCCAATTAATCAATAGAAGAATTCTCTGGTGTCGCACCTCTCCAAGCCCCGCAGGCTCCTACAAGACTGAGTAACACAAACATCAATTTCTCGGGCTGCATGCCGCCGAAAACACGGCACTTTTTCAGATTGAATTGCGACTGTGCGCTCGGTGTAAATAAAGGAGAGGAACAGCGCAGAAGATTTGTTACCGCGCAGGACGCGGCTGCTTCCCTCCCCACGAGTCGCGGCAGGGAGAAAGCGGGCGGGGGGGGGGGCAGGAGACAGAGAGGGAGAGAGAGGGAGGCAGAGGCGATCGGGGACAGGGAGGAACCTAGAGGGATGGAGGTGGGATCTGCTCGCAGGACCTGCAGGAGGGAAGCTGGGGCGGTTTTCTGGAAATCTGCGGAAGGGTGGCCGTGGAGGGGGGCGCTGCTGGTCTCGCAGCGGCTGGGGGGTGGCCTGGACCCTGGCGCTGGGCTGCCCCAGCCTTTCTGCATCCACCACAGGGCAGGGTGAGGCTGGGCCCCAGGGGTGCGGGACCCGACGGCCTTGCCAGGCTCCGCTGGACCGTCAGAGGCCAGGAGGGCCTCCGTGCTCTGCTCGTAGTTGAAGAGAAGGGACAGGGACTAAGAGGTTTCAAGCCCTTGGCCCCCCCACCTCGAGGGCTCAAGGCGACTCTGCTGTCCTCTTTTCCATTGCAGTCTGAGGTCGATTGGTTCTTGAGAGTCCCTGGTGAGTGGAGGAGCCAGGACTTGGCTGATTCACTTTCCCCTCAGCAGCGGGGCTTCTGGGGGCTTCCTGGAATCAGGGGGCTTGCAGCCCGAGGACTCCCTCCCGCACCCACTGTAGGAGGGCCCTGAGGGTCTCCGTCATCTCCCCTGGGCCCTAAGGGGCGGCCTGGGCAGAGTCCTCTCTGGACTTCAATTGCACGGACGCGGTGCACACTCACAGTGCCGGGGAGGGGGGCTCCCAGGGCCGCTGCTGGGCTCGGCGCTCCGGCCTCTTCTTTCTAGGCCCCGCTCTCCTCGCCTGCTCTGACCTCCCTCACCCATCGCCCATCGCCGGGGCTTTCTTGTTCCTGGAGGCCCGGATCTTCCTGCCTGAGCAGCACTTGAAAGTCCCTAATGTCCCACAGTGAAAAAAACACAAGGTGACCGAGTGTGTACCTCCCCCCCGGCCCCCCAGGAGCCCCCGGTGCCAGGCCTGCCTCCCTGATCCCCTCCGACGCTGGTTGCCCCTGGGGAAGGGAAATCGGATGGGTTAGATGTTTATTACCTTAGTGATGGCTTTTTGTCCAGCGAGCCATATTCAGGTTTTATTTTAAAATAGTTTAAAAATTGAGGTTTAGCTTATACACAGTCAAGGGCATGAATTGTAAGTCTATGGCTCCGTGAGATTTTTACATACTTTTCATGTGTCAGCTTTTAAATGCAACAAAACGTAGATTTGAGAGGAGCCCACCTGACTCATCCCCACCGTGCCGTCCGGGCGGGAAGGAGACAACGTCCTTCCTGCACTGGCCTCCTTCGGCCGAGACCTTGGCTTTTCACCCTCCGCCAGCTTTTCACCGACTCTCAAGGAGTTATTACCTGGGGTCAACAAGTGCCAGGAGTAGCGGGTAGGAGGGGACCACGGCTCCGGACTCTCAACCCAGTGCTGTTTATGTAACCACGCGCTGGGTCTCGGGTCCCTTCCCCAGGTGGCATCCCGGGAACCGAGGCCGTCAGCCCGTCGTGCAGGGTACGCAGAGGGCTGTCAGCCGGCACGCAGGCGCGTACACATTCGTTCTCCCGTTCAGTCATTCAACAAACGCCCGGAGCCTGTGGTCGTGCCCTACCCTGTGCCACATCCTTTAGATGCAGTGGCTCTTTAATACCCGGCCATGTGGGGATTACTGTCCCCATGTTGAAAGAGAGGAAACTAAAGCTCAGAGAGGGTAAGAGACTTGCTCAATGTCACACAGCCAGAGAGTGGTGGAGTGGGGACCGAACTTGAGCCAGTCTCATTTCCTGAACCCCTAAACCTGCTTGCTTAAACTTCTACCTTCTCCGTGGCTTAGCTCCAACCGGCCAGCCCTCTGCCTGTCTCAGTGCCATCAGGGGGTCCTCTGGGGTGGGGACAGTCCTGCAGGAGAAAGAGCTGCTGGCTGGGCTGGCGGAGGTCTTGTCCTGAGGCAGGCTGCTGAGTCTGTGCTGCTGGGTTGCGCCTGTGATCCAGCTCCTCCTCACAGGTGCTCCTCCTCACATGTGGTGCTCCTCCCCACGGGTGCTGCTCCTCCCCACAGGTGCTGCTCCTCCCCACAGGTGCTGCTCCTCACAGGTGCTCCTCCCCACAGGTGGTGCTCCTCCCCACAGGTGCTGCTCCTCCCCACAGGTGCTCCTCCTTATAGGTGCTCCTCCTCACAGGTGGTGCTCTTCCTCACAGGTGGTAGTCCTCCTTGCAGGTGGTGCTCCTCACAGGTGGTGGTCCTCCTCCTCACAGGTGGTCCAGCAGGGGCCCAGAGGTCTGGTTTGACCCTCAGCCCTGCTCCATGGAGAGGACACACACCACCCCAAGGCACACGGCAGCTCGGCTGTTCTGGCCCTGGCACCCAGTCATCAGGGCCGGGTAATTGGCGGGTGGATGGGGCGAGGGTGACTGCTTGTGAATGTCAAGTGGCATCAAGTGAGCGAGTCAGGCCCGCTGTGGGCGAGCGCAGGCTGCGGGCACGACAGTTAAGTGTGGCTAATTTGGTACAAGAACACGGACGCCACCCACAATTTCTGCATCTTGGAGAAACAGGGAACATTGTGAGGCCTGTTCCAGGTGCAGCAAGAAGCGGGGGCAGCAGTGGGGGGCCCTGGCAGGGCCACTGTACGAGAGGCCTGGGATGTGTGTGGGGTGGACAGAGGCAGCCGGGGCTTGGGCCCCACCAGCCACTTCCCCTGCCAGCGTGCAGGGGTGGGGCGCCTGCGCTGGTGGGAAAGGCAGACTTGGCTCCAGATGGTGACAGGTCAGGGTGAAGGCAGAGGCCGAGGACTGTGTCTGCCCATGGTCCTGTGAGCTGTCCACCCTGGGCCCACCAGGCACCTGAGAACTGTTCCCACGTGCTCACACTCTCTGTCTCTCTCCCTCCCCTTCCTTACATGGGGAGCAGCTGGAGGGTCCTGGGAGTGTGGTGTGAGAGGCCTGGCATGGACACCATGGACCATCCTGGCCTGGGGTGGGCTCGTCTGGTGAGACAGAGACGGCCCCCTGGAGAGGTGTCTGCACCCAGGTCACAGCTGGCTGCAGGGTGAAGCTGCCAGCTCAGGACTTGGCATCTTTTCTCAGAAACACCCGTGCCCTAAAACAGTATGGTGAGTCCTTACAAAACTAGACACGCACTTACCCTGTGACCCAGCAATCCCACTCCTGGGCATATATCTGGGGGAAACTCTAAGTCGAAAAGATATATGCACCCTCATGTTCACAGCAGCACTATCTACAATAGCCAAGACATGGAAACAGCCTAAATGTCCATCAACAGATGACTGGATAAAGAAGATGTGGTATATTTATACAATGGAATACTAGTCAGCCATAAAAAAGAATGAACTAATGCCATTTGCAGCAACATGGATGGACCTGGAGATTATCAAATTAAGTGAAGTAAGTCAGAAAGAGAAAGACAAATATTATATGATATCACCTACATGTGGAATCTAAAAAATGACACAAATGAACTTATTTACAAAACAGAAACAGACTCACAGACACTGAGTCTTACAACAAACGTAAGGTCACCGAAGGGGAAAGAGGCGGGGGAGGGACACATCAGGAGTTTGGGATTAGCAGAGAAAAACTACTATATACAAAATAGATAAACAAGGTCCTACTGTGCAGCACAGGGAACTATATTCAACATTTTGAAATAACCTATAATGAAAAGGACATATATGTATAACTGACTCACTGTGCTGTGCAACAGACACTAACACAACACTGTAAATCAGCTGTACTTCAATTAAAAAAAAAAAGGACGAGAACCATGCCCTCGGTTCAGAAGCAAGAACACCGGCCCAGGCTCCGGACTGGAAGGAGAGAGACGGGCCCAGCGGGCAGGGCGGTTCTGAGCTGTCCCCGGGCAACCAGGTGGCTCAGCTCTGAGCCCGGCTTTTCTCCAGTGTCCCCTGAGGGCTCAGGAGATCTCCAGGAACCAAGCAGGCAAGACCCCTGCCCCGCAGCTTCTGCTCTGAGACAAGACGCTGCTGGCTTGGTGACCACAAGGAACATGGGAAAGGAATCCTCATTCTGTCCGAAAGGAATATTTGAAAGTTTAGGGGCCGCTGTCCCTGCACAGTGAGGGCTTCTTGGCTGCTGACAGCATATGCGTTTGGGCTGGCGGACAAGGAGCTGCAAAGGTGAGAAGTCTGTCGCCTTGGAGCATGGTTAAGTGGACCCTGCGTGCCAGCTGCCACCGCCAGAGCACCAGGAGGCTGAGACCCCAGTGCCGCACCAGGTGGGGTGCCCCGAGGCGGCTGAGCTGGAGCAGGGTGTCTGAGGCGGCCTGCTGGACCCTGACTCACCTTTTCTCTTTGGAACAGCACTTTTGGGGCTGGCCTGGGACGGCGTGGATTCCCGGAGTCCCAGAGGGCGCGCCTCCGCTCTGGTGCTCCCCGAGTCCTGATGACCCCATTCGCCCAGGGCCACACAGCTAGTGTAGGAGTGGGTAAGAGCAAGGGAAATGACCAAATCTTCTGGACTGAATGAAAATTAAAACACAACATACCAACTTTGTGTCTTGCAGCTAAAACAATGTTTAAGGGAAAATTTATAGCTTAAATTTGTTTAAGGAATATTTACATATAGAACATTTACTTAAAGAAAAATTTAAAGTTAAATGCGTCTATTAAAAGCATTTATAGTAAAAGAAAATCAGTGATCTAAGCTTCCACTTTAAGAAAAACTAGAAAAAGAGGCAAATTAAATTCGAAGCAAACAGAAGGAAGGGAATGATAATGAGCAGAAATCAACGAAGCAGAAAGGCAATAGGAAGGCATAATTAACGAAACCAAAGTTGCCTGTACAACAGGGTGATACATAACTGACAAATCTCTGGTGAGACTGTCCAAGGAAGAAAGAAGACACAGACACCAGTGTCGGGAATGAAAAGCGGGACATCACTACGAGTCCTACAGACACTCAAAGGCGAGCCAAGAACATGACAAGCAGTTTTACGCCCAAACTTTCTACAGCTGAGGTGAGACAGACAAACTCCTTGAGAGACATAAGCTGTCAAAGCTCTCGCAAGAAAGAATCATCTCATATGTACTGAAGTCCCACATGCATTAAAGAGTTTGTTGCTAAGACCTTCCAGCAGCAGCAGCAGCAACAGCAGCAAACTCCAGGTCTGGAGGAGTGTCCTGGCGAGTCCCATCAAACACTTACACGGCCTGTTCCAGAAAGCAGAGAAGGGAGCAGTCACTGGCTCTTTTTACGAGGTTGGCGTTATGCCAACACCAAAATGCGACAAAGACACCACAGAGAAAGAAGTACAGACCAGTATCCCTCATGCACTTTGACATAACCGTTCTCGATAGAATATCAGTAAATCAAGTCAAGCACTGTCCCCAAAGGATAGCACATCATGACCGAAGGGATGCAGGAATGCAAGTCTGGTTCAGCATTCAAAAGCTGATCAGTATCATCCACCATAGGAACCAATTAAAGAAGGAAAACCATATGATCATTTCAACAGGTGTTAAAAAAAAAGCATTTGGTAAAATTCAACATCTATTCATGAAAGAAAACTTTCAGCAAACCAGAAAGAGAAAGGAATTTCCTCAGTCTCACAGACGATGTCTACAGGAAACCTACAGCTAGCATCATAATTAGTGATGAAATACTGAATGGCTTCCCTCCAAGAGCAGGAGCAGAGCGAAGGCGCGCAGTGTCGCCTCTCCCCTTCAGCAGTGTGTGGAGCGAGTGCTGCCAGTGGAATAAGGCAGGAAAAAAAATACGAGGCACACAGATTGGACAGGAAGAAACAGAACTGCTTCTGTTTTCATCCAGCATGACCTGAAGTTCTCTATTTAGAAAAGGTTTTTTTTTACTGATTAAATTTGTCTGGTGGTTATAGGACTGCTCAGGTTTTCTATTTCTATTAGTTTCCTGTGTCTTCTTGAGTTTGTTTTCTTTTTCTTTTTTGTATATTTGTGTATTTATTGGCATACAGTCAGCTTTACAATTTGTGTCAGCTTCTGGTGTGCAGCACGATGCTTCAGTCATACATGCACGTACTTTTCCCCCCAGCTTTATTACGTAGAATTTTCGCAGTCCGACTGCACACACACATTATGTTGCATGTAAGTACATAGAAACAGCACACCGCCCATTTTTCAGTTTTCGTATATGTACTAATTATTGTTTCTAAGAACAGATTAGATGTTTAGCCTTTTTTTGATGAATTATTTTCTTACTGTATTTAAAAACGTTTGCCCACTTCATCTAAACTTCCTGTACCTTTCAAGTACATTGGCATTTTGTTCATTTTTAATAGCGTTAGATTTTGCGTATGTCTACGTAGAAATGAAATCTCAGGGTCTTTGTCAGACTGCCGTGCAAACTGAGTTTCTTCTTCCAACCGTTTCTTCTTTTTTGTTGCTGTTCTTGTCTTCTTTTTGTTTTTATTGCTTTTTTGGGAGGACGTAATTAGCTTTGTGTATTCAATTATTCTTTTTAACGGAGGTACTGGGAAATGAACCCAGGACCTTGTGCGTGCTAAGCACGTGCTCTGCCACTGAGCTGGACCGACCGTCCCGCCACCATTGCTTCTTGTGCTGTAAAAACACTGGCTCGGTGGCTCGTTTTGAGTCGGGGCAGTTGGAGTTTTGCTTCATCTGGCCGTCCGTGCCTCTCACGCTCCCTCCCCTTGGACCAGCCCTGATCGGTCTGGGGTTCGTCTACCAGACCCTGGGCCCCTAGTTCAGAGTCGGATCTTGAGGTGGTGCTTGCGCAGGGGCGTGACCCCGGCCGGGACCCCTGGGTGGAGGAGGAGGGCAGCGCGGGTTGGGAAGTCACGCTTCTCTCCCCCGGCGTGTCTGTCCGCAGGCGGTTCTGCTGCCGGCCCGCAGCCCTCCTCCAACCCCCCGCCTGGCCTGCGAAGCCCCTCACCCTCTGGTTTCAGCTTCAGCATCGCTGCTGAGAGAAGCCCCCAGCCAGGTCGGCCCCCTTCACGCTCCCCCCGAACCCCGCCCTTTGCCTTCATGGCATTTGGTGCCTTTCGGGCTCCAGGTCAGCCCTGGACGGTCGGCCTGACGGCCAGTGGCCGTCGTTCTGGAGCCTGGCCCCTGGTGCCGGGCCTGCTGGAGGGACTGCGCCGCGTCCGTCCACCGCGGGACTGGATGCTTCTCGCCCAGACTCCCCTGGCCCCCTCGCCTTGTCCGGTGTCAGTGGGAAACGGCTGGAAGCAGGCTGATTTTGTCCCCTTTTATCCACTGCTGGGCATCTGGCCACGCCAGTCTTGTCCTGTGAATCTGAGGATGGCTCTCGGTCCCTCCAGGCCTCTCTGGAGGGAAGGCAGTCCGCCCCGAGTCGAGCACGCGTGCGGAGGTCCCTTTCGGGGTGCAGGGTGACTTCCTGTTTGAAGATCCGCTAAGTTTATGGAATTCGAGAAATGCTCTGTTAATAAAGGCAGAAGGAACCTTTGACCCCCCCCTCCCCGCGACATCCTGTAACAGGAAGCGAACGCCTCTGCCCCACCCACCAGAGGGGCAGGAAGACGTCCCGTCCTGTCCCGGGAGGAAGGTCCTTGCCTTTCCACCCCATCCCGACCTGGGAGGTGCTGCGTCCCCTTCCCTGGGGGAGCGAGCGAGCCAGCTGGGCGAGGCCGCGGGGCTTCGAAGAAGGGCCAGGGCGCTGCAGAAAGACTCGGGACAGCCCCGCTCTCTTGGGGTGCCTGTCGGGGGTGGGGGAGCTGGTGGGTCCGCAGAAGGCGCCCAGGAAAGCCCGTCTGGGAGGAAGCCCGCTCCCCACCCAGGGCGCGGCGGGCGAGCAGACACATTATTTAGGGACTAGAATAAAAAGCCATTCACTTTACTTCAGTTGGCCATTTAGCTCAATTTGTGTGTTACTGCAGGTAATTACTCCAGTAATAACGTGCCGTAATCTGCGCTGATTGGGGGCTGGTCCTGGCTCGGGATTAATACTGCCGGCCGTGTATACTAATTACCCGTGTGTTACCATGGTTATTTGCATGGACGCCGTGTTAACGACACCCTGGAAACATAAAGCAATGGCGGGTTTTGAATTAAATCTTTGTGTTCTCTTAGAGCTAAAAGTGCATTTTACATCAAATAATCATGAATAAAATGAGATCATCTTGGCGGAGTTGCCAGGAAGCTGATTAACTGAACTGCAGAAATGTGACTTTACCCGGCTCAAGAATTAGCGCCTCCCAACGTTGTCGCGTTACTAGGCAACCCCCCAAGATGACATCACTCACACAGC
Organism: Vicugna pacos; assembly: GCF_048564905.1. Classification (NCBI taxonomy): domain Eukaryota; kingdom Metazoa; phylum Chordata; class Mammalia; order Artiodactyla; family Camelidae; genus Vicugna; species Vicugna pacos. The sequence continues at coordinate 78,512,206 of NC_132990.1, forward strand.
CACGCTGCCGGGATGTCATCGCCATGTACTTACAGTGCCTCCGTGGAGCGGGTGTGCACTGCCGAAAGGACATTATTTTCCTCTGGGATGATGGGCATGAATGGCGAACAGGCTTCAGAGGGCCGGGCGGAAAGAAAATTTGGGAACACCTGTGTGGCTCCTTCTTGGGGTGATAAGTGCTTTATTTCCACCAGGTTACAATAATGGGTCCAGATGAAAAGTTGCGTGTCACAGCACACATCGGAGAGCAGAGGGTCTGTCTTCTGCCAGGGAGCAGGCTGCTAGATGTGTGCCCAGGCCTCGAGGAGGCAGAGAAGTGGCAGAGCCCCCAAGCTGGGCAGCGTGCTCCCACCCCCGCCATGTTGGCCCCGGTTCCCTGCTCTGGCCTAGAACCAACAGCAGGAGGGAATAACCAGAGTGGGGACATGGCTGCTTTGCATGGTGCTGAGCACCCCGTCGTGGGGGGGCATTCAAGGGGAAACTGGATGACCCAAGCAGAGAGGGAAAGGGGAGGGGGCAGGGGGAGGGGTGTGCTGACCCCTGTGGTCTCTCCCGGTGGTCACGGCTCTGGTTCTGTGGCTGTGTGTCAGTGTCCGCTCCCAGCCAGGCTGGCCACACAGTTGAGGCCTCTTGGAGCTGGAGGTCTAGGGGGCAGCAGTGAGCAGACCTCAGTGAGGAGTGAGCCTGGCTGTGGAGAGTGCGGAGGGGGATGGAGGAAGGGCTTCCTGGAGGGGCTGCAGAGGGGCGAGGCCGGAGCTCAGGCCTCTTGGGCCATGAGGGGGTCTGGACTCAACCTGAGGGTGCTGGGGGGCCACGGGGGCTTCAGCAGCAGAGGCAAGCGACTCAGGCGCCCTGAAAATTGGCTTCCTCTGGCTGTGGCACTGGGGATCGGGCTTGGCATCAAAACGCGCCTGATCTCTAGGTTGGGCCGGGACAGCTCCTAAGCCGCTCTCGCTCTTGCCTGGCGTCAGCGCCCCTCCGCGTGGGCTCGTTCCCAGCCACCTGCAGCCAAGCTGGCCCACCGCCCCCCACACGCCCTGCTGAAACCCACCCACCCGCCCGTTGGGAAGGCTCTCCACTCTCCGGCTTCCGGTCCAGAAGCCATCGCCTCCTTCACCCTCTGGGCAGGACCTTCTCCGTCTCTCCTGCTGGTTCTTCTGCCTCCTCCCCACCTGGGAGCACCAGGGCTCAGCCCCAGCTGGCCTCTCCCGGCCCCTTAAATGCCACCCACGTGGTGATGGCTCCGCGTCTCTGTGTGCACGGCCCCACAGCTCCAGCCTCCACCCTGAGACCCAGAATTCTATGCATCCAGTCACCCACTCTCATGTGTCAACATCTTATAATCTTAATTATGAGACTACCTAGCAGCTCAAGTTCGGCATGCCCAAACCAGAAACCCAGCCTTCCCTGTGTCCACACGTCCCCTAAACGGTGTCCTCACTCCCCATCTGGCCCTGCTGACACTGGGACGTCCTTGAAGATGCTTGGAGGCATTGTCCTCTGCGTTCCTTCCACCCAGCCATGCGGCTCCACCCCCACCTCAGGGCCTTTGCACCTGCTGCTCCCCGGCTGGAGCCCCTCCCCAGATGTTGGCTCCCTCTCTCCCCACTGTTCTCGGTCCCTGTCCCTGCTTGTTTGCTGTGTAACATCCAGTCCACTCACAGCTGCCCAGCTCCCTCCTTAGAGGGGAAAGTCTGCCTTGCTCCTGTCAGACCAGGAGCTGTGCTGTGGTGGCGGTGAAACACCCAGGACAGCCCCAGGCTCACTGCTTGCTGGGGCTTGGATCCATCAGCGCCCCAGACAGACAAAGCGCAGCCGTTTGGGGTCTGACAGAGTTGCTACGTTCTTGCTCTGCCGAGTGAAGACACTCACACAAACAAAACAGACCCCAACTTCCACCTGCTGTTACCACGAGTGCATGAAACAAAGGACATCTGCACACCCACAGAGTGGAAGCGACGTGAAGTCGGAAGAGAGGACAGCTCATCACACGTCCAGTTCTTCTTTGTCACCCACGGCGGAAGATGTCACCACCAGAGCCCGGTCTGGGGACCGGGGCCTGCAAGGCCCTGGATCTAACTCGGCCTCTAAGAGGTCCTGGGAGCTGGGGTGACCCCTGGGGTCCCGGGCTGGCTGCCGAACCTGCCCACGGTCCCCAAGGCGCCCTGGCAGCTATGCTGTGACCATGAGGGCAGCCAGCCCAAGACAGAGCCAAGGCATGGAGGAGGCAGAGCCAGGAGAGACAGGGGGGCAAGGTTCTCCCCACCTCTCCTGCTCCTCCCCCCACCTGAGCCCAGGCCTCGCCTCCCAGGTCTGCCTGTGACGCTCTCTGCACCCCAGCCCGCTGCAGCCAGAGAGACTGGGGTGGGCCCACTAGCCGTGGACCCTCTCCTGGCCCTGTGACCATCAGCTCCCAGCGGGCAGGGCTGGCCAAGAGTGCCGGCCGGGTGCCCTGCCCTATTCAGGCTGGGCTGGGAACCCCCGGTGGGCCGCGCCAGGGTCAGCCTGGGGTCGCAGTGCTTTGTGTGTGTTTGCAAGGGGGTGGCCGCCGGGGGGCCTCTCACGAGGAGCAGGAGGGCCAGGAGCGCTCCCAGCAGGGACACCTGGGCCCTCCCCTTGACTTTGGCGTTTGGATCCCATGTGGGCCCGGAGCGGGGTGCAGACCGCCCGGGACAGGGGCGCTCTGCTGGGGGAGGCCCCTCCTGCGGGCAGAGCTGTCAGCCCAGAGGAGCTGCAGGGCTCAGAAGTGAGAGGTGAGGGGCCCGGGCCTCACCCTCGGCCTGACCTAGAAAAGAGTTCACAGAAACAGCTCGGCGTGAGAGTGGGGGCCGGCCCCGCCCGGGCAGGGGGTGCAAACTCTGGTGGCTGGCCCTCCGCCTGCTGTGTGAACTTGGGGGTCACTTCCTCATCTGAAAATGGGGTGAGTGACAGCCCAGGGTCACGGGGCTGTGGGGACAGTGGGGACACACAATAAGTGCTTCATCGAAGCTGTCGGTTCCTCCTGGGGGAGCCGGACCAGGCAGAGCTACTGCAGAGCTGGAAACTGAGGCTGATGAGCGGGTGGTGGAGTGGGTGACTCGGCCCAGGAGGGACCGAGGGTCCCTTTGTCCTGGGTGGTGAGGGCTGACCCCTGCGGGCTCCCTGCCTCCCTCGTGGTGTACCCTCCCCGACTCCTGCTGAAGCCCCACCACTGGCAGCTCCCCAGCTCCTCATCACAGGTTCGACCCAAGGTCCCCGGCCGTGGGCATCTCTGTCTCTTCAGGGGTCCCCAGGCCCCACCACCATGGGGCCGGCGTGGCAGGGCGGCCTGCAGCCAGCGAGGACAGATGGACTGAGGGCGGCGGGCACAGAGCTCCCCACCTCCTGCCCTCTCTAAGCCACAGCCATTCCCTAACTCCGATTTTTCATTAAAATGGCAACGGGCTCCGAGCCGCCCAAGGTCACGGGGCTGCCAGGGGAGCTGAATGCAGGCCATTACGCTGGCCGCTAATGTCCCTGCGGCCGCGGCTCTCGCTGGCGCGATCAAGCTCCGGGGACACTCCAATTTCCGCCTGTCCCGCAGTGATCGTATCAGGGCCTGAGTGATCTCCTCGCTGGCGGGCGGCGGGAGGCAAGGGGACAGTGAGCCCGGCCACCCCGCGGCCCTCCAGCGCCAGCGTGCCTCCCTCGGGAACAAAGGACACAAGGCGGGGCTGGCGGGGCTGAGAGACCGCTGCAGGGGCCTCTCCCTCACCACTGGTGCCGAGTTCGCGCTCAGTTCACCTGCTGCAGGACACACGGTTCCTTCCATCCCCTTCTGGCTGGACGAGCCTGGGGTGGGGCGGGCTGACTGCCGAGGGGCACCGGGCCGTTTGCGGTGATGGAGTGTGCTGGGTCTCCACAGGGCAATGGTTACAGGGCCGCAAGCATTGTCAGAACTCTCAGGCGTGGGCATGGAAAGGGGTGGGCTGCGCTGTAGGCAAATTATAGCTGAACAAAAGCCAGAAAGGGTTCTTCCCACGTGTACCAGACCCAGTTGGCCCCCGGATGGTGCAGGCCGGACACGCTGCTCAGAGACCGGGACAACCAGAAAGGGCCCGTGCCGTCTGTCCCTTTGTCCCTCTGCCCCCTCTGGGCCTGCAGCGGCTGCCCCCTGTGAAGCCGGGACGGGCTCCTGGGATGAGGGTCTCCTCTCAGAGGCCTGGCCACCAGGGGGGCCCACCTCCCGCCTAGCCTCTGGCCCTCCCTGGCCGGGCCACGAGGCGCCCGCTGGGAGCCGAAGGCAGGGCTCTTCTGGGGACACGCCTTCCTCCTGCAAAAACAGCACCCTGGGGAGTGTCACCAAACAGGCAAACAAGCCAAATGCCCAGAGAGCCCGGTGCGGGACGGGGTGGAGGACGGAGCTGGCATCTCAAAGCCACTCGGCTCCTTGACTTGCTCCCCCATTCCGGTGGCCGCCTGGGGAGATGATGGGCTGATTTAGCGTTAGGCGCTCTCTTGGGGCGAGGGGCTCCCGTTTGCCCCCCCGAGCAGTAATTGAGATTATAGGGAGGCTCCTGGGAGGGGTCCACCACCACTCCCCTGAAGGCAGGCCAGCCCTCTCCCTGCCTCCGCCTCCCCCAGCTCCAGGGCTGCAGGCAGGGCCCCTGGCCGCTCCATCTCTCCCCCGCTGACAGCCCCTGCGGGAATTCTGTGCTGAAGGAAGTAGCTCCTGCCTCCCTCCCTCCCTGGGGCTCATGAACCTCCCCGGGCCTTATGTATAGCGCCCAGCTACTTACTCGGGGGCCCTGCGTCTTCAGTGGTGCATTACCCCGTCGGCCAGTTAGACCGGCCACCTGTAACTCTGCTACCTCCCCCCGGAGGGGATGGGGAGACCCCACTAGCCCCCCTTGAGGAAAGGGAGGCTCTCAGGAGGGCGTATTTCTTGGCCATGCACGTTCGAGGAGCACCTCCTGTGTGCTGGCTCCGTGCAGAGGGCCCCCTGGGGAAGCGCTGGGGCCGACACATGGACACGCTCTCCTGCTGTCGGGGGAACGTGGGACAGAAGGAAGCGGCTGCACTCCTGGGCTCCTGTGCTTGGCTCTGGTGTGTCTGGGATGCGCTCACTTCAGAGATGGGAAAACTGAGGCCCGCAGATGGCAGGGCATTTACCCAGCCTGGGACCGGAGCCCAGGTCTGTGTGGTCCGCCCCCTGCCCCGGCTGCACCCCAGACCAGGTGTGTGGGCATCCGACTCGGGCCCAGGCACCAGCATTCTGTAACGCCCCCCGAGGGGTTTGATGGGCAGCCTGGACACTGGGCTGATCTGCTCCCCCCGCCAGGCCCGGTGGCCCTCCCTTTACTGTTTGATATAAAGGTCTTAGGGGAGGATAATTCATCTCATACATAACTTTGAAAAAGAAATCAGTATAATGTCCTGACTGTGATGAAGGAGGAACTGAAGGGAAACCACGGGTAACAAGGTGACCGGCATTGTGGCGTGTGCATGCCCGGGTCTCCTCCAGCAGCAGCCGCGGGGGGTCCCCGCGCACAGGGAGGTGTGGGCCCCAGCACCTGGACATGCGTCTGTCTGGGGTGTGATTCCCCCAGAGGGTAAAGTTCCAAACAGAGCCAGGCACGTGGCCTCTAATTTATAGGCGGACGTGTCCCTGGAGAATCCAGGGCTTGCTAAGGTCACATTCAAGACACTCAGGGTTCACTTTGTAAGCATCTAGCTCACGTGGTGGACTTGAACGTCTGGTGGTGTCTTTAGAAGTTGTGTGAGACTGGGGACAGTGTGGTCGGTGGGGCTGGTCTGCACGATGGAGGGCCCTCGTTCACTGCCAAGGGCACAGCCCAGGCCTGCCAGCCACGGCCATCAGGAAAACCCAAAATAGCCCTTCCTGAACTCCCGAAACGTCCCCTGGAGGTGGAGCCACCTGGCTTTTGACCATCATGATGGATCCTGGGGACAATAAATATTCTGGGGAACAGAAGGTCCTGAACAGAAGGTGTCTTCACGTGCTTGGAGGCCTGGTGGGCCGCCAGGGTGGCCAGCGGTGTCCAGAGGCCCAGAGAGCTGGCACCGGCACAGCAGAGCCGAGAGGCCGGGGCCGGGCCAGGGCGAGGAGGGCAGGACGCTCCTCGCAGGCTCCAGGAAGCTCTGGATGGAGAGAAGCACTGCCTCAATGCAATCTTCTTAAAAACCCAAATTAGTGCAGACAGCCACAGCAGACAAAACACCCGGTTCTTGAGTATGGGGGTCCCTGCTCCTGCCATGTCCCTCTGCCCCAGGCTGGACGAGGCTGGGCGGGCTCCTGCCGCGGGCGCTCACCCTGAGGGCTGTCTCCCGGGCGGAGGCGTCCGTGTGCTCGGTGTGGTCCTGCGGAGCCCTCCTGTGGGTGCCGGGGCCGTCCAGACCCTTCACGACCACAGTGCCACGTGCCACGTGCCAGTCAAGGTGAGGCCTCGCTCTGGCCGCAGACCCAGAACCCAGCGGCCTTGACTGGGGTGGGGAAGGCCCAGCCCGGCGGCTGGTGGGTTTCCTGGTGGGTGGAGACTCACCGGCAGGTGCGGGGTCTTGGGTCTCGAGAGCATCTGAGCAGTCGGTCTGGGTGCCTGGCGACTCCACGTGAAAGGACGCACATCTCTGAAGCCGTCACAGAACCACGCTGTGCTGGGTTGTGCTGGGCTGGGTGGTGCCGGCCCATTTTGAGGCACCGAGGCACCGAAGAGGGAGGCCCACTTGATGGGTGGGGTGCCCTGCGGGGCTCAGATGGCAGGGGTGCCATACCCAGGCCAGTGGCACCCAAGTCTGCAGGGTTTGGAGGACACTGGGCATGAATGTCTTAAAACCTCCCCAGGACTGAGGGCCAGTCAGGACGGGGTCAGCGGACCTCCGAGTCTATGGTGACAAACACTCCCAGCGTGGACATCACCTCCGCGGCCCGCCCCTCCCCTGGGATGGCACGAGCAGCGTGGTGAGCAGGGCTGGTGCCCCTGCCCGTTCTATGGGCCTCGGGGCCCTCTGCCAGGCACTCTGGTGACCTGACAGGCCCCCAGCAAGCGAAGACGCCTTCTGTTCAGGACCTCATGTCCCCAGAACGTACACACACGCTCCCCTCCAAACGCCTTCACCAGCGTTGCTGTTCTGCCTTGGAAGGCCGCCGTCCGAGAGCGGTGGGGCCGCGGCCGTTCCAAGCACATGGACGGGCACCAGCGGTCCAGTGCCCTCACCTGTGCTGGACTTTCCAGGTGTGTGTGTCCTCCGAGCGTCCTGGGACCCCATCTTCCAGACCTGGAAGGTGAGGGGACCCCTGGCCGGGAAGGCCGAGTCAGAGCCCCACCTGGGCTGGGACCCCCTGTGTCCTCCAGGGCGAGACCTTTCTGTGCCCTTTCAACGTCACCGAGCGCCGGAGAGGGCAGCTCCTCGGCGCCGCCACCCGCTTAATCTGTCTGGCTGGACTCGCCGCCTGGTCCTCACCCTGGTTATTGCATTTCGCGCCGAGTGGCTCGGAATTCCTGGGTTATTGGCTCATTTTTCATTTTGCGTCTGTAGTAGCCAGACTTGGAAATGAAAAGGGCTGCGGGGCCTGAGCCTGCGGGGGGCTGGGTGTGAACCCGGAATCGGGACGGGCTTTCGCTGGCAGCTGCGCAGGGGAGGGAGCGCGCGCGGCCTGTGACTTTGCCGACCGGTGGCCGAGGCCCCGCGTGACCTGGGGACCCAGGCGGCGCGGCCGTGGTCTTCCCGGCTGCAAAGTGGGAGAGTGAGGCCACCTGGAGGGTTTTATGGTGCGTCGCTGGTGTTCTGTGAGCGGGGCTACGATGGTTTCTGTAAGATGCTGTCACGACAACATCCACTTCATGTCGTGAAACAGCAGAACTGCTCTGCCTGGGGGGTGACTTCGGAAACATGCATACGAGGAGGAAGCATGAAATGGCTGACCTGAGAATAGCTTCCTCTCTGATGCTCAGTTACCCTCCCCTTCCTCTCTGCCTCCCTCTCCGGCAATCTGATGATTTCGGGGCCCACAGTGCGCTGTGTCAGCGCGTCGGAAGCTCCCCCGAGGATGGGAGGGCACAGGACTTAACTGCAGCTCCTCGCTCCGGGGGTGGGGGCGGTCTCAAGACCCCCTAAAAAGTCCTTGCCTTCTGGGGGTCCGCGGGCAGGCGGAGTGATGGAGAGAGCGCTGGTCTGTGCGTCCCTGGGTCTCCTCTATTGTACGGACAAGAAGGGTTAAAAACGGGCGCAAGCGCACAGCGCCGTGCAGCCGGGCTAGGGCTCGAACCCAGGTGTCTTGATCACAGTGTTTCTGTTTCGATATTCTGTCCGCAGTCAGCTAACATTTACCTCCCCTGGGGCTCAGCACGTGGGAAGTGCAGCTGGGAAGGTGTCAGGCCCCACGGAGGCTGAGGCAGGAAACACACACAGATCAGACACAGGACAGAGGGACATGAGTGCTGCTGGGTCTTTGAGGACGGGCCTCCAGGGGACGCCTCCGTGGCCGGGCCGGGGCTGCTGTCCGGGGGTGGTGGGGATGGCCTCCAGGAGGCGACCTGGAGGTGGGATGGGCCTGCTCCACACAGAGGAGGAGGCGAAGGCTGGGGGCCAGGGGTGGCCAGCAGACCCTGCCGCTGTGTGCAAGGTTTCACTGCAGGCCCGTGAGGGGGACTCTGCCCTGTGCTTGAGTGGCACGTGGGGACTGGGTGCAGGGCCAGCGTGTGGCTCCCGTGACGGGCCGTCCAGCCCGGTCCTTCAGGGGCCGCATCCTTGCCGGGGTCTTCGGCATCCGGATCCGATGAGACCCACTCCTTGGAGGAAAGCCCGCCCCAGGAAAAGGCGAGCGCTCTGCGACCCCCTCCCTGCTGTCCGTGCGGGCTGGGCTCACGTGCCCTTTTCCAGGACAGCCGCCTGCCTTCCAAGGGGTCACTACACCCCACAGGGCATTTATGAATTCAAAGATTTGCAGATTCCTCGGCAGGCGTGTTTCTTGCTAGGCAGTGATATTTCAAAGTCTGGGCAGCTCCCAGCCCATCGGGCAGACCCGGGCACCTGCGGCCACGCCGTTTCCCCGAGCCCTGGGGCCCCACCGGGCAGCGCTGTGGGCCTGCGGCGCCCGCCCGGCGAACACCTGCGGGGCCCTCCAGCACCTGAGGTCCCTGTGAGTGTTGCCCTGTGTGCGTGGCTGCCTCCTGGTGGCGGGAGGCACGCGGCCTCTTTTTGGCCTTTCCCTGATAGGCAGAAGCCCAGGAGGTTGTCCAGGCAGTGGTGGCCCGGGGTGGGGAGCCTGGGTCCCGCCTCTGCGGCAGCCACGTGTGGGCGGCGCTGCGTCAGGGGCTGCGGGGCTGGCAGCCTTCCCTCGGGGCAGGCGGGCTCACACCCTGGGCCTGGCAGCCTGTGGGGCGGCACAACAGACACACCACCCCAGGCTGCCTCTCCCGGGTGGAATTAAGATGGGACGTCTGGGAGGAAACCAGAGAAGCAGGGAGGGGGGTAGTGGCGGGGAAGGTGGGCAGGGGAGCAGAGCTTCCCGGAAGTCTGGGGCAGGTCGGGGCTCTGCCTTGACCCCTGTGGGTGCCCCAGCTGTGCCTGTCCCCGCAGGCTGCCAGGGCAGGTGCTCCCCTGCGGGGACAGCCAGTGTGCCTGAGGGCTTGTCCCTCTCTCTTTATAATGCACCTCCCATAAGTAATCTATTTAACTTAACCCTTCCAACACCCTAGGACACGGGCCTCTCCATCGCTCTGTGGGGCAGCCAGCCCGCGCCCTCTCCTGCCTGCTGCATCCAGGCTCTGGGCTTCCAGGGCTGGACCAGGTGGGTGGGCGGGGGGACATGGCAGCTCGCTTGTCACAGGCTGGAGAGAGACAGGAGGCACTGTGTCTGGGGTCCGGCCCGGGCGAGTGTTTCATAGGTCATGTTTCTCAATGTAAATTTCCTTCTTAAAAAATTTTTTTTATTGAGGTGGAATTCACATGTCTAAATACTAACCATTTTAAAGCAGGCAATTCAGTGGCATTTAGCACATTCACAATGTTGCGCAACCACCGCCTCTAGTTCTGAAACACTGTCACCACCCCAAAAGGATTCCCCCTCCCCAGCCCCTGGCTACCACCAATCTGCTCTCTGTCTCTAGGGATTTGCTTGTGCTGATGTTTCACGTCAAAGGAGTCGTACCACGCGGGGCCTCCTGTGATGGGTCTGAGTTTCTTCCGCGTGGGAACGCCTGTCCGTGCCGCTGAGTCTTCTTTTGAGTAAAATGGGGGAGTGGAGTTGCTGGGCCTGCGTAGCTCCACGTGTACTTTTGAGGACCCACCGAGCTGTCTGCCCAGATCTCCTTCTTGTGAGGCTGCGTCTGAAACACCAGTGGGCCGGCATTCCGCATGCTGTATTGCCTTTTGTTCTCACTCTGGCGCTGAGAGGTACGTACTAACGTGATTCGCACTTGCAAGGCGGGGAAATGGGCTCCCGGAGGTCGGTCGGGTGGCCCGCTACCGTGCGGTGCAGCGAGGGCTTTGGGCTCTCCCGTCGTCGGGCCCAGCCTCTGATCCTGCTCTTCCTTGGAGCGTCTGTCCTGTCCCTGCCTCCTCCCAGAAGCCTTCGCAAGGGCTGTCTGGGAGCAGAGCCCGGTTACAGTTTTATCTTCCGAGGGTAAGCTCCTCGCAGGCAGTGAACTTGTGTGCTTGGCCTCTGTGGGCCCCCCTGGACCATGCACACAGTAGGTGTCTTGCAAATTACCGAGTAGTGACTCTTAATGGGCTCCCCAGGCTGGTGCTGATCCCGGGCTGCGGCTGTGGCCTGGATAGACTTCAACTTCTCAGCAGTCGCTGTGGGGGGACCGATGCCTGCTGGGGTGTTCTGTGAACTGTGGGTCAGCCGGCTTCTCGATCGTCTTTCCGACTTAAAGGAAAACTATGCGCTTGGAAAATGAGATGCTGCCAGGAGAGCCCAAGTTGCCTACCTCTCTCCCAGAAAAACAGATCATTATTTTCCTTCCTTTTTCTTCCCGCCCTTAGCAGAGCAGATGTTAACTTTCCAATAAACGGGGGAAAAAATAGATGAGAGACATTTAGCTGTGCAGACCAGAGTTATCACTCTGATTTCAACTGGGACTATAAAATTTTATGAGCTATTAAACTGTCCTAAAGCCCCTTTAACACACTAGCTCGAGTGCCTGAGATCACCCATTAGGAAAAGTGGGCCACACCAGGAGGACTTCTGCTACCAACACTCAGTTGTGCTCAATCAATAAAACTTTTAACGAGCCATGTTGCTTTGGGCGGATTATGCGGATCTGCTGGGAACGGGCCAGCCAGTGGTCCTGGACACATCCTTGAGCGCGGCTGTAGCCGGACAACAGAGCTCTCAGCTGGGCCCATCCCCGCTGAGCCTTCCAGAAGGTTCTCCTTGCTTGAGCTTCCATGATCAAGAGGTGGGTGTGGCTGGGAGGTGGGTGTGGCTGGGAAGCGGGGCTCAGAGACCAGCATGTCACAGGGATGCTCGCCAAGAACCTGGCAGGGACCCCAAGGGCAAGACCCCACTGTGGGGCGGGAGGTCGAGTCTGGACGGTGGGCATCTCACCAGGGAGCGCTGGGGGCCCCTTGGGAGTGGAGAGGCCCTCCTCTGGGGTTGACCCCAGCCAGAAGACTGTGGGAAGGGAGCCGTCACTACGCAGGTGGTGCTTCCGAATCCTGGCAGGACTCTAACCTCAAAGAGGGGATGGGGGCCCAGGGAGGCGCAGGTCAGTGCAGTCTCTGACCCTCAGTCTGCCTGCAGGGCCGTCTACCTGTGTCTGGTCTGCTGGCCACCCAAGCTGAGAGGCCCTGGGCTGGGCTGGTGAGAGGCCCAGGGGGCTGCCCGGCTGCTGGACAGAGGGGGAGGTGGGCAGGGTGAGTCTTGGTTGGAGGAAGATGGATGCTGAAGCGGGGCCCTGGGCTGTGGTCTGGCTGTGTCCCTTTACCCCCTCGGTCTTCCCAACTTGGTTCTTCCCTGCTTCCCCGGGGCCAAACGAGAGACTCCTCAGGACCGTCCTGGGGTGAGGATGACCATCCGTGAGCCCCATGCCTGCCCGTCCCGTCCTGCCCGCAGACGACGTGTTCGGGGGCCCAGGGACGTGACCTTTCCTCCCTACTCGGCAGCCACGGTCCCCAAAGCCTGGGCGCTCAGGGTGGCCGGGAGGCCTGGCCTTGACGGCCATCTGCAGGGCCGATCGGAACCCTAACCTATTGCAATAGTCTGGTTGGGCAATTCTTGCGGCGAGCTCTGCCCAGAGCGTGGTCTGCGTGTCCGCGGCGGCGGCGGCGTGGGCGCCTCTCCCTGCCGCTGCTCACGGGCTGCTCCATCTCTGCCTCTGTCTCGGGCCGGCTTCCCTGCGATGCTCTGGCCCCGAGGTCAGGGGGGCTCTCCTCCCAGGCCGGCAGCCCAGCCGCTGTGGTGCCTCCCAGCTGGGAGAGGGCGCGGGTCAGAGGCTTCCTGGGGCGGCCCCGGCAGACGGGCCTGGGTCAGTTTGGGTTTGGGGGGGTGTCCCGGGGCAGCGTCAGTGCGCAGACCGGGCAGGAGAACAAGCCTGCCGTTGAGGAGTGTGCTCCCCAGACGCCAATTAGCCTGGAATTTGGAGGCCCGGGGCCTCCCCCCGCCTGGAGATAGGGCCTCGGATCCACTCCCCACCAGGAGTCTCCTGTGAGTCCCATGACCGGGAGATGCTTCCGGGGGCCAGAGGGCTCCCAGCCTCCCACTCTCGGCTGGGTTGGGAAATAGAGGGGTCTGGGCTGCAGGCCGGGCCTCTGGAATCCTGACCCAGTCCTGCCATCAACTCCAGGAGGGGCTGGTCAAGTCACTGTCACACTGTGGGCCTTGAGAAGGGGGGGCAGGAGGAGCCCCCCACCTTGAAGTCCGGGGTCTTTGGCTAAAGTGTGACTACAAGGAGCTCCATATAAATAGTGCTTTGTTTCCAGAGAAAATTCACACGGCTACTGGCTTTTCAGCCATTTTCACTCTAGTATGAATCAGCTGATCAGACCAGCTTGCATGCAGGGCTGGGAGGGGTGGGGCACTGGGCACCGGGCACCGGCCATTGTGATGAGGGGAGTGGGGCAGACTGGGAGGTGCCTCGTGGTGCAACAGCACATCCTGAGGGTCCCTGGGAAGAAGATCCAGGAGGAGGAGGTGTGACTTTAATTTGGGAAGCTGAGTGGGGAAGGAGAGGCCGGCACTGGAGAGGAAGCCTGTGTGTGATGAGAACTTTCATTCTGGGGTAGCGGGGAGCCAAGGAGGACTGTGCAGTGACGGGATGGTAGGCTGGCACCCATGTTTTGGGAAGTTGACGCCAGCAGGGAGTATGTGAGGGCTGGACGGAGAGATGGAGACGGAGCCCTGAGCTCTTAAATGTCCGGTGAAGCCAGTGAGAAATGCCAGCAGTGAGGTGGGGGCTTTGGACTCTCCCTGCCCTTTGGCCGAGGTGGCAGTTTGACTCGATGGCTCTGCCACGTGGAGCCGCCCCAAAGCTCCTGCCACTGCCACCTCCGCCCCCTCAGATGAAGCTCTGTGGGGAGGGGGAAGAGGAAGACATTTGGCTGCCCCAGGGCTTCCGGAAGCTGCTCCAGGAGCACCAGACCTATGAGATGGTAGCGGGGCCCCCGGGAAAGGGCTCTGGGGCACGGGGGTCTCGGGGTCCCAGGTTCGGGCCAAACCCCATCTTTGCTGCAGGATGCCAAGCCCTCAGTCCGCATCTCCCAGGCCCCAGAGCCCCCATGTTGACCCTCAAGTGTGCACGCCCGGGGCCCCCATGTGGCAGGGCCCAGAAAGCCCCCTTGGGCAAACGCTGATCACGTCCCCTTTGAACCCCTGCCAGTGGGGAGGGTGGGCGCACCAGGAGTCAGCGGGAAAGGAGGGCCCAGGTTTTCTGGGCTGGGGGCGCTTGCTGCCTTCCCACTGCAGGAGCGATGCCAGCGGCTGGAAGAGAATTAAGGCTCATCAGGTACTGGGTGGGCCTGGCACCCTGCACGCACACGCCTAGGTTCATCCTCACAGCACCCCTGGTGGGTCAGGACCACACACGTGCCCATTTTACAGAGTGGGACACTGAGGCGCAGAGACATCAGTCTCCGGACCCTGCCCACTGCCCCTGCTCCTCTTCCTCTGGGCGACCACAGCCCCTCCTCGAAGCATTACCTGGTGTCTGGAGCGGGAAGGAGGGAAGCTATTTCTGCCATCCCCCACCCCTGCCAGGGGCTGTCAGCTCTCGCTGGGCTTCTGTGGCCAGGGCGCTGCTACCCCAACCCCCGTGCCCTTCTGGCCGCCCCTTCTCTGCGATGCCATTGGGTCCCCAGAGGGCCGTTCTGGGCGTCTCCGTCCTCCTCCTCCACACCCAGCTGCCCGTTTCCCTCTCTTCCCTCAGCAGCCCCCCGGGGTCTTTTATGACAGGAGTTTCCTCAGGGATCCGCACACCCCGCGGCATTAGTTTTCACAGGCTCTTCCGTGGGGGTGCCCCGCCCCGGCAGGCTCCCCTCAGCTGGTACTGGTGCCGCTCTGTACCCGGTGCCGCAAGGGCTTTGCTGGGGGTTCGAGGCGTGTGGGAGGGCGGGGGTCCTGGTCCCGGGCACCCTGCCTACAGGGCTCCTCAGTGCGGGAGGGCGTCCCCGCAGACAGGCGCCCCTTCCCCGGCCCTCCAGAGGGAGGCGAGGGCGCTGGGTGCAGAAGGGGCTCCGGGTTTGGTGTGACTACTGGGTGCAGTCACTGGGGGGCCTTCTGAGGCAGGAGTGGTGCTGGCTGGGCTCCTCCAGAGCCCGAGGCTGGCACAGAGCCTGGGACCCTCTCCACTCTGGCTGAGTGACCGACAGAGCTGGGGTGTCCCTCTTACTAAGACGTCCCCTGCCCTGGACCCCAAGGACCAGGACGAAGTTCCAGCCAGACCCCTCCTCCTTTCACAGATGTGGGACGGGAGGCCAGAAAGGGGACTGAGGAGCCGCATCTGTACTCTCCCTCTGAACCCTCCCCCCTGCCCCTCCCCCTGCCCCTCCCCCATCCCACCTCTCTACACCCTCCCCCTGCTCCCTACCCATCCCCGCTCCACATCCTCCTGCACACATCCTCTGTGGGTTCCCCTCTCCCACCCCCAGGACAGGATGGACACTGCCCTGTCCCAGGAACACCCACTCCCTTCCCTGCCTCACCCACCTGTCCTCTCGCTGCCTCTGGGAGCTTGGGGGCCTTGTTCCCGCCTCCCTCCCCCCCTTCCTGGGCTGAGGGTTGATAGCCAAGTCCTAATGACCCAGCCATTCGGCCCCTGGGGACAGGGGGAGACCCTGGGCTCAAGGCCCCTGTCCCTCTGTCCATCCACTGACACGTCAAGGGATCTCTCACAGCCATGCCTGGAGCGGTCGTAGGGAAGCGAGGCCGTGCGCACCCGGCCCGGTGTCTCTGGCCTTCGGGGCTGTGAGAGTCGGTGCCTTGTGGACACTGAGGACACCGAGGGGACACCCAGCCAGGCCCCCGGGGAAGCGCCCAGTCTGTGGGAGGACACCATGTCGCGGCCAAGAGATCGGTCCCTGAGAGGCTGTCTTGGCAGCGTGGCCGTGTCACCAGTCCTCACCCCCTGCTTCACCCTGTCCCAGTCTGGCGGGGACAATGCCTCCCGCCTTTGTCCCTTTCCTGAGAAGGGAGAGGGCCTGCCGGGCATTAGCAGACCCCTCAGGGCCAGGACCAGTGCTGGACACAGGAGAAGGGCTTCTGCGCCTACAGCAGGCGGGGGCTGGGGAGCTCAGGGCGTGGAGTCCCACCCTGCCCCGGCGCCCACGCCCTTTGCTGCCTCAGTTCCCCGGGGCGGGGCGGGGCGGCGGCACAGAAGCCGTGGTGTCTCCCTCTCTCCCGGGCACTTTGGAAAGTGTGTTCGTTTGGCCTGTGGTTTCTGAGTGGTTTGGCTCACAGGTGCCCAGAGACTCAGCCGGCGGGGAGTCCCCGCGCCAGCCGCGGGCGCCCGAGGGGTGGACAGCCTGGCCGTGGGCGCTGGCTGGAGGCCGCTGCTCTGCCCCCGAGGCCGCCCCGCGGCTTCGGGCAGGTATTCAGGGACTCGGCTGTTCCCGAGCTGGCTGGCTCCCCAGCCATGCCGGGGACAGAGTGGCTTCTGGCTCTGACCCCGGAGCCTCGGGAGGGGTTTGCAGCACTTGGCGGGGAGCGGGCAGCAGTGGGGACAGGCCTTCCCGGGCGTCGGGCCTGGGGACACCAGCCCACTCTCGGGCAGGGAGGGGCATCACATGGGGCCAGGCAGACAGGACCTGGTGACCTTAGAGGGACGTGCCCTCTCTGGGATTCAGTTTCCTCCAGCCTCACAGGGTTTAATCGTTCACTCAGCGGGCTCTGAGCACCTACTGTGTGCCTGCTCCTGGCCCGCCCTGCTTTTCCCTGGGCTCCCCGCCCTCTCAGGCCTCAGCCTCCCCGCTCCCCAGGCTGGCCGATGCCCCACCATGGTCCCAAGGCCGCCGTGTTTCTCCTGCAGCGTGGCGCCTGCCTCCCTGGCTCTGCTTTGTGCCTGTCCTGGGGCGGGCGCCCCTCCAGCACCCAGCCCTGAGTCGAGCCGACTGCCCCGTCTCCTGGCTCCTGAGTGACGGGGCGTGGTGGGGGGCTGGGCTGTGGGGGGGCTGGGCTGTGGAGGATCTGGGGGGGATGATTCCAGGAAGAGCGACACCCTGCCTGCTCCCCAGGGTGAGGCTGCCGGTCCCAGTGCGCTCGGAGAACAAGGCCCGACTTGGCCACACTCCTCCAGCCCACAGTGCAGGGGTGGGGCGGGCGGCGGGGCGTGTGTTTCTGCTGTAGGCACCTTGTCCCCCTGCAAGGGCTCTCGTCCAACTCGCACAACCGTCCTGGGATGGAGGCGCTGTTCTGCCCGTTTTACAGATGAGGAAACTGAGCTCCAGTCCACAGAGCAGGGAGTGGCTGAGCGGGGCTCCATCCTGGTCTTTGCCGGGAAGGTCAGGTCTGGTGTCTGAGGCCCCCTCCCCCAGCGCTCGGGAGAGCCCCGCAGGAGCTCCCGTGCCCTCAGCACCATCATTACTGCGTAAAACACTCCCGGAGGAGCCGATCGCAGTGTGTGAGCAGGTCCAGGCCCCAAGGCGTGCTCCCCGCCAGGCTCACCTCAGCACCGGGCTCCTGCCCACGTCGCAGCTTCAGACGCCAGGGCTCCCTTAATTAGCTCCCTGGGGGGCGGGGCTCCCGGCTCCCTTCCAGGGGAGGCTTTACCCTGGGTCCCCTCCGGCTGGGCTCCCGGGGAAGAGCTGGGGCGGGCAGGGGCGCTGCTGCGCTCTGCGTGTGCAGACACACCAGCCCCAGCCGCAGGCACAGGCACAGGGGCAGCCCCACGGGCACCGAAACACCCACAGGCGTCACGCCCTCTGAGTTCAGACCCAGAGGCGCGGATCCAGGCGCACCCTCGCCGGTCGGGCGAGCGCGCGGCCCCACATCTGCACACGCGGCCCCCACATCTGCACACCCAGGCTGTGGCCCGGAGCCCAGGCACACACAGTGACCCATCACCATACAGACGCACCCGGAGCCGGTGGGGGGGCAGCCTGGATGCCCTCCTCCCGCCCACGCTCCCCTCCCCAGCAGCTGGCCCTTCTTTTGCAATTCTTGCATTTATTTCACAGTCCTTTACATCGGCAGAGGCTTTCAAAACACTTCAGGCTTGTTTACTGAGCTGTGCGAGAACACGCTGTCTCCTTTCCAGCTCAGCCTTCCAGCAGGATCAGGAACGTGCCCGGCTCTGCGCTGGGCCAGCCGCGCGGGTGCCAGCGGCGGCCCCCCTCCTTAAAGGGCCAGCTGGGCTTCCCCGCCGTGCGGGACGGCGCCGGCTCGGACCTGGGACTGCTGACCGGCGCTCGCACCCCCGGGGCTGCTGTCTTCTGACATTGGGTCCCTGGGGACACAGAGCATTAAAACGTCGAGAGAGGAACCAGCACAGGGGGGCCTTGAAAGCACCCGCTCTGTCTCCGCAGACCCGTGACTGTTGTGCTGACAGAGGGCCCCAGTCTATCATGACGACCTTGTAACCGGGATTTGGTGAGGGACCCCTGGGCACCCCCGCTCAGCCGCTCCCTGAGGCAGGACTGGAGTGGCGAGCACGGCGGGGCTTTATCCTCTGCTCCCGCCTGGAGGCCAGTGCCGGCTGCCTCCCCCGCAGCCATGAGCCCCCAAGGGCAGGGCCGGGGCCGGGCACCCCCCGCCCCCAGTACCCGCCCCGCAGACGGCTCGTCCAAGGTGCTGGAGCCCACAGACAGGCTGCTTCAAGCTGCGTGCTGGAGGGCTGAGTCCGAAAGAAAAGCAGAGCCACCCGGTGGGAGGTGGGGCCCCGGGGACCAGGCCCCCTGCCCCTGCCCGGTGCCGCCGCCTCCAGCCCCGCCAGGTTCCAGCCTTTACAACGACCACCCTGTGGCAGACAGCACCCCTCATCGGAAGACCACTGGGCGACCCACAGACCTTTCCCCTCATCCCTCCTTTCTCCTGGACCTGCCTCCCCAGGACCCACTGCCTCCTGACCTCCTGGCCCATTTGGACTTCAGCTTTGTTGCTGGATACAGCTCCACTGCATGCAACTTCAAGCAAATGAAGTGAGGCCATCTTACTCCTCCAAGGCCTGAGGAGGTTTGCCAGGGACACACGCATGTCAAGGAAGACAGACAAGAGATGGGAAAGCAAAGCCAGCCCCAGGGATGGAGTTGGGAAGCCAGCAGAGCGACCATGTGGCCGGCCCTGAGGGCAGTGCTGAGCTTACTGGCAGCCAGGGCGAAAAGGGAAACGTGACTGAAAAGAGGTCTTCCTGTTCAAGAGAGAAGCCTTCTGTGGCCTCGTTTACTGGAGGGTCCTCACGCCCAGGCCTGGAGGGACAGGCACTGAGGAAGGTGCAGCCCACCCTTCGTCTGAGGCTCTGCGTGAAAGCTGTGAGAGGAGCCTGCTGCGGGGTCAGCTCGTGGGTATTTACCTGTCAGCAGGGAGGAGCCTGGGAGCCGAAGCCCTGCCCAGGGAGCGAGGGCCGCCTGGAGGGTTGGGGATTGGACGTTTCGAGGCAGAAGACTCTTGGACCCCTGGTCTGGAGAGCCTGGGCAGACTGCGGCGCCACCCGGGAGTGAGGGGCCCTGGATGAACCTGGAGGTGACAGCGGTCATTGTGGCTCTGGCCCCCGGGGGGCTACTGTAAGGGCTGCGGGTCCACCTGCAGGATGTCAGTGGGCAGGCTGGCTTCGGGCCCCGCCTGGACGCTAACTGACTGAGGCCTCGGACAACTCCTGCCCCGCCCAGGCCCCTGGGTCCCACACCTCTGGCTCGCTCTAAGTCATGCCTGGGGACACGGGGCACACCTGCCCAAACGGCCTCCCTCGACCCTCGCCCACCACCACCCCCTCCTTTCCGTGGACCTCACGCCCCATGCGGTTCTCTCAGGGCTGTTTACACAAGGGGAGAGCCAGCCTGGTGTGGCGAGTCCTTGTCTCCTGAGCCCGCACGGTGACGCCGGGGACGCAAGGCCAGACCAGATGCCTTCTTCTCCTCCCCCTGGCAGGGCAGGCTCTCCAGCCCCATCGGCTTGGTGGTTCTAGACGTCCCCTTTGCCCGCCTGCCTCCCCCCATGACAGCTTTACTCTTCTCACCTCAAGTGCATTTTCTCTCTAAAAAATTGCTCTGTGTCTTCACATTTGGAAGGGAAACACCCGTGCGTGCCAGGCAGGCGTGGGACGGTCCCCGGATGCTCTCAGCCCCCTCCTTTTGCCTGAAGGTCTGGGGCGGGGTCTGGACTGAGTGGAGCCCCCAGTTCCCCAGCTACAGCCGGGCATGGTCCGTGGGTGCCAACGACTCTGGGACAGAGGCGAAAGGTCTGCTCTGACCCAGCCACATTCCGGGCTGCAGCCTGGAGGCAGCCTCTCCGAGGTGGGGCCCAGCAGTCCAGGCGTCCCACCTCCCGGAGTCCTGGTGTGGCTCCGGCCTGTCCTGGGAGCTGGGGGGCCGCCCTCCCCAGCTCCAGGGGTCCTGAGCAGTGTCGGCACTTGAAGGCTGGACATCTGTGCCAGGGGCTGTGGGAACAACAGCAGCCACGTCCCTTGGGAGCTGGGGCCTGAACCCTCCGGCCACTCCTAGGGGTAGGCACTGGTGGGGGCTGTGGGAACCGGGACAGCCCAGGGGCCTCGGGGCAGACAGGCCTGTGTGGGCCACCAAGTGGCTGCCTCCCCGCGTCTCCGTTTCCTCCCTGGAGGGGACAGCGGCTTGCCCAGCGGCCTCCAGGCTGGGGCAGACCGTACAGTGGGGCACAGTTGAGGACCTAGCAGCACCCCTGTTGGGGAGATGGAGGGGCTCCTCCCAGGAGACGCAGGACACGGAGAGGCACAGCAGATCCCGCAGGGCAGGCCACCCCGCCACCGCCGTCTGCCCTGTGCCTGTGTCTTGGGCCCCAGGGCCAGCCTGGGACGAGCAGAGGCTGCTGTAACAGGCCTCCTCCTCCCTGGCCGCAGCAGGCCTCTAATGGGGCAGTGCTGTGTCCCGGCCAGGCCACCCACGCACAGGGCTCCCTCCCGGCACTGCTCAGTGTCCCCTCCCCTAACCAGGTGGCGTGGGACCCTGGCTCTGGAGCCAGCTGGGCACTGTCCCTCAGATGCATTTCCAAGGCAGGGACGCTCAGCTTCAGACCAGGCAGACGGACTCTTCTGGGGCCTAAGAAAATCAGAAAAGCAGAGCTCCTCCTGAGCCTCTCCCCTCCCCACGTGCTTCTCACAGCGGGGCCAGCGCCCGCACGGGGGCCCTTCCAGGCAGGGACTGCCCCCAGTTCCAGGAGACGGGCTCTCTCCCCTCTGGCCTGGCCACCCTGGTGACCCTGGAAATGAGCACCACGGAGCAAGGATCCTCCTCGTCTGTCTCTGGAGCCCTGACCCCTGGTCCTCTCCAGCTCCGCCTGGAGGATGCGTCCGCTCTTGGCTGTCAGCCGGCGGGATCTTTCTAGAACACAGATCCCACCGCGTCACTTGGGTCCTGCACAAGCTTCCACGTCTCCCGCTCGTCCTCCGGAGGATGTCCAGGGGAACCCGGGGACCCCACCTGGGCTGCCTTCCTGTCCCCGCTCTCCCTGCTATGGCCACACCTCTGCCCCTTGGCGTAAGCCCCATTGACAGCGTCCCTGCCTCCCTGTCCGCCCATCACGCTGCACTCTCCTCCACGTCCAGCTCAGCTGTCCCTTCCCTGGATCTCCTGTCCTCGACAGAGACCCCGCCCCCGGCCCACAGCCATCTCACCCTCCACAGCACCTGCTTTCACTTCCTCTCCCCACTTCACTTCACCTGCCGTGGTTCCCGGGGGCCCAGATGTGCGGGGCCAGGCCGTCTGGCCTTCCTGCTCCACACGGGCTGCTGCACTGCAGTCCCGTCGAGGGCAGAGGCAGTGGTCCGGGGGCCTCAGGCTGAGGGTCACGGAGGACTTTGGGACACGCCGCGAAGAACCCCCGCCACGTGGACACGTCTGCTCTCCCGGCCTCGTTTCCAGGGGTGTGAACCAGAGTGGGCCTGGGGCTGGGGGGGTGGGGGTTGGAGGGCCGTGGCCAGGAAGCCCGTAGTGAGCCGCGTACTCACGTCATCACCATGCTGGTGAACCAGCCAGCGCCACCCAGATCCCGTCCCAGTGGCGCTGGGACCTCGGGAAACCTCTCAGCCTCAGGAACGTTCTGGGGCCGGGCCCTGCGCTTGCCCACGAAGGCCTCTGGCTGTGGTTCTCAGCCCAGCCCTGGGAGGTGGGGGCGTGAACCTGGCGCGGACGAGAGGCCACCCCCGGCGACCGTGGTCCCAGCGGCCGTGCCCCTCCACTGTGGGTGTCTGAGGCCCTGAGGGGGGCAGGGCCCTTGCTGATGGTCACTCTTGTGCCAGGGTGGGCGCCCGTCTTCCCAGACCCGGGGAACCTCTCATGGCTCATCTCCAGGGCCTCTGCACAGCCCTCACCGTGGGTGTCTGTTTACTCCTGTCCCTGTGGTGGTGTCCCGGGGGACGTTCCAGGAGCACCCAGGCACCCTGCTCCTGGGACACAATCTTCCTCTCTGAGGCCTCTCCTCCTGCCCCGCTACCCCCAGGGGAGCCCAGGGCCTGCGCTGGGGGTGAGGAGTGTGTCCAGGGCCTCGAGGAGGAGGGGCTGTGGATTCTGGGCTGGACCCTGGCCCTGCCCGGGGCTTCCTGACTCCTTCTTCTTGGCTGCACAGCTCCCTGGACCTGCCCCTATTCCTTCCCCAACTCCCCACCACTGTCAGTCCTCACTCCTCTCTCCCAGCCTCCTCCTCAGTCTTGCCCACCTTCCCAGTGCCCTGGAAGCTCACCTACCCGGTCTCAGCCTGCCATGGCCCAGTGACCCCGGCCTGGAAGTGGGGCGCCCATCTCGGCTGGGCCCAGGGAGTGAATGTGTTCTCCAGCTGGCCTTGTGCTCAGCCTGCCTGGTCGGTGCCGGTGGGGGTATGAGGGTGGGGCACCTGGGAGCTTTGTGGGTGACCACTCTTGGCAATGCCAACACAGGCAGTGACACACTGCTTGGTTTCCGAGTCACCGAGTCACTGTGATGGAGGGAAAGCAGGTTTGTGGCAAGTCCACAGGAGTCGGACACTGCTGGTAGCAATTTGCAAGAAGGTGGGGGACCCTAATTTTCCCCCAGAGCATGCACACCCACGCCTCTGAGGCTGGCCTCCTGCGTGGCCCCACTGGGGCTGTTCCCACAAGTGTCGATGTCCCCATTCAGCAGGCAGGTAAACTGAGGCCCAGGCAGACTCACAGGAGAGTGTCTGGGCTGCAGCCACCTGCCCAGGGCTTGGGCCTCGAGCTCCCGGGGTTACCTCTAAGGACTATTCATCCTGTGGGTACCTTGGGCCTAACTGGCTGCACACCCTCCTGCCCTGGACCCTTCCCCGCAAGCTGCTGTGTCCCCAGAAAAGGTTCGGCCTGTGGGGTCCCCGGGGAGTTTGTGCCGGAGCTGGAGTTGGCCCGGGGGCATTTTGCCCTCAACACACTCCCCCTGAGCGTTGGTGCCTGGCCGTTGCGGTGAGACCGCGGGGGTGTTTCCTCCGCCTGTTTCTGATTTATTCACACAAAGCTCGTCAGCAGCCCGTCCCCCACCTGACGGCCGAGCTCCATCTTCTAGCTGGGAAGCAGGAAGCTGTAGTTCTGCCAGGAGAAACTAAAGCATCGGCCTCGGGCCGTCTCCCGGATGCTGACCTCTGGGTTCAAGTGGCCTCAGGGTTAGATCAGGGCCCCCCCTGCCCGGCCCCCAGAAGGAGGCGGGGGTCAGGGAGAGGGGTGCAGAGCGGGGCAGGGGTCTGGGCTCTGCCGGGGCTCCTGCGGAGCCCGCTGGCCACTCGGGGCTGAGTGCAGTCATCCGAACGAGGTGTGGTCATTGAACAGCCCCGGGTGCCCCGGCCCCAAAGCAAGGCCGAGCCCAGGGATGTGTCCCTGGGTGCTGCGGCTGTGTGTCTTCCTGTTTGCCTGCGTCGCTGTGCGTTGCCGTGGGCGTCCCCCGGCGCACGGAGGGTGGCCAGAGCGGGGCCCCCAGGGAGGCTGGCGGTGGCCTCCGGTCTTAGCCCTCAGGTGTGGAGTCCGGGAGCAGAAACAAATGTTACCTGTGCATTGCAGACGGGAGGTCAGGCTCAGGGCGGCGAGGTGACCTGCAACGGGGCATAGGGCGGGCTCGGCGCAAGAGCACAGGGTTCCACAGGAGAAGGGGCGATGTGACCGAGGGGCTCCTGGTGGCTGGGGATGTCCCCATGGCGGTGGGGGAGCTCTGTGGTGCGCCCTCTGGATGGGTTCTAGGGAAGAAGGGCTGAGTCCCGGCGCCTTGTGCCCCCTCATCCCCCACATCGCGGGCTGTTCTGGCCCAGTGGGCAGAACCCCCAGGTGCGGGATTCAAATCCCACTGCCGCCTCCCAGTCCCCATTGATTGGCTGGCTGCTGCCGCCCTTCTGAGGAAGGACACGGGCTCAGCGAGGTTGAGGGTCCAGCCCAGGGACCCTTCAGCCGGTGGGGGGGGGCTTGCCCTCCATGGAGGGCTGCCAGCTGCTGGCCCTTCCTGGTCTCCACCCCCGCCCCCTCCGTCCCACACTCCCTAACTGACGGTGGCTGGGGAGGACCCTCTCTGGACGGTAGGCATCCGGGAGAGGCACGGGCCCGAGTGTGACTGTTCCCAGGCAGGATCTTCTCCCCGGTGGGGGTGGCAGGGAGGGGCTGCGGGGTGGGTCTGACCAGGCCTCCACCCCAGAGGAGCCCTCCCCCTCCAACTGGGCAGCTGCTTTCTCCCCAGGGTCTGCCCCTGCTGCACCCTCCTGGAGCGGCGGCTCAGGTCCGGCCCTCTCCGCACCAGGCCCTGGGCTGTCGGCCCCAGGAAGCAGCATTCTAGGTGTTCTGGGTGGGGCTCCAGCAGGGACAACTTCCTCTGGCTGGAGGGCTGGCGAGCCCAGCTGGGTTATCACTCTGCCTCAGTTTCCCCTGTGACATGGGGATCGGCAGCCCCCATCATCTGTGCCCCAGGGCCGAGGGGTTGGAGTCAGAGACAAACCTGCTACACTCCCGGGACAGCGTCCCGACAGGCCAGCATCCCAGGCGGGACACAAGGGCCCTGGAGACAGAGAACGCCCCCCGGCTCTAATCCTGAACTTCAGTCCCACGCAAGGCGAAGCCAGCTCACTGTCCAGGGAGTACGCTGTGGCCATGGCCGGCCCCCAGGCGGCTGCCACGGTGCAGGCAGCCGTCAGCGCCGTTCCTGGTTTGGAGACTTCATTTTATTTATTTAGTTTATTATTTAAATTGTTTTTCTTTAAAAATTTTTTTTAAAAAGTGAAAGAGTGGAGTAGGGGCTTCTTCCCGAACCACCTGCGGGTGGAGCTTGGGCAAGTCCACCCCCACCCTGCCAGGCCCTCCCAGGCCGGGCTGCCCGCTCACGGGGATCCCGCGGAGCCCTTTCCACGTTCCTCCTGACCTCACTGTGGTTTCCACTCGGCCACGGAACCGCCCCCCCCAGGAGGACCGTGCGCCCTCACCTGTCCTGATTTCCCTCTGCTGCTGTGCCTTTGAGGTCTGTGCGGGGTTACAGGCAGGGCACTTGTGGGGGAGCTGGGGCGCCCTCCTCCTGGGTGGGCAGGGGCTGAGAGTGCAGAGCCTGGGGAGCCCCCGAGTCACGAGTGAGCCGAACCGACGAGCCAGGCTCCAGGGAGCGGCAGGGCTGAACTAGACCGCAAGCCGCGAGGGACTCCAACCGAGGGGGAGCGCCACTCCTAGCTTCCGGCTCCGCTCAGCTCAGGGACGGTGAATCAGGCGCCTGCCGCATGCGGGACTTGGATCAGCATCGCCCAAGTGCAGGCTCCGTACGGGCGGCGCCAGAAGGGGGGCCCAGGGGGCCACAGAGCGCAGCACGGAAGAGAGGACCTCCGCTGGGACCGAGGCGGGGTTCGGCAGTGACGAGCCCCCTGGACAGCACGCACCCCGCCTCACCTCCGGGGTCCTCCTCCCCAAGCCCATCGTCCGCCCCCTTTAAGGGACATCTGCAGAAACCCGGCCAGCCCTCCTCAAAGCTGCTCGGCTGGCCAGAGTGAGGAAAGTCTGAGAAACCAGCCCAGCTCGGAGGGGCCCGAGGAGACGCGACGCCCGAACGCCACGCGGGCCCTGGGGCCCTGGGACAGAGAAGGACGTTAGGGGACACTGAGCAAGTGTGTCGCCGTTGGCTGACCCATCGTAACCGACGCCCCACGCGGACGCCGGGTGCCAGCGATCGGGGGAGCTAGGTGCCGGGAGGTGGGGGTTCTCTGGGCAGCCGCCTCAGGCTTGCTGCAGATCTTCAACGAGTCTATAAAAATAAGGTTTACCAACAAAAAGGAGGTTCCAGAGCCCAGAACATGTCAGGGGGTGGCGCCTGGCGGGGGCAAGGCCCTGCAGCCCTGTCCCAACACAGCTCACGTCGCCGAGGGATTCTGCGGGGAAGGCCGTGCCCCTTTGCCTGACCCCGATTCCTGCCCTTGTTTGTCTGTTGAATGCCTTCCGCACATGGAAGCCCCACCAACACGCTGACAGCCGGTCCTCCGAGCCGCGTTTGGTGAGCAGCCCCGGACGGGGTGTTGGGGCATTGTGATCAGCTGGGCCCCCCTCCCCTGTCCCGGCCCTTCCAGGTGGGCAGAAGGGCGGGCAGCCCCCATGGGGGTCAGCCCTGCCCCATCCCGCCCCTTCCTCTGTGTTCGTGCTGGCTGGGCTCGGCGGCAGGGGAGGGCGAGGCTCGGGAGGGAGGGTTTTGGACACAGACGGACTGGAATCAGAATCTCGGGGGAGACCTTGGTAAGGACCCAGCTCTCTGCTTAGCATTTTACCCGTGTCCTCAGATTGAATTTTCACGTCCTAGTGAGGCCAGTGTGACTGTCCCCACCTTTCAGGTGTACGAAGCTGTGGCAGTGGTGGCAGGACTGGGAGTCCCAGCCAGGTCGCTCCAACTCAGAAGCCCAGGCTCTCAGCCAGTTCTCCCTGCCCCTCTTGGGCAGAAACAGCATCTTCCCAGACGCAGTGAAAACACCCAGTGGCCACGTGCCCGTGTGTTAACTGCATCCTCTCCGGGGCGTGGGGCTGGTGGGGCAGCGACACGCTGTAATTCACACACTGGGACTTGCTCAGACTTCTTTATTGTTGTTTTTACAGTGCGCATGTATTTCCTTTATCATCGGAAACAGTCGTTCCACTGGGGGAAGGATGTTTGAGTCAGCCCGAGGCAGTGGGGAGGGAAAAGGCCCTCTTTCCATCCCCTCCCTGCAAGAGGGTTTCAGAAATCCACCCCCTGGAATTTCTGTTCTTAGGGGGAAGCTTGAAACTCAACAAGAGCATCTCTGTCCCTCTGGGCTTGCTGCCCGAGCCGGCTCTCTGGAGCATGGGGCAGGCGGGGCTGTGAGTCCCACACACCCATCCCAGAGGGATAAAGAGTGCCGCCCGCAGGCGTCAGCTCCCCTCCTGCACGCTGCTCTTAACCATCCCGAGTGCTTCCAGCGTTCGTGTCTCCAGGCCACTGGATATCCCAGTGGCCCACAAAGGACAGTATTAGTGACCCCACTTACGGGTCGAGGAAGCCAGGACAAGGCGAGAGAGCATCCAGGCTGGGGGGCGGGAGGCCTGGGTGCTACTCTCTGCCTGGCCGTAAGCTTGCTGGGCGACCCCAGGTGAGAATGGGAGGTTGAGGGTTCTGAGCTGTTATCCAGTTGTCAGCCACCAGGGGCCAGGCAGGACACCAGAGCTCACGGCAGGTGGCTCACAGAGAGAACTGAGTGTAGGGAACCAGTCCCAAAGGTGCTGGAAGGGCAGAAAGGCCAGGCAGGAGGGAGAGGAGGTCTGCAGGGGCCAAGGTGTTCCTGGGGTCCCCCATGGTCTCCCATGGAAGACGGGGCCACCTGGCTGTGATGCACTGCCCAAATCCCCATGGCAGGGTGGAGGTGCCCATTTTCCAAGCTGCTGGGATTGGTGCCTGCCGATGTCCTGGAGCTGAGCACTTCTCCAGAATTGCCTCATCTGAAAAGGGCTGACCCGCCCAAGTTTAAGCCTGGTGGGCAAGGCAGCATGAAGTCCCAGTGCCCTGGAAACTGGAAGTGACACCACAGAGCACATTTTAAAATGGATTTTGGAACCGGGCAGCGGCGCAGGTGAAGTAGGGACAGATCCTGGCATGTGATGGTGGTGCAGCCATTGAGACTTTACCTGGTGGGGAGGTGGGGTGGAGCACTGCGCTGGTGGGTGCAACGCTTCAAGTGTTTGAGATCTGGGGGGAGAAGTGGTGATTATAAGGACTATGGGTCTGGATGCGATTACTGGCTACTGTCAGTGGACGGGAGAAGCATGGTGAGGGCCTGGGATGAAGTGTGGGGTGCTGCCAGCAAAAATGGTGGAGAAGGAATTCTAACTCTGCCCTCTTATAAAGCAGCTTTAAAAGGGACAAACATTGTAAGCAACCACTTTTTCTCCCCCAGAACACTAGGAGTCACCCAAAGGCTTGCAGCAGCCCCGGGAATGCTTACTTGAGGGAAACAGCTAATTCTCAGTGAGTGCAGTTCATCCGATGGCCTGTTAACCCAGTCCCCCCACTGCTCTTCAGCTCGGCAGTGGCTGTGAGAATAACAGCCCACGTTCCCAATACTGGAGAAAGCAGAACAGGCCTCATGCACAGAGTCCTGACTAATTATGTGTTCTGACTCGTCTTGTGCTCTCTGGAAGGCCAGCTCCAAAGCTTGTCTGCATTTCGCCTCCCTCAGAATTGGCCTAGGGCTCGAGGCGTATGCTGGGGCAGTTACTGAGCACAGTTTCTGAGCTCTGCTTGAGGTGACAGAGAACAGCTGGGCAAACAACAGACTAATCACAAAGTCTGGGAGGAAAGGCTGGGAACGAGATGCCCCCAAGGGGTTTGGAGAGCTTGGACTCGCTCCTAGGGATCTAAGAGGCAAAGCACGCTTCCTCAGGAGAGGCCGAGCAGGCCCCGAGCTCTTGCCTCCTGCTGGCACTCTCTGCAGAGGCAGGAAGTGAAGGCTAAGGCAGAGTTGGAAGCTGCCTGGCTCAGTGTTGATGGCTTGGCCCCAGAGCCCTTTGGCAAAGACTGGAAAGTCCCCCCCCCCCCAGGCCCTTAAGGAAATCTTTGTCCATCAGTAGCTGACCATATGCTAACAAAACAGAGATTTCAGGTTCACATATGACAATCATACAGATGTTACAGAATTAGTTCCAAAAAGTCACTTAAAAAAATTCCAACAACTGCAATCAGTAGCAGCAAAAACAAACCTTGGGGAGAGGACAAAATCTGGTGTCCAGAATTGCCACATTATAGTATTCAAAATGTCCAGTTTTCAACTAGAAATTATAAGGTATGCAAAGAAACAAGAAAGTATGGTTCATACACGGGGAGAAAGAAATCAGTAGAAACCATCCCGCAGGAAGTCCAGACTTGGGACTTTTTAGACAGACTCTGTGTGAGCAATTTAAAATGTGTCCAATGAGCTAAAGGAAACTACGTCTAAAGGACTAAAGGACAATGTCTCACCAGACTGAGAAAATTGACAGAGAGATAGAAAATATAAGAAAGAAACAAACGGAAGGTTTGGAGTTGAAAAGCACAATAACTGAAATGAAAAAGCCACTAAAGTAGCTCAGCCACAGAGTGAGGAACAGAAAGAGTCAGCAAATTTGAAGGTAGGTCACTTGAGATGATCCGTTCTGAGAAACAGAGAGAAAAAGGAATGAAGAAAAATGAACGGACCCTCAGATCCCTGTGGGACATCACGAAGTAAACCAAAATACGCATAATGGGAGTTCCAGAAGGAGAGAAGAGAAAGAGAGAGGAAGAAAGGATATTTGAAGAACAGTGGCTAAAACCTTCCCAAATTTGACAGGAAATATTTTTTTTCATATCTAGGAAGCTCAAAGAACTCAGAGATTCACCCATCGTAACCCAACCTTCAAAAGCTGAAGACAAAGTGAGACTCTTGAGAGCAGCAGAAATGAAGCACCATGCACAAACAATCCTGAGTAAGACAGCCGAGGACGTGTATTCAGTTTGCACCTTATTCCTAAAATATCTGATTTAAAAGATAATTGCATGAAATAATAATTATAAATCCAGGCTGATGGGCACACAGTGTATGAAGACACAGTTTGGATGACAGTGATGGCATAAAAGTAGGGGGTGGAGATACACAGGAGCAACATTTTTATGTACTATTGAAAATCAATGATATTAATCTAAACTAGCTTGTTACAAATTAAGATGTTAATTGTAATCTCTGGGGCAACCATGGGAAAGTAACTCAAAATGTACAGTAAAAGAAGTTACGTGAAATTAAAATGGTACAGCAGAAAATATCTATTTATCACAAGTGTGGGCAGTGATGGAGGAACTGAGAAACAAAGAAGACATACAGAAAACAAATAGCAAAACGGAAGTGAGTTCGTTCTTAAAAGTAATTATATTAAATGTAAATAGGTTAAAACTCTGCAATTAAAAGGCAGAGATTAGCAAACCAGATAAAATGACAGGATCCAATGATGTCTATCTACAACAGACAGACTCACTTCAGAGCCAAGGACACGAACGGGTTGAAAGTAATAGAATGGAGGAAGCTATTCCATGTAAACTGTTCAAAAGAGGGCTGGAGTGGCCGTACTAATACTGGACAAAATTGACGTCGGCACAGAAGTTGTTATCGAGACAGAGAAGGGGGGTGTAGTGGTAACAGGGTCAATCCACGAAGAAGACTCAATGATTATAAACGTATACGTACCTGACAACAGAATTCACGCAGCAAAAAGTGACAGAACTGGGAAAAGCGGACAGTTCAACTACAATAGCTGGAAACCTCAATACTCCACTTGCAAAAATAGATATAACAAATGGAAAAGCAACAAGGAAATAAAAACTTCAACAGAACCATCCACCAGGGAGCTTAACAGGTGCCTGTGGAACACTCCAGCCATCAGCAGCAGAATGCGCGTTCTTCTCAAGTGCGCGTGGAACGCTCTCTGGGACAGACCGCGTATTACAGCATGAAACAAGTCTCAGTGCATTTTAAGGGATTGAAATCATACCAAAAAATGTGCTCTGACTGCAACGGAAAGAAATTAGAAATTAAAACCAGAAGGAAATTTGGGGAATTCACAGATATGTGGGCATTAAACAACACATTCCTAAATAACAAATGGGTGGAAGAGGAAGACGGGAAACTAGAAAAAATACTTCAAAAAGAATGCAAACAAAAACAGAACGTACCCAAACCACAAGGGATACGGTTAAAGCAGCGCTCAGAGGGAACTGCATGGGTAAACGTCTAGTGTGAAAAAGATCTCAAATCAATAACCTCACCTTCCGTCCTAAGAAACTAGAAAAGGAAGGAGAAGCTTTACAACAGAGGGGGTAGGGCTGCGGGCATCCGGCCGTGGCTGTGCTGGCTACTGCATCCGGCAGCTGCCGGCCCGGGGATAGACGGAGCAGCCTTGCGAAGGCACCGCTGCCTCTGGCTTGTAGACGCCCCCTGTGAAGATGGCGCGCATCCTCCGGGACGCGTGATGCTGCGCCCCCACAGGCAGAGTCTGGGGGCTGGGAGCCAAGGGTTTCGGTAGGAGGGGCCCTACTCACTGTCGCTCCCAGTGACCTATTTTGGAAATTTTTATTTTCCATCCCCACGACTCCAGCTCTGCGGTCTACAAGTCCTGCTTCCCAGAAGGGGACACTTGCACCAGGGACACCATAAGAATGCCATTAAACATGAAGTCATACCTGCCACCCAGTCATTCCAGGCTCCTTTTTGCCAAGAGGCCATCCTGGAAGGGGCAAGTGGCCTGGAGCCAGTCAGGAGGCAGCGAGCCTGACCGTCTGGCCGTAAGACCAGCCACAGTGACGGGGGCCCCAGAGGAAAGAATTATGAACTATTCTCCTTTAAAACTAAGAATTCTGTTCATCAAAAGACACAACTGAGAGCCGAAAAGGCAAGTCACAGACTTGGAGAATATGTTTGCCATACAGTCACCTGACAGAAACCTCACACCTGGGGGGCAGGAAGAACGCCTACAAATCAACAAGGAAAAGATGACCAGTAGAGAAGGGGGCAGGACTCTTGAACAAGCTCTGCTTCAAACAGAAGGGAAGAGGAAGAGGAAGAGGAAGGAGAAAGAGAAGGGGAAGGAGAAAGAAAGAGGAAGAAGGAGAAGAAGAGGAAGGAGAAAGAGAAGGGGAATGAGAAAGAAAGAGGAAGAAGGAGAGGAAGAGGAAGGAGAAGGGGAAGGAGAAGGGGAGGGAGAGGGAGAGGAAGGAGAGGAAGAGGGAGAGGAAGAAGGAGAAGAAAGAGGCGGAGGAGGCGGAGGAGGAGGACACTGATGAACAGAAGAAACAGACCTGCAGACGTAGTGGACAATCTTGTGGTTACCAGGGAAAGGGTGTGGGATGCGGTATATCTGGGCGTTTGAGATTTTAAAATGTTAACCATTATATATAAAAACAGATAAAAACCAGATTTGTTCTGTAGAGCACAGGGAACTATATCCAATATCTTGTAATAATCTTTGATGAAAAAGAACGTGAAAGCAAATGCATGCATGTATATGGACATGCACAACTGGGACATATGCTGTGCACCAGAAATTGTCACGTTGTAACCGACTGTACTGCAATTTAAAAAACATAGGATTTCCAGGTAGCCACTCAGCCTACGAAAAGCTGGCCAACCTCATCATTCATGTGGGAAATGCCAGTGAAACTCCAGGGGGCACCAGCAGACCTACCCACCAGAACGGCTACAACTTAAGACACCGGCAGCATACCCTGTGCCGGCGGGGCTGTGCCGGAGCCGGGACTCCCGCCGCTGGTGGGCGTGCGGGGCGGCTCCGCCATCTTGGGAAGCGCTCCGGTGTGGCCCGCGAAGCCGGAGCCCAGCAACTGGGCCCTCCCACAGGGGCACACGGGAGCTATCCTACCGCCACGGTTTGAACGAGCCGAGAAGCTGCACCTGCTCCGACGTCCATCATCAGTCGGGGGTGGACTAGCTGTGTGGGTTCCCGCCACAGCTGCGGCCCGACAGTAATGAACCGTGGGCCGCGCGCGAGCGGCGATGCTGGCGCCTCCCAGGCAGCGTGCTGAGCGCGAGGAGCCGGGGAAGAGGAATTGCTCGCTCTGTCTGGTTCCGTTTAGGTGGGTTCCAAAGCAGGCAAACCTACCCTGTGGCTTCAGGAGTCAGGGCAGTGGTTACGGGGCTGTTAGTGACCGCAGGGGGTGGTGCTTGGGTGGCCCTGGTCTGGGTTTTCTGAGAGCCCACCACAGTGCGCGCTTCGGGGGACGCACTGCCCTGCGTGGTCGGGGTGGTCGGGGTGGTCGGTTAGTGGTCGGTGGTCTACAGGCTCGTGAACTCTGCCACTCGGCTCTCTCGGGCTGCTGGGTCGCCCGCCGGTCTGTAATCTGTCCCCTCTTTCTTGTCCACGTGGCCCTGGACCTGGTCGGTCTGGCTAGACCTGAGGTGTGTTCTCTGGCTGCTGGTCAGGGGTTTCCTGGCCTCCGAGTCTCATGATGAATGCATGACCTGGTGATCTCGGATCCTCACTCCCCGTTCGGGGTGAGAGGACCTCCCCACTGTTACGCACCCAACTGTGTCCCCCAGATCCCTGTGCTGAAGCCCTGAGTAACACCCAGCGTGACCGCACTTGGGGACACGGCCGTTAGGGAGGAACTTAAGGTTAAATGAGGTTGTAAGGGTGGGACCTGATCCGGTGGGACTGGTGTCCCTGTAAGCAGAGGAAGAGAGCACCGAGCTCTCTCGGCCCCCACAGGGAAGAGGCCACGTGAGGCCGCGGGCAGAGGGCGGCCACCTGTGAGCCAGGAAGCCAGCTCGGACCAGCACCCAGCCCGACGGCACCCTGATCTTGGACCTCTAGCCCCCAAAACTGAGAGAACACCCTTCTGTCCTATAAGTGCCAAGCCCGCGCTGGGCAGACTGGGACGCCGCCCCCACGCCCCCGCGCCTTGTGGGGGGGGCGATTCCCTGCCCCGGGGGCCAGGTCGCCTCCCTCCGCTCCCACCTGGCGCGGGTGTGGGCTCCCTCCCGCCCACCTCCGCGAGGGCAGAGGGCAGCAGGTACTGGACGGGCCTCTGAGGCCAAGGGTGCTGGGTTCGCATCCGGCTCCTCCGCTTGCCGGCTTTGCCTCCTGGAGCCTCAGTCTTCCCTGCGGCCAAACGGGTTGGTGACACCCACAGCGCCTTCTGCCGAGGGGTCAGGTGCGAGCGCGGGGCACGTGGGGAGCCCTCGGGGAGGGCAGGGGGCCGTCCGCACCCGTCAATGACCCCGTCCGAGCCCTCCCGAGGGGCCGACAGGAGGGGCCAGCGCTGGTCTGGGAGTTCACCCTTCTCAGCAGCTCTAGGCTCATCACCTTCTGCACTGGGTGGGGAAAGGCAGTCATGGAACTTGCCTGTTCGGGAGGAGAGAGCAGAAATTGTCCCAACGAGGGGCCCGAGGTGCGGGGCAGACCCACCCCGTCTCCCCACGGTTCTGGAAGAGGGCGCTTGTGGCCTTGCTGCTTTTTAGCTTGGCCGAGCAGGTGGAGCACAAAGACGCCATCGCCCGGGGCTGGCGCGGGGCCCTCCCACTGGCAGGACCCCGGCGCCCGGCGCTGGGCGGCGTCTGAAGGCCCTCCGGGGCTTCCCGCCTCCCCTGCTCGCAGGCCCCCCGCTGGCCCTGACCCTGGAGGGCCCTCCCCCACCCCCCGATCCCCGTCGCGGAGCCCTGGGCCGGTGAGAGCTCATCACGCGTCTCTTCCCTGCAGGTTGCTGGGCAGGCTCTGGATTTTTAGGTTTGATACCCACAAATGTGGGCACGAGGGGGTTGCCGTGAAGGCCATGTCCTGGCTCTTTTCTGCGTCCACATTTGAAGCCCAGACCCCAGGGGGCCACCTGCTCGGGATCTTCCAACAGCAAGTAGATAAACCGATCGGGCCGCAGCCCTTGGGGAGGCTGACACAGATTCTGTTTGCTCACCGGCTGGAGGAGATGTCTCCAAATTTAATTGTAATTGAGGGCGAAATACGCCTCTTCTGCGGGCGTTTCGGGCCTTGTGCGTAACCGCTTCACCCCCTCCCAGTCCCCCTTACGCCGCCTCAGTGTGCCGTGAGCGATTACTTTATAGGCTGGTAATGGGCTCAAACAATATTCAAAGCCTTTTGCCCGATGTAGCTTTTAGGGAGGGATTGAGATGATAATTATTTAAAGACCCATTTTATCACCTCGGGGTTGTCACTGAATTGCTCCTCCCCAGCCCCCCCCCCCCCCCCCCCGGCGCTGCTTGCTGGCGGCCTCCCTCCCCCCACCCCCTGGGCCCGCCTGTTCCTTAGCAGGTGCGTGGGGCTCCCGGCCGCCTTCATTTGGCAGTGATGATGCCAGGCGACTCACGGGTCCCGGCTGGCAGTGGGGCGCCTGCGGAGATGGAAGTCCGGCCCCACTGGTTCCTCGTTAGCTAAATTGGGGCAGAGTTTACTGGCCACTCAGGAGGCAAGGACTCTGCGGCCCGGGTCGCAGGAGAAGATATTTTGCTGCCTGCCGAAGCCTGGGGGAGG